>NW_006239019.1:581269-682109 GCF_000226075.1 Solanum tuberosum
CTTTATACAAAAACGCAAATGTATAAAATGCGTGAAAATTGTATATATACATATATTTTCGTTCCCCTCTCTCCCCTCTCCCAGATCTCGCTTGCCACTCTCCCAGATCTCGCTCGCTCACTCGCCTCTCTCGCCTCTCTCACTTTATACAATTGATCTTTTTGTATATGTATACCAAAGCAGATTATACAACTGTTTTTTTGTATATGTATAGCTAATTATACATATATATGTTTGCTATGGAGCGCAATTATGCAAACTTTGCTATAACATACAAATATGAATTTTGTGTTTGCTATATTTGAAAGTTGCTCAAATAAAATCTGGATTAAAATAAGTAAATTACCTTTAATTATAAACTCCGTTCCAAAAATCATTCCTAAAGATTTTCCGTGTTTCTTTTAGTATTATTTTGTCATTAAAAAGTTGCTAAGTATCGAATAATTTTAAAACATATAATCAAAACTTAATTAACAAGGTAAAAAGTGACTATTTATCTATTTCGTATAAAATACTAAAACCATTATAGTAACTTTTTATTTTTATAAAAAAAAACTCGAAAGATATGAAAAATCTTTTACCAAAATCGTGCAAAGGGGAGTGGGGACTGGTGAAAGGTAATTGTGCAGTGAAAAGCCCATTTCATTATCATAAAGGCCAAGTCATATTTTTTGTCATTAACTAAAAAAAGAACATTTGGGAAAGTGACTTAACAAAAAAAAAAAATCTCGATGGTCGACCAACATTTCATACACCAAAAATGAAATTTCCCACAATAATTTATTTATGGAAAATATACGTTTGTAATAAATAGAGATTCTTATAATGGAATTTAAAAGTATAAGATTTGAGAGTCTGATAAATTATTTTTCAATTTATTTTGGTTATGCTCATATGGACCTTAGACCGACTCAAGGAGATCATGAGTTCCTGTTAAAGATTCTCACGTTGGAAAAGGGATGAAAATTTGGTTTCTTTATATGAATTTGGATATTTTTTTCTTTCGATTTGGAAATTCTTAACAATTCCTTGTAAGAAGTCGGTCAACATCATTAAGTTGCACACTCTCTTAATTAGTGCTATCAAAATAACCTAAATATAGGTAATTCATCCAGAATTTCATGGATTGGATTCATGATAATTTAATTTGGGTGAGCCTAATTTAATATCCAAATTCAACTCGTTTCAAAATTCTTTATTTGCATTAGTGCAATGTCATGTTGAATAATGTTTGGTAACTTCCATCAAGAACTTAATTTATTTATTTTTTCTTAAGTTGGAATTCAAATTACAAAAGATAAATAACAATATGTTAAAATTCTTGCAAAATAAATTTGGATGGATAATGATCCAATCTGAATTCTAATTCAGCTCATTTTAATTTCTCCAATTTCAATTTAACCCGCTCGCTAAATAATGGTTTTTTATTATTGGTTACTAAATATCATTGTAGTATATATTTACCATTCACATGCCAAGAAGGGTTTAATTGGACCAAATATATAGTAGCTATAGATGGAAGAGAAGAGCAGAGAAGGAGCTAGGTGAAAATGTTTTCCTAGCGTTATGGATTCAAACCCACTATTAATAAAAAGTTTTTTTTTTTTACTCCAAACTCCTAATCTTGGCTTCGCCTCTGAACAAGAGTACCGTTGGATAAAAAGGACATGAGAGACCAATAATGTGGTAGTCCAATATTGTCCAAACTAGTGTCACATGTCACAGAAAGGAAGAGAAAAAGTACCCATTTGGTCACTGAATTGAGAGCAACATCACAAACCTGTCTTTTTCCCTCTGTTGAAATATTGAAGAAATTAAAGTAGCTACTATATAATTATATATAATTAAAATATATATAGAGACACACACTAGAATCCATGTTACATAAATCAGAGTGTCACGGATGTGCTTGTGACATTGTGAAATAATATCAGTGACAAGTAACAACCCTATAATATTATACTACGTGCTTTTAGGGGCGGAGCTACATCTAGCTAAGGGTAGTCAAATGAACAATTTTCATCGAAAAATTTATATATATATTAAATATTTTTATTTTTGGATATATACTAATTATTGAACACCCTTTATACAATATAGAAAGATGACCCAATGGTTAAGGCTCTTCAAATTTACCTTGGAGGCCTAGTTTCAAGCTCAGAATTAGGCATTTTATTTTTTTAAAAAAATTAGTTCCGTTTATTAAGTTTAGAAAAAAGAGAACATAAATGACGTTGAGTTCCATTTTTTAAGTTAAAAACAAAATACAAGTTATTGTTTCATTTTGATAATGTGACCAATAAAAGTTTATCTTTTTATTTGTCCTAAAGTATGAATATTCTTGACAATAATCCGAGCTCCGTGTCATAATATTATATATATCGAGAGAGAGAAATTTGATGTTTAATTATTTTATATTAAACATGAGTTGATACTCTTAAACATGTTATAACTGATTAGGTTATGGTGATATTGTTTTTTTTTATAAAAAAATCACTATTAGGAAATATGGAATTAGTGACGAAAAAAGTTTCGTAGTTAAACAACTCAAATTCCAAGCTAATTTCATTTAGCTATGGATTAGCAGTGGATTATAATAAAAATTAATTAGCTGAGTTTTTTAATAATTAATTAGCTAGTGATTACCTATAGATTTCATAATTAATTCCATATTTTCTAATGAGTAAATTTACACTATTGATAATATAAGTCAAATTTCGAATCACTGTAGATGGAATTTCTTTTTCAGCTTTGGGTTTTGACTTTTGCATATATATGACTTCGGCACATTTGAATGGGGGCTGATTTCAGTAGGAACGAGATACTTATTTTAACGGACGATAAAATTATTTAGTTTCGGATAATTAAAGGATATTTTTTATCTATTACCTAATAATTAAGATAAATTATTTTTGATGAATTGTACAAATACTCGACTTGGAGTCACTTTAACTTGTACTTGTTTTTACTTATTTCCTTTGTAAATTTATTCGCTTCAAAAACAATTTTCGTATGTGATTGAAACTGAAAATTTGCAGACTTTAGATTTTTTTTGTTTGAAGTGTAGTCTTGTGAGGGCTAAATATCAGACTTTTTTTTTGGTCAAAAATAAATAAATTATTCTTCAAATCTCATCAATTCAACATATAAAAACTTTTGTAAGACCTAAATTATTCTTTGTGAATTAGATACTACTTAATTTATGTCGGACAACACTAACCCATGGGCAAAACCTAAAAATCCACTATGTGATGTGCTTTTAATAGAAAATTTAGCTTGGCCCAGCCCAACAAGGTAATACACAAAATATTTGAAATTTTTTCACATGGGCTAAGCTCACGTGGATCCAAGAATCAACAACAGAAGGACTCATAACAACATATATATTATCCCTTATTTCCCCCCCATAATTTCCATTATTCCCTACCAGTTCTAAAATTTTCCAAAATCTCTTATTTTACTCCCAAACACCCAGACGCTGGATACATAAATCCTTACTCCCAAAATCAACATTTATCCCTTTCTTATTTCACTCCACAAATCTCTCCTTATTTTTAATCACAAAATCTTGGTAGTTATTTTCTCATTCACGTTTGAAATTCAAAATCAGTCTCTTTTCTGTAGGTTAAGGATATTTTAGACAAAAAAGTTTAAAAAGGATATTTATGAATCTTTTACCTATTTTTAAAAACATTCCAAAATTTATAATAAAATAAAATAAGTGAACTTCAAATTTTCAACACTAAAACGTAAATTAGTAAAAAAAGAAGTAATAGTAGTAGTTATTATTTAGTAATAATTAATATAATATTTGTAAATTTTTCATAATTTGAGTTGGTTATGGACTCTAACAACTAATCATTCATTGAAACTGATTAGGATTCTTGTATTATTATTTAATCTTTCCATTGTCTCATAATAATATTAATTTCAATTTCACCAAAATTTCATACACTATAGAATTTATGTAAGTTAGACCATCATTTAAACTAGAGCCGTCAAAATGGGACTTAGCTCATCGGGCTGGCCCAACCCTACCCGTTATTGGGGTAGGGTTGGGATGTGATTTTTCAAGTCCATTTAAAACTAGGGCTTATAAGCTCGGCCCATATAACCCCTTGGCCCTTGAGGCTTGATCGGGGCAGGGCCGGGGTCGGCCCATGGGCCAAAACTTTTTATTTAAGAGTAATTTACAATAATCTCACTAGTATATAATCTAATTATTTGAATACACGCTATGTTATATATTGGGTTAATTTGTTCTAGATACACTCTATCCAAGTAGATTCGCATGTTTCTAGGATACATATACAAATCTCGCACCCTCGCCTTTCTCCTATCTTGCTTGTCACTCTCTTATCTCACTCGCATATCCAGTATGCGATATACATGCTAATTACACTAGATTTTTGTTAGTGTTATTGAAACAACATTATTGTTTGTCATATTTGATTTGAAAATTTTCTCATTTTTTTTATGTTATAGAATTATAAGTTTGAAAAGAAAAAAAAATAAAAAAAGAAAAACAGAAGGGCTAGCCCTCCCCAGTCCTCGGCCCTTCTAGGGTTGGGTTGGGTTGAGCATTTTCAGGCCCTACCAAATGAAGGGCCAGCCCGCCCTAGCCCTTCAAATTCCTTGGCCCTTGAGGCTTGGACCCGGTGGGGCTGGATTAACCTTTTTTGACAGCTCTAATTTAAACCAAGAAAATTCTTGGTGACAACTTTAACCAAAAAAAATAAATTCACATTTGAAAAAGGGTGTTATTTTCATGAATTTTTAAAAATGTTTTAATGGTTAAAAATAAACGATAAAATGAATATATAAGGGTATTCATATCCATTTTAGATTAAAAATAATTTTATTACACTTTTTATGTGAAATAAATAAAGTACATGTAATATTCATTTAAAAAAAACATATTTTATAGAGCGAAACCTCACGAGAAGTTTGTGAAGGAGTTGGCATGACTAATCACGTGAGAACAAAAGTAATTACTTAAAACAAAAGGATTAAAAAAAGGAGAATAAGCATGACTGTTATGGTCAAAGAAAAAAAGGCATAGAAGACTCCAAATGAATAAAAAAAATGGAAAAGCAACAAAAAAAACAAAAAAAGAAGACAAAATAACATGAAAAACTTGTTTTTTTGAGATTTTTGAATCTTTATTTCGTGAATAATAGAATAAAACAAGTGATACTTCAAAAAATACATCAGTCCACGGTTTATTTGTATCATGAGATAATATCTAATTATCATTTAAATATATATATATAGGACTGTTGTTAAAAAAATTCGTAAATTGATGAAATTATATTCTACAATGTGGATTCACCTTTGTTTATATTTTTTATGAATGTTTAACTAAAATAATCTTTAGTTATAGGAATTTTGATAATAATAAAAAATTAACATATAGTATTGAGGTAGATAATAATTTGTCCATTTCATCATTTACGTATGTGTATGTTTTACATTGGAATTGACTAATTGAGGATTTGAATATAGAAATTCATGAGTTTAATTTTAAATTTCAAATTTATAATTCTTAGAAATATTCAGACTTAATGGCTAAGAATTAATAACTGGTATATTTTGATTTAGAAAATAAAAATAAAATTGAAATTATATTGTAAATGGACAATTATATTTAAAAAGACACTTATATAAGTCATTTAAAGCATTAAACTGAAGTTAGAAGCTAAGGGAGCCTTATAATAAAAGTTCAAGCTAAAGGCTTCATTGCGACATAGTATTTCAAATTATCCCATTACCTATACATGGTCTCACTTTGAACAAGTATATATCCCGATATAATAAAAATTCAAGTTTAAAGGCTTTATTACGATATAGTGTTAGATGTATTATCATTATAGCTAATAGATATTCATATAACTCCTTTCAGATAGAGTATTCATAATATTTCATATTGTACGTATAGTAAATTATAACTTTTAAAAGTTACATAGTATATATGTTATTTGTCTAAATTAAAAATAACTTGTCACAATATAGCCTATTCTAGTATACTTCATCACAAAATGAAAGTCATATAATAAATCGAACACTAGTAATTGGAAGCTAAATCATTAGTCTAAGAGATTTGGTTATCACATAAAAATTACAATTCAAGAGGTTAAATGATCTTTTGTATAATCAATTTATTATGGGTCTATATGACAATATTTGATATACGTTAATTATAATGATGAAAGAGTAATAATAAGATATTTGACGTATATATATGTGGTGTGATTTTGTGCACAATATTGATACTAAATCATTAAAGTAAGTCTGAAGATTGTGGCATACATATTCTTTGTGGCACACTGTAATCAACTAGAATGTTATGCATTGATTTTTTTGACTAAGAGCAAAAATTGAAATATATAACATGTAGACAATATAAGACCATTATGGCGCTTCTAAGAAGAGTGCATCTTTCAGTCTGATTGTGAAAGGTATTTCATCTAGAACTCAGATAATATATGTCATACCATTGACATGAATCGCCTCTAGTAGACCATCTTATGCTCACATTTATTAGACATATATACAAAAAAATGTAAAGAATGTCACCTAGCCAAACTATTTGATACCTTGTAATAAAGAATAACTTGTAAGACATGTACATTATGTTAGTAACATTACTTTATAGGTTACGATTTTATAAGACATTTCATTTATACGTATGCTTATTAGAATTTCATTTAAGTATTTTGATTAAAATGAGCACCCTTATTTGTTTACTAGTCATTTTGTATGTTTCTTATACTAGTATATGTTGTATATGTATTGATGTTCCTAAGTTCAATGACGTTGCATTTTTATTAATGCAAGTTCACAAGGCGACAAACATTCACATTAGGTCAAGTCTTATTCTTCGATCAAATTTTTAGTGAACTTCATCTCTGTCTGGACCCTGTTCTGATCAGATGTTAATTGTACCATTTTCAAATTTTGTAAAAGTCTCCTAGACATTTTATAGTTATCATATTGTATAATTTTTGTTCAAATGACTCTATGTTACGTGTATGCAATTTATTTAGCTATTTTTGCTTGCTTATTGTCTTATAGACTTGTATATATATCTCATACTAAGTATCATATATTTGTGGTCCAATTCTTCGGCGGAGGACGTGACGCATGTGTATTAGATATTATGATTTATTTTTTTTGATATAAATTAAGAACATTTAACAAAAGTACTTAGTTTAAATTTGAGGTAAGCTAAGACTTTATTCCTTGCATTGTTTCCTTTACCTTTGACATATTTGTTAAATGAATTTGAATAAATATAAATAATTTTAAAATATGATAATGTATATAGGTCGGAACAAACATGTTCTTAAGATTTTTTATTTTATATATATATATATATATATATGATATTTTTTAGGTGTTTATTGATTTTTCACTTATGTATGATTTGCTCTTGAGATTTATAGCTTGATTTGATATCACTGACGTTTACAACATGAATTATACATAACAATTTACATGGTATATGAATATACTAAATATACATGCATAAGATATAACAAAAACTAGTCCGTCATGCATTATTCATTGATGGCAAAATATTATGAGTTATTTTGGACATTTTGATCATGAGATGTTATTATTCGAGTTTTGACTCACATAAATGATAAGCCGTTATAAGTATTCTCAAGTAGGTTAATTTATTATAATAATATAATTTCTCACCGAAGATTGTTGTAGTCAAACTTATTTATTAGTTCGTTGAATATATCATATTGCTTTATAAGTTATTATTTTTAAAATAAAAAAATGGACAATCACAATAATTACTTATGCGCTAAAATCTAAAATAAAATAAAGTGGGGCCTATTAAGTAATTGACCGTCCTAATCCCACATTGAAAGTAGAGCAACTCATACAGACTTACTACTTCTACATAACATTGTTATAAACGAAGATACAATAAAGGGTATATCTCTTATGTTATCACTTTTATGTTCTCGTAAGAATGAATCTCTTATGGTTTAAAAACTGTTGATGAACTCGAGAGCTTAAAAAAATTATTTTTAAGGTGCTGTATGTATAACTATTTATTTTTATTTTCTTATTTCTCAAGTTGATTTTTATGAGTATGCATTCATTTGTTTCGATACTTAATTTTAATGTCAGTTTAAACTCAATTTTTGTTTCAGAAGTGGATCTTGGTGAAATCATCATTGGAAACGATTGATTGATCAAAAGTGAAATCTTTTATATTCTGTTGAATTGTAAAATGCGTTGCTTTTTTAGAATGGGCAAAATACCATCAAAATCTTATCATTTTTGTCGAGGTGAGTGATTTCAATCACACTATTATTTTAAATTTAACTAAGATCCTTTGTATTTGTTTGTGAAGTCTCACTTCATTTTCTATGATGCGATTAATGTAAAATTTTGGAATATCAAACAAATCATTTTTATCAAATTCAAAAAGGTAAAATTGGACCAATTTTAATGGGTAGGCTGCAATCCAATTCATCATGAGCTTCAAATTGATAAGATTAAAATAAATTAAAGCAAATTTAGGATAAATCATGAATTTTTTTTTAAATATAGTCAATAATGTTTGATTTTTAAAACTAAGTAAACAAAAAGTTCTGCTTCATTTTCTATGATGAGATTAATGGATCCGATAGTAAAATTTTGGAATATCAACCAAACATTTTTTTTATCAAATTCAAAAAGGCTAAATTGAACCAATTTTAATGGATAGATCGTAATCCGACTCATCTCGTGAGCTTCAGATTGATAAGATTAAAATAAATTAAAGCAAATTTAGGATAAATCATGATTTTTTTTTATTAAATCTCGTCAATAATATTTGATTTTTAAAACTAAGTAAATAAATACCTTCGCCCTTCTATCAATTGTATAATGTATAAAGAGAACTAGGTGATGATATTCTATTCACCAACGTAAAAGTGGCAGAGCAGTACATACAATTACTGAATCAGCTCGGTGTTATCATTTCATAATCAAAATTGACTTCTATTTAGATTAGTTTCTTAGTAAAAGATAAGACAAGAAGTAAGGGCGTAGCAGCTGCGCGAAAGTCGTTGTGCCTTAGCGCGAAAATGCCCAGTCGAAGTCCTGCCTTGAAAAAGTTGGGACTTTTAGGCAAATTTTAGTATCCGACCCATCTCTTTCTGTCGATTCCCCTGGTTATCGAAATCTCTGATTCGATCAGGACCAGGATTCCCAATCATTTGTTTGTGGGAGCGACTCTCTGTTACCATTCTCCACCTGGATAATTTATCATATTATATTTATTTTATCTTAATTATTAAGTACTACTCTTTTTTATATATTTATATAATTTATATAATATTAAAGTAGACCAACAAATTGATTTTTTTTCTCAAATCAATCAAATCAATCCTCATCTAGAATGAATTAATATTTTAATTGATCTTTTATATGTTAGATTATTTATTTACCAGAATAATTTCTTATAAGCTCTAAATTTCAAATACTCTTCTATTACATATAAATATACGTATTTTGATACATTTTTTAAAAAGTATTTTAGATATGTCTCATTATGTTTTTAATGCCTTCAAGATGTTTATTATGAATAAGTAAGTTAATTTATTCATAATTTTAAACGTATAAAGAATTTCTTATGAAGTACTCTCACTATATTACTTTTTGTATTTATAAATCAAATAAAACAAAAAATAATAGGTTGTTTTTTTATTTCCACCTTCATTCCTATCTCGATTTGTTTTTATATATTTTTTTAATTTTTATATTTAATAATCATCTAGGTATTCAGTGCAAGTAAATTACATGAGCTCATATAAGTACAAACATTATATATATTATTTTATGTTATAATATTGAATTTGAATGAATCATTTAATAGTGCATTCATCACTATCCTTACAGAGTGTTCACCAAAAATCAAGGAAATTTTGATATTTTAGTAGTATGATTTGACTTTTTTGATTTGTTTAAATTTGATTTTTACTTTTATTAAAATACACATAATTTTACTTAGTTATGATGTTAAGTAAGAAATAGCTAAAAATTTAGCTATATAAATATTTATTCAAAAATTATAATTATACATATATGTGTATGTATGTAAATTTTTAAAATTTTACTGTGCATATTAACCTTTTGCAATTTTAGTTGATAATTTATGTATGAAGTCATTTTAATTTTTTGCTTTACATTTTAGTTTGATTTGCAATTTTTATTTTATAATTTTAAAAATTAATTTCACATCTTAAATAATTTGTCTTCGAGTCATTTTTCTGGTCATTATTATTTAATTCAATTATCATTAAGATATCTTGATATATATTATAACTAAGGGCAGCGGTGTTCATGGTTCGATTTGGATCGGTTATTGGTTAAAACCAAATCAAACCAAATGAAAAAAAATAATCGTCGGTCTGGTTATTGTAGGTTTAGTTTGTTCTTTTTTTTGGATAAATTGGATTATTTTCTTCAAGAAAATTACAAAAACAACAGAAACATTACGTAAAACACACAAGAAATTCACCTTTTCCTTTAGAAACCCACAAAAACAATAGAAACATGATGTAAAAACAAGAAATTCACCCTATATTCCAAGAAAACCACAAAAACAACAGAAAAATCAAGAATATTTGTATATAGGTTCAAGAAAGAGAAGGTTACTAGTGATAAGAGCGTCCATTGTGTAGAATCTAAAATGGAGAAATTGAACTAAATGTTATTGTTTCCTCCTATTGCAGAGAGAGCATTTCAGTCTTTTCGATTTGATCTTTTTTGATTCGCCTTATTTATATTTAATAAAATATCACTAGCCACTTTGTCTAGTGATATAGATTTTATTTTTTAAATTATAATATCTAAAATTAACTAAATTTTTGAACAATGTTTACAATTTTATATGTACTCTTTCTTTAAACAAAACTAGAATTTAGCTAGTGGTGACATAATTTCATATTTTAAATTTTATTTATAATTTTTTTAAATATAACTAAATTTTTGAACTATGCTTACAATTATTTTCAGAAATATGAAAAATTGACTAACTGATGTATTTTTTTCCCCATATATTATCCCCCAATTTACTATGAAATTATTCCTTTTAATAAATGGTAAAGGAAAAAAGACAACCTTAATAAATTGTTCTAAAACCCTTTTTCATAGTTTCAAGAACCCCCCACTTCAGAAGTAGTCGTTTTTCTCTCTTTCTCCGCTTCTCTGGTGTAATACTTCAGAAGCTCACTCTTTTAGCCCATAAAGACTGAATTTTTCTCTCTCCAATTGGAGAAACCAATCAACATATAGTTCAAATTTCTCCATTTTAGGTTTTGATTTGCATGATGGATGCTCCTATTATTGGTAAGCTTCTGTTTCTTGAAACACTCATATAAAATTCTTGATTTTTCTGTTTTGTTGTGTGGTTTTCTTGAAGTATAGGTTGAATTGCTTGTTTTACATCATTTGTGGGTTTCTGAAAGGGTGAATTTTGTTATGTTTTTACCTAATGTTTCTATTGTTCTTGTGGTTGTGGTTTTCTTGAATAAAGAATCCAAAATACATATGTAGAAAGATCTTCCGTTTTTTTCTGTTTAGTTGGGTTGTTCTTGTGGTTTTCTTGGAGGAAAGGATGATTTTTTGAGAAAATTCACCCCTTTCTCCAAGAAAACCACAAAAGCAACATGACTAAACAGAAAAAGGAAGATCTTTGTACAGGGGTGTCTCAAACATAGGTGCACAAAATAGGGATACATTTTGATTCTTTTCTTCTTCTGTTGATATGTGCTTTGTTGACATGTGCATTTGTCTTTTGGGTTCTTTTCTGGGATTAAGACCCATTGCAGGGTGTTTTCCCTGAAATTATAGAGGAGTATTTGGAGAGTGGGATCATGAAGTGCATAGCCTTTAATCGTCGCGGCACCCTTCTTGCAGGTACTGTGAATAATTCTTTACTGAACTCCCCTTCCCTTTTGATTGTGCTTTTGACATGACTAACATGACTTCAAGAAACAAAAAAAAGAATGAAAGCGAAAGAGCTACATGAGTCAAAATTATGTTGATTCATGTAGCTCTTTTGCTTTCATTCTTTTTGTTTTGTTTCTGAAGCATCATGCTGAATGTGATGATGATAGTCAATTGATATCTTGAAGCAACTCAAATATCTATTTGTTGCAAAAAAGATTAGAACTTTTTGGTGGTTGTTTAGATTAATAACTTTTAGGAAAGATATACCAATAAAAAAAGTAACTTTTAGGAATTATATGCTGCCTTTGTAAAAACCTAAACTGCCTTTGATTTTACAGCTGGATGTGCTGATGGAACTTGCATTATCTGGGATTTTGGGACCAGAGGCATTGCAAGAGAATTCAAGGACGATGACTCTGTTGCCTCTATTACGAGTGTTTGTTGGTCAAAGTATGGTCACCGCATACTTGTCTCCGCTGCTGATAAGTCCTTGTCACTCTGGGATGTTGTCAGAGGAGAGAAGATTAATCGGATCACTCTACAGCAAACCCCTTTACAAGCTCGCCTATATCCTAGGTCCACTACTCCATCTATTTGCTTGGTGTGCCCACTTTCATCTGCTCCTATGATTGTTGACTTGGAGACAGGAAGCATGACTGCGCTCCCTGTCTTGCCTACTGAAGGAGGGAATGGGGTTGCTCCTCCTTCAAAAAATAAATTTTCAGATGGATCTGCCCCATTTACTCCTACTTCTGCTTGCTTTAACAAGTACGGAGATCTGGTGTATGTGGGGAACTCCAAAGGGGAAATACTAATAGTTGACCACAGAAGTGTTCAAGTGCGTGGTATAGTTCTTGTTCCAGGCAATGCTGTTATAAAGAATATCGTGTTTAGCAGAAATGGACAGTATCTCTTAATAAATTCAACTGATCGTACAATAAGGATTTATGAGAACCTTCTTCCGGTAAAAAATGCTCTTACGGGTCTAGATGAAGCAACCAATGACCTGAATGATCTGGAAGGGGTCGAGAAGCTGAAAGCTGTTGGAGCGCTATGTTTAACTTTGTTTCGGGAGTTTCAGGATTCTGTCACCCGAGTGCACTGGAAAGCTCCGTGTTTTAGTGGTGATGGTGAGTGGGTTGTTGGTGGTTCTGCTAACAAAGGGGAGCACAAGATCTACATTTGGGATCGGGCCGGTCATCTTGTGAAAATTCTTGAAGGACCAAAGGAAGCGATAGTAGATCTAGCTTGGCATCCTGTCAACCCTGTTGTAGTCTCTGTTTCTCTGTCTGGGTTAGTCTATATATGGGCAAAAGACTTCACCGAGAATTGGAGTGCATTTGCTCCCGATTTCAAAGAACTTGAAGAAAATGAGGAGTATGTTGAAAGGGAAGATGAATTTGATCTCAATCCGGAAATTGAGAAGGTGAGAGTATTATTTGTTGGACTCGTTGAATAGGAAAGAAGTATAGATAAGGCATCCTTCCTACTTTTCTTTTTCTGTTTTTGATATGAACATGATGCTGCAGGTTAAAGGGTCTGATGTCAACGAGGATGAAGATGTTGATATAGATGGTCTGGAGAATGATTCAACTTTCAGTGATTCAGATTTGTCGGGAGATGAAATTTGCTTTTTGCCTGCTGATCCAATTCCTGATGCTCCAGAGCAACAGGACAAGTGTGTTGGTAGTAGTTCAAAGCTAGGTGAGAGCAACCAATCTGGGTCTCCTCTTTCAGAAGAGGCCGGACAAAATGGGCAAGTGAATCATGAGTCCAGTCCATTTGAAGGCGGTAAGACATTTTCGATTATATTTTAAATGAATCTAACTATTATGAATTCTGTGATTCCAAATTTCATATCCTTGGTGAGTGTAAACTCCTTGTTATGTCATGTGAAAGAAAATGTTGATAAAATCTCTATCCAGTTGACAATCCTAAATGGCTGCCTTCTAAGGTTAGTAGTGTTTAGTTTCAAATTTCTGAATTTGTGTCAGAACTTTTTATTGGATATCAATCAACTATGCCTCAATCCCAATCAACCAGGGTGTTCTCTGAAGATGTTAGAGAAGTCACTATGTACACTGAAGCAGAACTGTTATGAGTTCACTTTTAACATTAGTTCTACTAGGAATCCATGATACTTTTCTTTTGCTTCAGTATATCCTAATAAGTATCATTATCTGTATTTTGCAACAACAAGAAGTCAGAAAACTTAATTTGACTTTGCAATGGAAGGAGAGTAAAATTTGATGTCTGAGCCAGATCAAGTAAAGAAATTTCCATTGGGACATAATAGATAATGAAAAGATCAACGGTCTTTATCTATTGCATCTCTATTTCAGAGGCTATAACTTTGTTTCTCCTCATCTCCTCTGTGTAATTGTAGACTAAAATATTCTCCGTGCTTATGAAGCTGCTGCTGATGTATTTTTTTACTTATGTGCAGTGTACCCATAGTCTATCCCATGCATTTGTTCCATTCTTCGTATCATTGCACCAGTTTGAAACTAAATTTACAAAGTTGTTTGCTATTTTAGTTAGACTTCTATATGAATCTTGATAATTAGGTAACTCATAGACAATTCTGCTGCAGAGGACACAGGCACGACAGGCTTGAAAAGGAGAAGAAAGCCTTCAGAGAAGGTATTGGAACAGCAAGCTGAGAAGGTTAAGAAACCCCCACAGAAGACGAAGCCATCTGGTAAACCTCAAAACTAAAAGAATGCCTGCAAAACATTTAAGATGTTTTGGATAGTAACTTCCAGCTATCGAACATCTTCAAGTTTTTATTTCCTTGTTGTTGTTGAAAGGCCTCATGTGGTCACCTTTCCTGTTATAATGGGTGATACATCACTCAAAACCTTTATTTATGTCCATTTGAGTACTATGTTTAACTCAAGAATTAGTATGCCTATGAGCATTCCTTGAAATGTTCCTATGAAGTATGAACTTAAGTTCTAATGGATGTTGTGTTTAGTTTAGCTCTTGGTTCAATTCCTTTTGTCGATCTGAAACCTTCCCCCCTCCCCACTCTATCTCTCTGTGCCTTTCATGTGAAGAGAAAAAAGTTTCGTGTTATTAATGTGAGTTAGAATTGATGTTTGATCAGAGGCGGACCCATGTGGTGGGTTCGGGGTGTACATGCACCCGTTAACTTTGGAAAAAACTGGTATATATATGTCTATATACTTTGAAGAACTATCATATATTTTAAAAAGGGGCCCCTCCAACATATTTGTTGGATTGGATCATTTGGTTAGTCATCAGTGCTCGCCCCTTGGGCTCTTGAGCCTTGGTGCATGACTCATGTTCGAATCTTGGCTGCTACATTAGTTTTTCGTTTTAAGCTAACAGTAAGAAAAATGCATAAAATATGTATGTGGCAGGTTTCAAACATGCAACCTAAATTATGTATAGTGGTGCCCTGACCGCCAGTTCATGGAGCGAATCTCACCCTATTCTGCTTTCCTTTTTTTTAAATTTTTTTATATATACATTAGGACATCAGTCTCTGAGACGGTGTTACGTGACATGCTTCAACAAACGTGCATCTGTCTTTTGTGGTGCTCCTGTTATCTTCGAACCCTAGGTCTGCCTCTGTGTTTGATGGATATAGAAATGGAACTATTTTGAAACTGTTGTCTTTTGTTCAATTTTTTTCGTTATTAGGTGTTTCTTGAATTGCCACTCAACTCTCAAATACAGATTCTTTAAATTTTTTTCTTTTTGTTCTTTCTACATGACACTACATGACACCATGTATATAACTGACCTTTGAAGGTGGAATATTAGTAGCTTGTGCCTTTTGATTTGTCACTGCATGACCTTCACTTTTTTCTGCGAAGGACTAAACTAGCCCCATATTTGATGCCCATAATTCACTATATACCCTCCAACTTTAGCTTACTCTTTTGGCATTAAAATATTTTTGAAACATTCAAATCTTCCAATTTCTATGTAATATTTTTTGGCATTAAAATATTTTTGGATTCCTGTGATCCATATACAACAACATACCTAGTGAAATTCCACTAGAAAAAGAAGACTAATTCCTGTACTCCGTATACATTTCCTTAATGTAAATCATTTAGAATTCCATCCATTCATAAGAATAATATACTTTTCTTACTTTTGGATTCCTATAATCCGTATACAACAACATACCCAATGTAAATCCCACTAGAGAAAGGAGGCTAATACCTGCAATCCATATACATTTCCTTAACGTAAATCATTTAGATTTCCATCAATTCATAAGAATAATATACTTTCCTTATTTTTGGATTCCTGTGATCCGTTTACAACATACCCAGTGAAATTCCACTAGAAAAAGAAGGCTAATTCGTGTACTCCATATACATTTCCTTAAGTAATCATTTAGATTTCCATCAATTCATAAGAATAATATACTTTCCTTATTTTTGGATTCCTGTGATCCGTTTACAACATACCCAGTGAAATTCCACTAGAAAAAGAAGGCTAATTCGTGTACTCCATATACATTTCCTTAAGTAAATCATTTAGATTTCCATCAATTCATAAGAATAATATACTTTCCTTATTTTTGGATTTCTGTGGTCCGTATACTACTACAACAACATACTCAGTGAAATTTCACTAGAAAAAAAAGGCTAATTCCTGTGCTCCGTATACATTCCTTAATGTAAATCATTTAGATTTCTAGCAATTCATAAGAATAATATACTCTCCTTACTTTTGGATTCCTGTAATCCATATACAACAACTTACCCTGTGTAAATCCCACTAGAAAAAGGAGTCTAATTCCTGTAATCCATATGCATTTCCTTAATGTAAATCATTTAGATTTCCATCAATTCATAAGAATAATATACTTCCCTTATTTTTGGATTCCAATGGTCCGTATACAACAACAACAATTTCCACTAGAAAAAGAAGGCTAATTCCTGCCATCCGTATACATTTCCTTAATGTAAATCATTTAGATTTCCATCAATTCATAAGAATAATATACTTTCCTTATTTTTGGATTCCTGTAATCTGTGTACAACAACAACAACAACGGCATACCTAGTGAAATCCCACTTGAAAAAGGAGGCTAATTCCTGAAATCCGTGTACATAGATTTCCATCAATTCATTTAGATTTCCATCAATTCATAAGAATAATATACTTTCCTTATTTTTGGATTCCTGTAATCTGTGTACAACAACAACAACAACGGCATACCTAGTGAAATCCCACTTGAAAAAGGAGGCTAATTCCTGAAATCCGTGTACATTTCCTTAATGTAAATCATTTAGATTTCCATCAATTAATTCGTGTTGTGTTTAATTTTGTTTTGTTTTACAACAAGACAGATTCATTTGTGTATAGTTTCTTGTATAATTACTCCAGTTAGTTCAAGCTTTATTTGCCATTGATAGTCATTCTGATCAAATTAGTTTGTATACTTATTATAGCTACAAATAATTCATATGTTATCAATTTAGTAAGTCAATAATATCGACCTCCAAGTCAGTTTGTCCCTTAGTTTTTACGTAATCAATCATTTAATATTGTTGTTTCCCTCTTTCATTCATGTTGCTCGGATCCTACAGTAATGTAGCCACCTCAGTGTAGGGTCCTTCAAAAATGCAAATTGTATCCCACCACTCGCCAATGATGCTGAGTGGTAACTAGTGAAATCATGATCATATAATTAAATCAAATATAGGTCATAATTACAAAAATTTAACCATTTGTTCAACTTATTAAATAGGAATCGAGTTAATTTACATTCTTGACTAATGATCTAATTTATTTATCAACAATCTTAGTAAATAGTATATTTTGCTTATTGCGAAGGTACCATGTATATATATAATCTTCTTAACTAATATTCATATATATTATTCTTGTCTTTATCAACATAAGTATATTAATTCTTGTTTCCTCTTCAACCTTCCTAAAATACGAATTAATAAACGAGTGGTATCCTGTTTCCACTTCATTTTTCTCTTTTTTGTTTTTTCCTTGCACTGATATTTGTGTCATCTCTGAGAATACCTTGTTATTTTGGATCATTCCATATTATGATGAACCTCTTCAATTAGGTTTTCTTATATTTTTACTGCATATTGTGACATTTTGCAGGCTAATATTTGACTTAGGCGAAGCATATAAAGAGATTGCTTCACGAGAGGTCACATTAATTTACAACAGTAAGCTGTGAATTAAGTGTAAACAAGCTAGGGATTCCATCTATAAGTGGGTTATGGAGCACATTTGATGCTACCTACTTCTGAAGTTGTCCGGACTTGCACCAATGGACAGATTTTTTTCTAGCAGAGTGGTAGCAATCAATCCAGACTCTTAGAGGGACTACTAACTGTTAACATGAACCGACATTAGAACATTGCATTATATTTATCCCCTGCTGACGGAAACAACTGTTAAAGGGACAGCATCTGAACTCTGAAGAACTAGATTGCTTTCAGTTGTGGAGTTTGTTGGCTACTTGTATATACGACATGTAATGGGAAAGCTGAACTGCAAGTTTAGGCGGTGAGGGGGATTTCACCCTTGGCATAGGCTGGGAGGGAAATGCACCGAGTCTCTATGTAATTGACTGATTCAAATTTTTGATTAACTTATAGACTTGAAAGAATGATTTATTCTTATTTTCTTATATGCACATGTAAACCCCATTTTCTTTTATTTGCACAAATTAAAAGCATTACAATCCATGTAAATTTTGTACATTTTTACGTAACTCAAGTGTTGGTTGTTTTTACTCAGTTCTCCCTGATCCGATGGAGTAGTAAACATAAACCCCAAGAGCCATAATCACCATCACAGCAGCTCCAGCATTAACAAGCAGTTGTCTCTCTTCATTTAGTTCCACAAGGCTATTCTTCAAGTTGCCAATACTGCCAGGATAAAAAGAGGTACCAGCAGATACATTACTTGTACTTTCCTTTTCTTTTGATCCTTTCTGCCCAACCTTTTCTTGAAACTCTTCTCTTAAATCTTTAATCTTTTCAGCAACAATCTTTCCACCTGCATCATGGCTCTCCTTCTTTTCAACGTCCTTGCCACTTCTGATCAATTGTGTTCTGTTCTGATCCATGTTTTCTTCTTTACTCTTCTGAATCTTTGGCTCAATACTCCCAACTAGACCTTCCAAGACTTTCTTCTCATCTTTTGGTTTTTCCCTCTCACCACTAGTTTTTCCTAATGGAGTTGCTCTAAGAGCTGGAAAATCTTTATCTTCATCACCCTTTTGAGTCTTTGATGATTCAGGGCTCATCAATTGGTCGTCAAAGAATTTCATTTCCTTTACTCTAGAATCTTGATCTTTGTCAGCATTTTGAGGCTTTGGCAATTGAGCTGTGGGTTTTAAAGGGGTTGGTTTTCTTGGGGCTGCTTGAATAGTTGGGTAAGTTGTTTTGGGAGGAACATTATCACCCTTTTGAGTCACTGATGATTCAGCACTCCCCATTGTCTCATTTCTTGTAGAATCTTGAACTTTGTCAGCATGTTGAGGTTTTGGCAGTTGAGCTGTGGGTTTTAAAGGGGTTGGTTTTCTTGGGGTGGGTTCAATAGTTGGATAAGTTGTCTTTGATGATTCAGCACTCCCCAATGTCTCATTTCTTGTAGAATCTTGATCTTTGTCAGCATGTTGAGTTGTGGGTTTTAAAGGAGTTGGTTTTCTTGGGGTTTCAACAGTTGGATGATTAGTTCTGGGAGGAATATTATCATCCTTGTGAGGGATTGTGGGAGGGGATTGTTTTGTGTGTTCATCTAATAACTGCTTTGGCATTTTCCATGGCATAGTGATAATGAGGATTCCATTCTCAAATTTGGCATGGATGCCTCTCATGTTGCAATCATCAGGTGCATGAAAATCTTCTTGAAATCGATGCCATTTGTTGCCTCCTACAACCCGTTCTCCACGCACTCTCACTGTGTTCTTGCCTTCTGTACTTACTCTAATGCTCTCCTTCATGAAACCTGCAGGTGAGTTATATTAGTTTCACGCTCTCTGTACACTGAACGAATCGATACATGGTATTTTAAAGTATTGTGTTCGTGTGGATAAATAATCAGTAATTAGGGCTCAAATAGGAGGGCTATTTCTAAATAAACTCACCAGGAAGATAAATAATCAGTTTTTCAGCTTCTTCATCTTGATGCCGCTCATAAACAGGCCTAAAATCTTCGTAAACTGGGCGTGCTGCAGGTCCCCGATTAGGGCGATTAGGTCCAACGCCACCACCTCTTGGTCTCGTTGCCATTTTTTCTTCTTCTTAAGGTTTATTTATCTTGGAAACGGTTATTAGAGTTTGAAAGCTTTGATGAATATTTTGTGGGTTACAACATCTTCCATTTTATATGTGTTGGTTTCAAGAATTGCAAGTTTGGTTTGTGTTTCTTAGAGATGAAACTATTCCAATTTCATTGCTTCAAAATTCTCAGGTTTCTCCAAATGGAGAAGCTAAAGCAACAAAGCTTCTTTTTTTGTGCTCTACTCTTTCCCAAACCTTTCCAATTCATTAAGTTTGGGTTTGTAAAAGTTCAAACTTGAGATTTTTTTAATGAGATTTGAAATAGATATAATGATAAAAAAATATGCATATTAAAAAATGTGTTCATGAGTGAACGAATATGAGTAATAATATGAAAAATAGATTTCACTTATGCTATTATTCATGAACTCAACAACAATATCTTGGAGTTTTATTGTACGAGTTGAAACGCCATATTATTGTATTTGATATTTGAACAAGTCTCATTATTAACATTGTGGCAAGATTTTTTAAAAAAAATATTAGATTGAAGCTTCAATACATTGTGCTGGTGTTACTTGTAAAAGTTTCGAACTCCAGCAATTAGTGTGTGAAGTTTTACTTATAAAAAGCTTCAAGCTTCAAACTCCAACGCGATACACTAAAAAAATCATTTTATTTTTTATAGTTTTTAGATGACACCTAAATAGTGAAAAATAAATTATTATAGTTTAGATAATGGCTAAATACTGAATAACTTTGCGATTGTAGTTAAAACTTAATGGAAACTTACATAAATATACTATATTAAAAAAATATTTATCATTTATAACAATAACATTTTCTTTTTCACTTGATCACTTTTAATACATTTATAATACAATTTTAATACATAGTACAAAGAACAATTTATTATTCACATATAATACAAGTTTTATTGATGGATAATATATTTATCACACATTTTAATACACTTATAATACAATGTGTCAATTTCTTACCAAACAAACATAATATATTTTAAAAAACAGTTATAATACATATATATT
Organism: Solanum tuberosum; assembly: GCF_000226075.1. Lineage (NCBI taxonomy): Eukaryota > Viridiplantae > Streptophyta > Magnoliopsida > Solanales > Solanaceae > Solanum > Solanum tuberosum. Next base: position 602,529 of record NW_006239019.1, read on the forward strand.
GCATACATAATTAACTTTTAATACATATTGCAGATTTAACATAGTATTCCTATAAATGATAATAAATAAAATGTAAATTATTTATTAAAAGGTGTCAATCCAAGTAATTTTTCCATTATGGATTTGACAAGTGGCTATTTGCCAAAATTTCTTCCAGAATTTCAGGTGTTATGGCCCATAAATAAGTCCTGAAAGCCCAATTGAGAACCCAATTTACTCTCATAGGCCCAAGCCCTTCTAAACAAATAATCGTAAGCCCAGGCCCATTTATTCTGCCTTCTTCTTTCTTCATATACAGCAGTGGAGTTCAGATATATACATATTCACAATTGGGTGAGAGTGAGAGAGAGTCGCCGTCGAATCGGAAAATGGAGAACAGCGACGTGTTAGGATCGTCAACTGCAGCATTGGCGTAGCATGTTTTACTTCAGTGCATGTGTGATCCATCCGCCGGCAATTTCGTCAAATCCGTATCAATCTTCATTTTAGTTAAATGTAAGGTAGCTATACTACGTAGAATGTAAAGCCTCTCAATAATGAATTTTAGTTTTCTTCCATTGCTACATTGTCCTTCAGCTTTATCATAATCATTGTTAATTTGCTATAAATAGTTGTGTTTTATTATTATGCTTATATATATAATATAGTTTGTTTTTCATTTATCTAATTATTTAGAGTGTTTTTTCGTGTATTATTAGCAATATAATTTTGACTTTGATATTAATGATGAAATTTTGTCACCACATTTAGTTTTACTCCTTAATTGTTTTGTTAGTTTGATGGTGAGTTATCATGTTGCTCTTTAAATACATTTTATATTTTAAAAATTTTGTGTTTTTTTTTTTAAAATTTACTTAATGATATAACGTACACATAGTTTATATATATATATATATTTTTATTTTTATTTTATAACCGAGAAATCCGTCTGTCACCGTCCCTTTGGACTCGGTGGATATTATATATATAACGGCCTATTCATAATTTGAGTGTGAAAGGCCACTTAGGAAAATTTAGATAGATCAAAGAACACACCTATTAAGCCTAAAAGAATAAATGGCTAAGGTTTAATTGGATAATCGGATTTGTATGATTTTGAATGCCCAAGTCAATCTAGGCCAATTAACTGAGAAAACCAGAGTACTTACTTAGTAAGATGGAACTTGTAATCAGCTAGTCATCTTAGCTTAATTTCTTCCCATACTTTTAGTGATTATAAAGCACGTAGATGGATGAATTCATGGGCTTTGGATTTCTACTACTAACTGATCTAAAGTCCTATAACATACTACTGCATATTGAATATTTGCATATATTTGATCAGTTCAAATTGCATAACCAGCTATGCTTGCCATTTTAACTCAACTAGGAACTCGAAGACGTTTAGGTAGGTATAAGTATGTCCATTCGAGAAAAAAATGTTAATGCAAATAGGAATCTTAAGGGTTTTGGTTCAATAATAAGGACACAACTTGAGATGTGCAGCTAGGGTGCACATCACAAGTTCGAACACTGCGGCTAACAAGAAGCCTGAAATTTAAGTGGAACATGATAGAGGAATGGGTCTATACTCAACCGAGTTTCAAACCTATGATATCTACATGCTGATTTTTTATTATACTGAAGATTCAGGATGCTCCAGGATATTAATAAATATCAAATCACAAAAGCATAAGTAACAGAAGGAAATTTTTTGAAACTGAAAAAAAAATAAAAAATAAAAATTCCTTCTGTTACTTATGCTTTTGTGATTTGATAAGTAGCAGAAGGAAATTTCACTGATATCCTTCAGAAACAGATCTACAGATATCTCAACATTGAAGGAACAAAAAGACTTTGGATTCTTGAATCTTCTATGTTTTCCCATGTCTTAATTAGAGTTGCTATTGGTACTGTGCCTAGAAGTACCAAGTCTGATTGTCTCATTTTTCCTTTTATCTCAACATGCTTTCATATGTCATACCTTTTCAGTAAAAGGTTCAGATTGATGATTATACAAATTTACTCCAACTTATGGAATCAATGTATTGTGTTATTCATGGATATCACATTCTCTATACTCTATGCTTGTGGATGAATGTAGGCTGCATGTCGACTGATTATTAGTTTAGTTGTTGCTGTGCTGTTTGTACTTTGTTTGCTCATATTCATATTATTTCGAACAACAGGGACTTTAGAAGTATGTCATGAAAAAGCTATTTACACGTACATTTGCTTCACTTCCTGAAGATGTGAAAGTTGATGAATAGCTTCATGAGAAAATTACTTCGATTCAACTATTTGTTAGGCCTGAGAATTTGGATATCAAGCCAACATTTCAAAATGAATCATCATGGTTGGTAAGTGAACTCTGTAAAAAGTAAATTTCTGGTGAGTCATCCATTGATTCTGTTCAAGATATTGTGAAACGGATGCAAGTGCAGGGATTTTGGTTCTTAACTGCTACTTTTTCTTACTACTAGGATAGGATATGATTTCTCACTTGATTACTACTATTGTTGGGATTTGGGCCTGTCACTCATAGGATGATGATGCGTGGGTTAAGTAATAAAATTACCAGATTTTATTACTGATAAAAGAAAAGGAGTATTTAAAACAAAAATAACCAAGAGCGAGCTAACCTTCTTGTCTTTGTGCATATGTTACACTTTGACAAGATGGACACTGTTTACTCTGGCAATTACCTGGAGTATTGATTTCTAATAAAATTGTATTACTTTCATATTTTTCATTCAATTTGGTAACTTGTTGGTTAAATGTGGACCCAGATTTTCAGAGGTTTGCTGCAGATGTTTGTAAACTGGGTTTTTAATGGGTACGGCCGTCTGTTTACAGTAACGTATCAAGGCATGAAGTACGCAAAATTCAGATAATATTTTCAAAGTACCAAAGCGCGCACACTTTTTCCTTTATAGAAACGTCTTCTTTAGACTGTCCTTTTGAGTTGTGATCTTGATTACGATAAGTATAGCTCTTTCACCCTGCCATAAATAAGCATAGATATTTTGTGAATGTCATTCTGCAATGAGATGTCTAACTATTTCATTACATGCTACACTTTTTACAGCTTACGCAGAAGGAGCTACAAAAGATAAATATGTACAGGGCACCAAGAGACAAACTTGTGTGCATTCTTAATTGTTGCAAGGTTATCAATAACCTCTTGATTTTTGTTTCAGCAAAGGGTAACCCTCCAGGAGCAGACCAGTTCTCATTTATGTCACTATATAAAGGTAAGCTAGCTCATTTGCACTGATCTGATATATTAATCTTCACAATGAGAACCATGAAATAAATTTCCAAAAATAGTCTGCGCAACCTGTTTTTGTACTTTTTTCTTTTGATCCTTTCTGCTCAACCTTTTCTTGAAACTTTTTTCTTAAATCTTCACTCTTTTCAGAAACAATCTTTCCTCCTGCATCATGCCTCTCCTTCATTTCAACTTCCTTGCCACTTTCTATCAACTGTGTTCTGTTATGATCCAAGTTTTCTTCTTTACTCTTTTGAATCTTTGACTCAATACTCCCTACTATACCTTCCAAGATTTTCTTCTCATCTTTTGTTTTTTCCCTCTCACCACTAGTTTTTCCTAATGGAGTTGTTCTAAGAGATTGAAAATCTATATCTTCATCACCCTTTTGAGTCTTTGATGATTCGACATTCATCAATTGGTCGTCAAATAGTTTATTTTCCTTCACTCCAGAATCTTGATATTTGTCAGCATTTTGAGGCTTGGGCAATTGAGCTGTGGGTTTTGAAGGTTTGAGTCTTTGATGATTCGACATTCATCAATTGGTCGTCAAATAGTTTATTTTCCTTCACTCCAGAATCTTGATATTTGTCAGCATTTTGAGGCTTGGGCAATTGAGCTGTGGGTTTTGAAGGTGTTGGTTTTCTTGGGGCGGCTTCAGTAGTTGGATAAGTTGTTCTGGGAGGAACATTATCACCCTTTGGCTCAATACTACCTACTAGACCTTCCAAGATTTTCTTCTCATCTTTTGATCTTTCCTTCTCACCACTAGTTTTTCCTAATGGAATTGTTCTAAGAGCTGAAAAATCTATATTTTTATCACCCTTTTGAGTCTTTGATGATTCGGTGCTCATCAATTGGTCGTCAGAGAATTTATTTTCCTTCACTCCTGAATCTTGATCTTTGTCAGCATTTTGAGGCTTTGGCAATTGAGCTGTGGGTTTTAAAGGGGTTGGTTTTCTTGGGGCGGCTTCAGTAGTTGGATAAGTTGTTCTGGGAGGAACATTATCACCCTTTTGAGTCTTTGATGATTCAGCACTCCCCGATATCTCATTTCTTGTAGAATCTTGATCTTTGTGAGCATGTTGAGCTGTGGGTTTTAAAGGGGTTGGTTTTCTTGGGGCGGCTTCAGTAGTTGGATAAGTTGTTCTGGGAGGAACATTATTACCCTTTTGAGTCTTTGATGATTCAGCACTCCCCAATGTCTCATTTCTTGTAGAATCTTTATCTTTGTCAGCATGTTGAGCTGTGGGTTTTAAAGGGGGTGGTTTTCTTGGTGTTTCATCAGTTGAATGATTGTTTCTGGGAGGAATATGATCATCCTTCTGAGGGATTCTGTGAGGAAATTGTTTTGTTTGTTCATCTAATAATTGCCTGGGCATTTTTCGTGGCATAGTGATAGTGAGCATTCCATCCTCAAATTTGACATTGATCCTTTTCATGTTACAATCATCAGGTGCTTGAAAATCTTCTTGGAAGCGACACCATGTGTTGCTTCCTATAAAAAATTCTCCACCTACTCTCACTGTGTTCTTGCCTTCAGTACTTACTCTAATGCTCTCCTTCATGAAACCTGCAGGCAAATAAAGACAATTTAAAACTTCTACTTTAATGCATATCATAAAAGTTCTTCTATATGATGATGAGAATTTTATATCCTTTTGTTCAAAAGAGCAAACATCATATCATATATCATATATATATTACCAAAAGTGGGAAGGTTCAAAGTGTAAAAGTTGAATTACCATTTTACCCTTTCACTATATATATATATATATATATTACTAAAAGTGGGAAGGTTCAAAGTGTAAAAGTTGAATTACCATTTTACCCTTTCGTTAAATTAAAATATTATATTTAATTAATTAAATATACTAAACAACAATCATATCAAATATAAATACAATATAATAAATGTGCATCTTCCAATAAAGTTAGAAAGTTTGTTTGGGAATTAATTAAGAAGTTATATTCTGATTTTTCAACCTTCGTAAAACTTTTGAGCTTTCACGTTGATCAATGAGCAGATAAAACTTTAGAACTTCTAACGTTGATTAATGTATTAGCAAATCATTAATCTAAGTTGGTGTGCTATATATATAAAAAACTTTTTTAGTGCAAAGACATTTAATAAAAAATGTGAATCTAATCTAATCTAAATGGATAACAACGTGGACCTATTTCAAAAAAAATATGAATCTAATCTAATCTAAATGGATAAAAACTTGGGAAGGTCCTATCTTCAAAGTTGAATTACCATTTTGCATTTATGATAAATTAAAATATTATATATTTAAGTATTTAAATATTAAATAGTTGCACTACTCATCCAAATCTGCTCATATTCTCTTCACGTTAATAAATCAAGAAGACATAATTCCTCATTAAACAATATAGTCAAATCAGTTACAAACTTTTTACTTTTTGATTTCTTTTTATTTTTCTTATTTATGTTCTATATTTAAGAATCCAAAAGGACATAATTTTACATTAAATATTATATTTCAAATTAGTTACTATAAGTCTTTTCACCTCTCCTAATATCTCCTATTTATACCTTAATCCCATACAGTGTGTATCTAATTTTATGAACAGTTGAAGTTGAATTTAACTATGGTAAAGTAATACTTTTCCTTGTTCTTTTTTTATTATTATTATTTTGATGAAAATGCTTTTGTTTTATAAAATTTTGATTTGTTGATTTGATGTTTAATTATATAAATGGTGGTAAACTTATGTAGAGAGAGAGTAATACTTTTGTTTCCTATTTCTTTATCAATTGATAATACTTCTGTTTCATTGGATTTTTATTTGATGATTTCAATTTTTTATGAAATATGACAATACCATACGGTTAATATATCACAAATGATTGTGTTGTATTTCATAATATAATTATATGTATACAACTTAACAATTTTTTTAATCAAAATTTATAGATGAAAAAATTTAATTTTTTTGAATGAGCCTAAGAAGACAAAAGGTACATATACATGTAATTATGATTTATATGTCATTTATATACTCACACGATTATGTTTATAACAAATAAATAGTATATATTTTTGTAGGTGTTCACTAGATAATGATTTACTAACCATCCATATGTTGATCAAATTTCTCTACAACTATTACAAAACGCTACTCTCATTCGACAACAACTTCTTGATATGTATGCGTTTGTTAAAAGGTGGAGGCTATTGTTCCTTAAAAAGAAGGTGGAAACCTCAAGGCATTAAATATTTTGCAACCATATGTATTGTGACATATTAAAAAAATAACTATTATCAAGTTGAATAATGAGCCTAAGAAGACAAAAGGTACATATACATGTAATTATGATTTATATATATATGTCATTTATATACTCACACGATTATGTTTATAACAAATAAATAGTATATATTTTTGTAGGTGTTCACTATGAAATTGATAATGATTTACTAACCATCCTAAGGGAGACATATGTTGATCAAATTTCTCTACAACTATTACAAAACGCTACTCTCATTCGACAACAACTTCTTGATATGTATGCGTTTGTTAAAAGGTGGAGGCTATTGTTCCTTAAAAAGAAGGTGGAAACCTCAAGGCATTAAATATTTTGCAACCATATGTATTGTGACATATTAAAAAAAGAACTATTATCAAGTTGAATACTTGATATATTATAAGAATTGCATATTTGAAGTCGTTTGAGTATTTCTTTTGAAATTCACTTGATAACAATATTTTAGTATGATGTGTCCTCCAATGATAATCAGTAGAATATGCTCACCACTCATTGATTCGAGCTTGTATTTTACACATATCACACATATATTTTAAAAAGTATTTATACTAATTAGCACGGTATACACGTGCGTTGCACGTGTTCTAGAACTAGTATATATATGTGTGTGTATTTATTTGAAATAGTGAAAGTTTGGTTAAATTACAATACATAGTGTGAGGGTTTGAATTTTATTGTTTCGCTGTATACAGTGATACAGAATGAATCATATTGCTAGTATTTTTAAGTAAACTATTGCTATGTTTCTTACTTAGCCAAGCTATCATTATGATTGGTAAATAGGAATCAAAGTAATGCTATATCTAATTTTCTCAAGAATAATTACTTGTTCTTTTAAACTTCGTGTGAAGTTAAAACAAAACAAACAAATTGAAACATTACCGGTAATAGTTTTGTTTGAGAATATAAATATATAAACCCACCAGGAAGAGAAATAAGTAATTTTTCAGCTCCTGCCTCTTGATGCCGCTCAGAAACAGGCCTAAAATCTTCATAAACAGGTGGCAACTCCCGATTAGGTCCCGTTGCCATTTTTTTGTTATCAACAAATAGAAGTGCAAATCATTGTTTTATTTATCTTGGAAATGGTTATGAGACTTTGCAAGCTTTGTTACTATACCATTTTATAGGCGTTGGTTTCGAAAATTGCAAGTTTGGTTTGTGTTTCTTAGAGATGAAACTATTCCAATTTCATTGCTTCAAAATTCTCAGGTTCCTCCAAATGGAGAATCTAAAGTAACAAAGCTTCTTTTTTTGTGCTCTACTCTTTCCCAAACTATTCCAATTCATTAAGTTTGGGTTTTTAAAAGAGATAATTGAACGAAATAATGATAAGATGTATAAATATTACAAAATGTACTCGTGAGTGAACATGTTTGGGTAATTATACCAAAAATATATTCCACTCATGGTATTATCTTTTAACTTAAAAGAACAATTTACTTCTACAAATTAAACTTCATGATTGTATCTGGTGATTGAACAAGTTTCACTATAAAAGTTGTTGTACAAATCTTTTCGAAAAGATTGGATTGAAGCTCTAATACACTGTGCTGGAGTTTACCTATAAAAGTTTCGAAATTCAACACCATTTGGAGTTTCAATATAGTTTGTGAGTTTCACTTGTAAAAGCTTCAACCTTCAACACAATACACTAATGTTTTTTTTTAATATATAGTTTAGATAAGATTTTCTTCATTAACGAGCGGCTAAATCATATATCATATTTCTATTATATAGAAGAGCCATGATTAGGACGCCCAATGACAATTTTGTAATTTTAAACATTATTTATGGGCAAAGTTATAAATTTATAATTGTATAATTAATGGTCAAAATAATTTTCTAGAAGAATCCAATTTTCCTTTTAAAGAGTCACAAAAAGTTTTGTTTCATGTATGGCTCCACAAATTCATTTTGTTTTATTTTTAAAAGGCCAAACACATATGCAGACTATTAAACTTGTCCCTAAATTTCATTTTGACACTTCAACTCAACCTTGTTTCATTTTAACCCTTCAACTCCAATTTTTATGTTCCATTTTGACACTTCTTTCCAAAGAATCAACAAAGTGGGATGTGTGTACTTCACATGCCATTATTGTGTTAAAAAATAATGGATGAACATCATTTTTTTTAAAAAATATTTTTTTTTTAGAGTTTCTGTATATTATTGTGTGAAAAAATAATTGGTGAAAGTGTGTTGGTTTTTTTTAAAAAAACAATGTGACTTTAATGAAGAGTTGCAATTTTTATGAAAGGTTGTGACCTTTCTGAAGGGTTGCAACTTTTCCAAATAGTTGTAACCTTTCTGATAAGGCACAATAAATATTTGTTCACACTACCATTTGTTGTCTATAAATAGAGGGATTTTCTCTCATTTTAAAACAACGAAAATTTTGAACTACTTCTTCTTCACAATTACATATTTGTGTACTTTACTCATGTTGAGTGACTCAGTGACACCATTGCTTATGTTTTAGATCCTGGTATGTATTTTTACAGTAATTAATATATGCTTATGTTATTAAGGATAAATGATAAGATGAAATAATTTTCATTTTTCTTTACAGTATTAATCTTTTATGTAGGATAATATAGTGTTTTAGTTTTAGTGACGGATAAGTTTTAAGTATTATTTTATATATAGTATTATTTTATATATTCTGTGATATTAAATTCTCGCGCGAAGCACGGTGATTTTACTAGTACTGAATAATTTTGCGTAGTTAAAAACTTAATTAGCGATCTGGCAAGTGGCTATTTGCCACTTTCTCTCAGAAATTCAGGTGTTATGGCCCATAAATAGGTCCTGATAGGCCCAATTGAGAACCCAATTTACTCTCATAAGCCCAAAGTCCTTTCCAAACAAATGAATTGCAAGCCCAACTTCCACTTGATTTCGGGGGCCCATTTAGTCTGTCTTCTTCTTCTTTCTTCTTCAGTATAGTATCAGAAATTCGTAGAGAGAGAGAGAGTCGCCGGCCGTCGATCTGAAAATGGAGAACAGCGACGTGTTAGGATCGTCTACTGCACCATTGACGTGGCATGATTTCCTTCAACGAATGCGTGATCCAACCGCTGCCGATTTCGTCAAATCCATCAAAAGGTATCAATCTTCATCTTATAAGAGACTATTCATAATTTGAGTGCGAAAGGAAACTTAGGAAAATTTATATAGATCAAAGAAAGACACCTATTTATGGTAAAAGAATAAATGGCTAAGGTTTAGTTGGATAATCGGATTTGTATGATTTTGATTGCTCAAGTCAACTCAGGCCAATTAACTGAGAAAACCAGAGTACTTACTTAGGCTCTTTAACTTATTTTTGTTCATATGTAAGTTTAGTAGTAACTTATTGTTGACGTTTGCTTAAAGTAGATATTGGAAGATTACCATGAGAAAAAATGTATATGATGATGGTGATAAAGGGACGTGAACTCATTTGCTCAGTTGAGTAGCCCATAATCATTATTGAAGAATGCTTCAGCTGAACCTCTTGTTGTTTTCTTCTCTTTAAATCTCTTCAAACCTGCTTGGGTTTTGGCGTAGTACAACAACTACTCCTCAGCCCAAATAAGTACCTCAATGATTTTATGGAGAGAGTTTTCTATGCAAAGTGAAATTAATGGATATTGATTATAAAAATTGAATTGTCGATATTGGGATTCTGGAACAGCTGTGGAATGGTTGTCTTAGTCATATGAAACTTATAATCAGCTTGTCATCTTAGCATAATTTCTTCTCATACTTTTCATAATTATAAAGCACGTAGATGGATGAATTCATGGGATTTGTGTTTCTTCTACTAACTGATCTAACATCATATAATATACTACTGCATATTGAATATTTGCATAGTTGATTAGTTCAAATTAACATAACAGCAAGGCTTGCTATTTTAATTAACTAGGACCCTGAAGAGTTGTAGGTAGGTATCATTTGAGGGAAATGTTATTACTAATTGGAATCTTTTGCAGTTTTATTGTATCATTTTTGAACAATGCTCCGGACGCAGAGAGGGATAGTGCAGCCGTGCAGGAGTTCCTTGGAAATATGGAAACAGCATTCAGAGCTCATTCACTTTGGGCTGGATGTTCTGAGGAGGAGTTGGAGAGTGCTGGTGAAGTGAGTATACCTATATGCTGAATAAGGCTTTAGCATGAATGTTATCAGTCTGTTTTTTCATTTGTATATCAAATCTCATCAACCTACCAACCTTCCATCCAACCCCATTACCCCACAAGCCCCTAGGGTTTTGGTTCAATATTAAGGACACAACTTGAGATGTGCAGCCTAGGGTGCACATCACAAGTTCGAATACTGCCGCCAACAAGAAGCCTGAAATTTAAGTGGAACATGACAGAGGAATGGGCCTATACACAACCGAGTTTCAAACTTATGACATCTGCATGCTGATTTTTTAGTACACTGAAGATTCAGGTTGCTCCGTGATATTAATAAATATCTAACCTTAAGAGCATAAGTAACGGAAGGAAGTTCCACTGATATCCTTCAGAAAAACAGATCCACAGATATCTCAACATTGAAGGAACAAAAAACTTCGGATTCTTGAATCTACTGTGTGTCTTAATTAGAGTTTCTATTGGTACTGTGCCTAGAAGTACCAAGTCTGATTGTTATCATTTTTCCTTTTATCTCAACATGCTTACATATGTCATACCTTTTCAGTAAAAGACTCAGGTTGATGTTTGTACAATTTTACTCCAACATATGGAATCAATATATTGTGTTATTCATGGATATCACATTTTCTATACTCGATGCTTCTGGATGGCTGTAGGCTGCATGTCAGCATGTCAACTGATTATAAGTTTAGTTGTTGCTGTGCTGTTTGTACTTTGTTTGCTCATTTTCATATTATTTCAAACAACAGGGACTTGAGAAGTATGTCATGACGAAGCTCTTTACACGTACATTTGCTTCACTTCCTGAAGATGTGAAAGTTGATGAACAGCTTCATGAGAAAATTGCTTTGATTCAACAATTTGTTAGGCCTGAGAATTTGGATATCAAGCCAATATTTCAAAATGAATCATCATGGTTGGTAAGTGAACTCTGTAAAAAGTAAATTTCTGGTGAATCATTCATTGATTCTGTTGCAAGTGCAGGGATTTTGGTTCTTAACTGCTACTTTTTTTTTTTTACTACTGGAGGAAGGGATATGATTTCTCACTTGATTACTGTTGTTGGGATTTGGGCCTGTCACTCATAGGATGACAATGCGTGGGTGAAGTTATAAAATTACCAGTTTTTATATTTCAGAGCAAAATGCACGTGTCTTTTGACAGTTTGTTGGTTCCGAAGTCGGTACATTTACATAATTTTCCCGAACAAAATGTTGTGGGCGAACGGTTTTTCTAATTGAATGTGGTTGTGGTTTTTAAATAAAGCCACCCATCTTTTGTGAGGCATACTTGATCATTCCTCGACCTCTATCATTTACAATGATGTTAGTTTATATTTATATGCACTGTGTGTGTGTGTTCACACATTATACACATACTGACACACACACAATAGTATATGTGCATGTGTGTCTGTATCTTAGTGGGTTTATGGGTTGCTGATGGAAGAAACAATTTTTTTTTCTCACAACCAGTGTTTGGAAGTTGGAACTTTGGAAAAGATACACATTTCTGGAACAGGTGTAGTTTTCAAATAAAATAGTTTTTTGCACAGCTATTTTATTATACTAATAACTGGTAAAAGTAAAGGAGTATTTTCACAAAAATAGCCAAGTAAGAGCTAACCTTCTTGTCTTGTGCATATGTTTAAACCTTGACAAGATGGTCACTGATTACTCTGGCAATTACCTCTAGTATTGATTTCTATAAAAAAATTGTGTTACTTTCATATTTTTTATTTAACCTGGTAACTTGTTGGTTAAATGTGGACCCAGATTTTCAGAGATTTGCTGCAGAAGTTTGTAAACTGGTATTTTATGGGTACGACCGTCAGTTTACAATAACATATCAAGGCTTGCAGTATGCAAAATTCAGAGAATATTTTCATAGTACCGGGGCACACACTTCTTCCTTTATAGAAACGTCTTCTTTAGGCTGTCCTTTTGAGTTGTGATCTTGATTACAATAAGTATAGCTCTTTTACCCTGCCATAAATAAGCATAGATCTTTCGTGAATGTCATTTTTCAATGAGATGTCTAACTATTACATTACATGCTACACTTTTTGCAGCTTGCGCAGAAGGAGCTACAAAAGATAAATATGTACAGGGCACCAAGAGACAAACTTGTGTGTATTCTTAATTGTTGCAAGGTTATCAATAATCTCCTGACTTCTGTTTCAGCAAAGGATAACCCTCCAGGAGCAGATGATTTTCTTCCCGTTCTCATATATGTCACCGTAAAGGTAAGCCAGCTCATTTGCACTGATCTGATATATTAGTCTTCTCAACTGAGGAATCCTTTAGGTTCTGAATTGTAGTGTTTGGTATGCTCCCACGTCTTGATTTCCCTGTAGGGAAGTTGATTGCAGAATTAGAGGTCTAATAACACTGAACAATGTTTGCCTGGATAGTAGTCCAACTTTTCTACATGAATAAGGGAAGGGATTGCTGGTACGACTGATTTGTCTTGGATTTTTTTGCCCAAGATGACTAACAAGGGAAATTTTAATTCTCTTCTAAGGAGTGATCAGAAGAAACATTCTTATCTCTTTATGTTGGAATTCATGAACACTGAATGCATCCGAAAGGCAGGCATCCAGATTAGTGGCCAAAGAGTCCATTATTGCACCTTTCGCTTTCCTATCATCGTCTCATCACCCACTTCCATCCCCCAAATATCTTGTACTTCTCATCCCCCAAATATCTTGCATATGATTTCTGATTTGGGATAACATCATATGAATTATCTTTATAATTGTCCCGCAGAAACAAACAAAAAAAAGTGAATTTTACTCAGTTAGATTCTCAACAAAATCCTTGATTTGATGAACCATGTGTGGAATATTACCAAATCCTTGACGCACCGTCCTTCCAAAATCTTTTTATAGATGAAAATCTTTAAGTGGAGAATTAAAAGCTTGTTTGTTTTAGTTCTGTGTTCTCTTCAATACTGAAGACTGATTGAAATTCTTTCTGCTCCCGTATTTCAATTTTACAACTTCTGTTGTGTCCTTGCATTCAATTTTTAAATTACCTTTTATTTTATGTCACAATCAGGCTAACCCCCCTCAGCTGCACTCAAATCTACTGTATATACAAAGGTTTAGGCGGCAAACCCGCTTGGTTTCTGAAGCGGCATACTTCTTCACAAACATTCTTTCTGCAGAATCTTTCATTTCGAATATTGATGCACAAGCTCTTTCTATGGATGAGACCGAGTTTGAAACAAATATGGAGTCTGCTCGAGCACTTCTTTCTGGTCTTTCAGCCGACAACAATGTACTGGACCAGAATGATCAGAACTCTGGACCTGTTCCTGGTGCAGACACGTCTGACGCCAAACAAAGTTTTAGGTCAAATAGGCCTCCACACCCTGCTACACAGCCAAATTTCTCAGTTGCATCAACAGAAACAAACATCAAGAACGAGGATCAGTATGCTAAAAGCCAGTCATCAATGGAAAAGATCCCGTCACTGTCGGATCTAGAAAACAGAGGGGCTAGTATGTTGATCAAGGAGGATAGCATCAGCCAAGTGTTCCAAAGTTTCCCCTACCTATATTCCCAGGCTGGTGATCTAACAGTGGGTGATATCGAAGAACTACTAACCAATTACAAGCGCCTAGTTATCAAGTATGTTTGCCTTGCTAAAGGATCAGGCATTGACAATCCATCTCCACCATTGCCCAATAATGAAGGACAAACTCAGCACCCTGAATTTGAATTCAACACCGAATCTGAAGCTGCCTCAGCAGGAGAGCCAATTGATGAGACACAGAAAGATAAGCCAATCGATGAGACACAGAAAGACGAGCCAATTGATGAAACACAGAAAGACGAGCCAATTGATGATACGCAGAAAGACAGGCCCGTGGATTCTTCACTACTTACAAAGTCTCTCGAGTCAGATGAATCAAAGTTAAAGGAAAATGAAGAACTTTCAAGTAAGGGTGAAGAAGGGAGTTAGGTTTTACAGATAAATTCAGTGGAAAACTCATATAGAAAATCATGTGATGTCTAAAGTTGTATCTGTATTTTTTAACAGCAAAATGAGGATCCACTTGATTCTTTCTGGACAGTAGAATAACCTTGACTGGTGATATTCTATTAACTTGGGTAAATCTAAACTGCCACTTTTTTATATCGGCAAAGGGCCAAATATACCCTGTACTATATGAAATAGTTTTAATATATCCCTAGTTATACTTTTGGGCTAAATGTAGCCCTCCCATTATACTTTCAGACTAAATATGCCCTTATGACTAACCGAGGACACGAACCTAAGGTAAGATTAAAGAAAAAGTTGTTTATAGTTTTACAATAATCAGCATATTAGAAGTCTATTGCTAATAAATAATAAGGGATCATGCATTAGACACTTCCGAAATAAAGTGAATATGAAATATATCATGGAAAATAAGTGGAATATGTAGACAATTTTTCAAATTTATTGGTAAATTTTATTTAAATATTCAAACTATAATCTGTTTTGATTGATCACCTGAATACTTAAACACATTATTAAGAGTTCATATTAGATACTTTCGATTTAAATTTTGAATTTTTTTTGAGTGTATATTATATAAAAGTAAGTTAATCGTATAGTACATTAGTGTTTAATTCAGCACACATAAATTAGAATCTATAAATATGTAACACCTACCTTTTTCTTGATATTTTTGCTTTAAGAAAGAAAATGCTTTTGATTGAACAAGCTAGTCAGTACTAAAGGTTGAGTTCCCCACATGAACGTCTTTCTCGAAATTCTCAAATCTCTAGAAAAGAAAGGTTCAACACCCCCACCCCACCCCACTCTCACCACATAATATGTCACGAATTAAATAATTTATAGATACAAAACACTAATTAAGTAAGTAAATCATGTATGAATAAGACAGTTTAATCATTATTCAATCACTAACTATACAGTTACACATTCATTATTATACACTCATTAGACAGTTACAACTTATAATGCTCACGTAACTATGAATATATGCGTTATCTGTTTCAATTTATGTGGTACAAAGTATAAACCTTTTTTTTCTTTGTGAATTTAAATATAAAAATCAAGTTTAGAAAAATAAAATCTATAAATTTATATCTATTTTAAACAAATAAAAGTAAATATAAGAGTAATATATTCTCTGTCCAACAACAATACGGTAAATAGACACAAAAAGTATATATAATATAATTTCTTGATTTTTTAAACTATACAAATATTATTAAACAACTATTTTTAATATAATAACAAGTAAAGAGATGAGAATTGAGTAATAACTTGCTTAAAAGGGGTGGGAGGGTAGTTAGTAATATATATTCTTGGCGTATATATAACCGTTTAACTCTTGTAACTTTTTCAAAGAATATCTCAACTCTCACTCCTACTTTTAGACTCATCTTTTCCACAAAACACAGCACACACTCTCACTGTTACTGTATTCTTTCACTAAAAACTTTCAAGATCCTGCATTTTCTTGCACCCTTTACCCTACATTTTTCTGGGCATTCACTTAAATTTCAAGTACTATCTTGAAAAAAAAAAGTATCACATTTTCTTGATGTTATTATAGTGTTGAGGATGGGTAAGAAAAGTTGGGTTTGGTGGTTTGTGACTCTGGTGCTATGGTGGAACAAGATTGCAATGGGTGAGGACTACATCAAGTACAAGGACCCAGAACAACCAGTTGGGGTTAGAGTTAAAGATCTTCTTGGTAGAATGACCCTTCAAGAAAAGATTGGACAGATGATTCAGATTGATAGGACTGTTGCCACTATTCAAATAATGAAAGACTACTATATTGGTAATATTTCAAATCTGCATATAGTATTGTGGTTTCCATGTTTGTAATTTTTCTTGTGTAGTTGGTGTTTACTACCTCCGTTTCAATTTGTTTGTGTTGTTTTAACTTTACACGGAATTCAAGAAAGTAAGTAACACTTAATAGATTTTGTGGTTTTAAACTAAAGATATATATAATGTATCTGAATGCGCTTTAATCTTGTTGTATAAAATATGTTACGGGGAAAGTTGAAATTGAAGAGTTGCCAAAAAGGTAAAAGAGTCATTCTTTTTTACCTGGGTTAAAAAAAGAAAGTAAGACAAACAAATTGAAAGAATGGAGTGTTTGTTTTTGGAGATTTGATGATGTTAGTCTGAAGAAGATTGTTTGGAGAGTAGTAATCCCTGTTTAACTTGGAGTACTACTTCAGTTACATCTCATAACTATATAGTTGTATCATTTGAATAATTGTTTAGTTTTTTTTGTGCATTTTTTTGTTAGTTGCTGTGTGTTACTTTCCTTGTAGATTGAATAATGACATTTTGAAGTAGATTGTTACGAGAAACAGAGTATTTGATGCCCTTGTTTATAAAACAATACATCAGGACTTCACATCTGGATTTTCTTGATAAGGAACATTCACAATATATAGTATAGTCAAACCTTTTTATAACATGGTCGTATGTTCTAATATTTTTTGGCTGCTAAAGTGAAATGTTATTATAGAGAACATATATGTAACATAACATGAAATCGGTCCACAAAAAACATGGTTGTTATAGTGAAATGTTGGTTATAGAGAATTATTGTTATATATAGAGGTATGCCTGTAGTAACCTTTACATACTTTCTAGTTTTTTATGCATCTCTTGATCAATATTTGTTACCAGCACTTATCTTGGAGATTGAATTAAATAGTTGTAGATTTAATATGTCGGTTTAATAGCTATGAACACTGCAGAAAAAAAAATAGTTGTGAGTATTCATGGTTACTCCAAAGTTACAAGATCAGGACATACATAATTGAGTGGATACAGGAATAAGTCGAAAGAGTATTCAAAATAGATGAAAAGAAGAAAGAAAGAAGAGAAGGAAGTTGAGCTAAAACAGGCTTCTTTTTTCACTGATAAAGGAAGTTGAGCCGAATTTAATCAGTTTCTTCTTCCAAGTTTGAATTTTCCAGAGTACGCCAAGAGATAAGGCTGTCTATGGAGTTTGAAAGCATGCTCATAACATCTTTTTGTTATACATCAGTCTTGGCTTTCCTTGATTAGGACATTTTGTAAAGTGAAACTAGGAAACTGGAAGAAACGATCATTAATCGCAAATCAAGTGATTGGAGAAATGATTATGAAGTGCAAATCACATGTAAAAACGAACGTGCATCTTACAATATTTTACTTTTCTTTTTGTCAAATTCTGATATGATAGTTCAACAAAGAAATGGCATGTAAAGAAGCAGTGATTAACAATGAAACATAAACTCAGGATTATCTTTTAAGGAAAAAGTAATAACAATAAACGAAAAAAGAGATGGATTGTTAGTACAACTTGTTTTGCAAATTTAGATGCAGGTTTAAATCCCAATCAAAGGCCCTACACTTCTGTTTAAAATATCTTGTCGGCATGGCAAACAGAAAATTGAAGTTTATGTTTGGTTATTCTGATTCAGGTAGTGTATTAAGTGGTGGGGGAAGTACTCCACTTCCGAAAGCTACTGCCGCAGATTGGGTTAATATGGTGAATGACTACCAAAATGGTTCTATGTCAACTCGCCTTGGGATTCCAATGATATATGGGATTGATGCCGTTCACGGACACAACAATGTTTTCAATGCCACCATATTTCCACATAACATCGGGCTTGGAGCTGCCAGGTAAGGAAATTTTACATGGATAATTTCAAGTACAAAACACACACTGCTGAGCGTTGACATATCAAATTTAAATCATTTGTTATTTTCTGGTTTATAGAGCATGTGTTCTCATTGGACTTATAATTTGTTATCTAGTGTATTACCAAGAAACCTTTTGTTACCTAAATCAAGCTTCATATTTTTTTCTTGAAAAAGATTAATAATTTCATTTGCAAAGATAACATTGTGATCAGTGATTTGTTGTCTATCTATATACTGCTCTGCTAAATGACAACAGCTTCAAGATATATTGCAATTTACATAGCTTAAGCCCAGTAACTGTGTGTCATATGTAAGTTATGTCTAGGAAATATGAATGTATTGTATGCTCAAAAATTTCATTTTGATATAATCTACAATTATTTTTACATTTTCAGAATTATTTTCCCTGTTCAAGATAATATGTTGTTGGCCTTATCCACTTGCTAATAAAAAAAAGATGTTGGTCTTATCTGAATGTTCTACCGAATATCTATTCTTCAGGGACCCTGAACTCATGCGAAGAATTGGTGATGCTACTGCTCTTGAAGTCAGAGCTACAGGGATTCCTTATGTATTTGCTCCTTGCATCGCTGTAGGTGATACAATCAGATTGATGATTGACTTTCTAATTAATCTTCTCACAATTAATGACATTTTTCACTTTAAATTGTAAATCAAGTTTTTGTTTAAAGTTTAAACCTTTGTGGGCAGGTTTGCAGAGATCCTAGGTGGGGTCGCTGTTATGAAAGTTATAGTGAAGATCCCAAGATTGTTCAAGAAATGACAGATATTATAATTGGGTTACAAGGCGAGATTCCTAATGGTTCAAGGAAGGGCATACCTTATATTGCTGGAAAGTATGGAAACTTTGAAAGCAATTCCATGCTTATATTTTAATATGCTGTTCTTTGAAAGTTAGAACAATATTTACAGTTGTTTTCCTCATCGTTGTGCAAAGAACTGTCAAATCTAAGTTTAAGTAATGAGAACCTTGACTGCTCTTTAGTTGCTTGTTATCATTAGAGCACAATGAAGTCCAATATGAGATGCTTTTATGCTAATGCTGTTTTCCCCTTTTTTGCCCCTGTTTTGTAGTTAATATCAATTTTTTGATGAGCCTTTTATGAATCAGTTATAGATCTTATATTTACATTTTGATAATGGTGGTTCTTGTGTAATTAAATTCTATGTTTTGCTTGTAAAAGGATTCCCTGTGCATAAACCTCTAACTCATTCAATTTTCAGGAAAAAGGTGGCTGCTTGTGCAAAGCACTTTGTTGGTGATGGGGGCACAACTAAGGGTGTTAATGAGAATAACACTGTGACTGACAAGCATGAGTTGCTGAGTATCCACATGCCCGCCTATGACGACTCAATTATCAAAGGCGTTGCTACGGTTATGGCTTCTTATTCTAGCTGGAATGGCAGAAAGATGCATGCTGACCATGATTTAGTTACTGGTTTTCTCAAAGGTACACTCAAGTTCAAGGTAATGTTCTAAAAAAATGATATGAAAGATTAGATAAGCCTCAGTGGTCAATTCGGAAGCTTGGTTAAAGGCAGCTAGTTACTATGCGCATGGGAATTACAGAACTGTGGAATTAACATCCTCCGAAATATATTTTTGATATTTCATGTGTTTGTATCATGCCAACTTGTTTTATCACTTATTGTTTCTCATGAAGCATTAATTCATAATTTGGAGGTGATTTCACTGATTGATGTTGATAATCTACCAGGGTTTTGTCATCTCAGATTGGCAGGGCATTGACAGACTTACTTCTCCACCTCATGCCAACTACACTTATTCAGTTGAGACTAGCATTCTAGCTGGTGTCGACATGGTAAGATTTCCCCCCCTACACCAGTGTCAACATTCAACTAATTCAGATGCTTTGTGTTTGGGAAATGTTTTGGTGTTCAAGCTAAATCAGGAAATGTCAAATTGGTCATTTGCAGGTTATGGTCCCATATAATTTTACCGAGTTTATCAATGATCTGACTTACCTCGTCAAGAACAATTTTATCCCAACAGATCGGATTGATGATGCAGTGGAGAGGATTTTGTCAGTTAAATTTACCATGGGACTTTTTGAGAACCCCTACACTGATTTCAGCTTGATCAACGAGGTTGGGAGCCAGGTAGGTCACTAAAACATGATACTTTACACTTCAAGCCTCAGTTACAATGTTAGTGCATGCATTGTATATGGCATTGTTTAGTTGTTTGTTTTGGGTTAATCCTTGCCCCTGCTTGAAGGATATGTACTAGATATTGTGATCTCAAGACCCTTACCACTTAACTACCATTTGGGGCCTATGCTGTAGTTTGAGATGTATCGTTTTGTACTGTTTGAATTGTGAAATTCAGCTTTTGTGGTTATAATAATCCCTGGTTTCCATTCAGGAACACAGGAACTTAGCAAGAGAAGCTGTGCGGAAATCTCTTGTGCTGCTGAAGAATGGGAAAACTGCTAATAACCCATTGTTACCTCTTCCTAAGAAAGTGTCTAGAATTTTGGTTGCTGGTGGCCATGCTGATAACTTAGGTTATCAATGTGGCGGATGGACTATTACTTGGCAGGGGTTTAGTGGTAATGATGCTACAAGTGGTATGTTTTTTCTTCTGATGCGATTCACAAGACCTCTAATACTACATTTAATGACTAATGTTAATCTCCCCCACCAGCCATCCTAACAAGATTACAGGGGGGAAAGGAGAATGAGAATAGAAATTTCTCTAAGAAAATATACTTGAACTGTACACAAATCATTTTGAAAATGTTATAAACTCAAATATATTTAGTTCTATATAGGAAACTGCAGCAGGCAAAATAACTAATGTTGTAATGCATAGATAACCATTTGCTATTTTCAGTTGGCTAGCATTGAAAGTTGACTGAACAGAGTGAACGCCATTTACAGGAACTACCATCCTCGGTGCAATAAAGTCTGCAGTTGATCCAGGAACAGAAGTCATCTATTTTGAGAATCCTGACAGCAAGTATGCTACTTCTAGTCGCTTTGACTATGCTATTGTGGTTGTCGGTGAGCACCCTTATGCTGAGAGTGCAGGAGACAGTCCTACTCTCACAGTGGCAGATCCTGGACCTGATGTCATTAACAATGTTTGCCAATCTGTGAAGTGTGTTGTCATAGTCATATCTGGTCGACCACTCGTTCTTGAGCCATTTCTACCTTCAATTGATGCACTTGTAGCAGCCTGGTTACCAGGAACTGAAGGACAAGGTATCACTGATCTTCTCTTTGGGGACTACGGATTTACTGGAAAACTTCCAAGAACATGGTTCAGAACTGTAGATCAACTTCCAATGAACGTTGGTGACCCTCACTATGATCCATTGTTTCCCTTTGGATTTGGACTCACAACATCTAAGTCAACAATAGCAAGGTAAATATCAATCATTCAGTCCAGATACTTAACTTAAATAAAATTTCTAGCCTTCCAATAATTTTACTCAGTTACGTATATTTGATTCCTTCATCCCTAGTTACTTCCCTATTTCACATTGATGCCACTAAAACTGTTTTCATATTGCTCAGGCATAATGTTTAACTGCACATGAAAGTAATCATGTCTATACCAAATGTTGTTTCCTATCTGCTGCTTCTTTATTATCAACATGATCCAGAATTGTATCACTAGATACTGATTCCTATAGATTTATTTTAGTGCTGCTGAAGTTTATTTTGACATAGTCATTGATCAGTATAATGTTTGTAATAATCTCTTTGTTGATAATTC
Source organism: Solanum tuberosum (assembly GCF_000226075.1). Taxonomy (NCBI): domain Eukaryota; kingdom Viridiplantae; phylum Streptophyta; class Magnoliopsida; order Solanales; family Solanaceae; genus Solanum; species Solanum tuberosum. The sequence continues at coordinate 624,670 of NW_006239019.1, forward strand.
AATTTGGTGCCATCTTGCACAGGTCTGTATCGGCGGGTGCTGCTGATGAAAGGCCATATGTTCTTGGGATTATGGTTTCTGTAATTATTGGTTTGTATATCCAATGTTTTGTATTAACTTGAAACAACAAATTGTTAGAAACTGGAGGAGTAGAAAGACTTGACATTTATGTAGTAACTCTATTTTTTGTAGTAGGAAGACTTTAAATATTTCTCCCTGTCTTAACTCTTAAACATGCAGAATTATGTGTTGTGATATCTAAGACAGAGTTTATAAATTATATATAAAATAATTTATAAATTATATATATATAATGCCAATATACAGAGTTTAATACTAAAATCAAATATTGACATTATCACGGCCTAATTTTTAGTTGTGGTTTCGGTGGATGGGTTACTTAAGGTGTGATATCTTTTTCTTTTTTTTGGTTTCTCACTCGGTGTGTCCGGAGCTCACATTGAAGCTTCGACTAAATCCGGATCGCGCTCTATAGGGCCCATTCGGGTGTGACGCTCCCAACATGATTTTCTCCATACCCAAGGCTCGAACCCGAGACCTCTGATTGAGGGTGAAACACTCCCACCAGTGTATCACAACCCATATTGGTGAGGTGTGATATCTAAGACAGAGTGCCTTCGATTTAAGTTTTAGGAGTAACTTGCATTCAAAGATTCCATAGTCCATAAGATTTTGCATTTCAAATCAAGTATCACATTTTGCTATGTTTTTTTTTTTCAACGTGGGAGTCGAGATATGTTTTGTCAAGAGTGATTTTTGTTTTAACAAGCACACGTCTTCCCACATACACTACAAATGGGATGCAAAAGGTAGACTATCATTTAACACTTCTTGACACTTTTCACGAAAGAGTCTCTTTCGTTAATAACTCATCACATAGATAAGCGAGCAACGAAAATAGGTCAGAGACATACAAAGAGGGAGAGGGAAGTACCCTCCCATGCTCCCCAATATTAAATAAATTTATGAGTCAGGATGCATTGTAGATTTTGAATCTATTTGCATGTTCACCTATAAAAATCTTGTTACAATTTTTTTCTTCCCCTTAATGATGAAGTTTAATGAACTTCTTGTGTCATTGTGGACAGCGAATCACCCATGTATCGATGATTTTCAACTATTTCACTAAATTATTTAATCCATAAGAATGATACAAAAGAGCTACCGACTCACATTTACTAGTAAGTGAACAATATTTTTTTTTATATATATTAGTAATATAATTTTTTTCTTGAGGAGATAATAAAACACAAGGCATAATAAAGATGATAATAACCTAAATTTGGTCGAAGCGGAACACGTACAACAGTCTTCTCTTCTTCAACAAGTTCTTGTTTTCTCTCTCTGTATCTGAAGTAGCTACTGTCTTACTGTATCCCATGTAAGTAAATCTGTGCAACTCTACATTACACTGCTATACATGTATATTTACAATTAAATTTCTAGGGTTTCTAGGTATCTTGGGTTTCTTCCGTTTTGGTTCCAAAAATATTGTACTTGTTCACGGATACACTCAATTCTTTGTTTATAACGTTGTCCTGCTTGGTAATTCGAGAGATTGTTGGTTAATTTTTGATGGGTCACTGTTTTCTTGAGATGTTTTTTGCTTAAATTTTTATGGGTCACTGTTTTCTTGAGATGTTTTATGCATAATTTTTTATGGGTCACTGTTTTCTTGAGATGTTTTTTGCTTAATTTTTTATGATTCACTGTCTTCTTGAGATGTTTTTTGCTTAATTTTTGATGAGTCACTGGTTCCTTGAGATGTTTTTGCTTTCTCTCTAATTGCTATTGCATCAACACTTTTGCTTTCTCTCTAATTGCTATTGCATTATGTGTTAATGTTCTAATTCTCATGTCGACTGTTATGATTTTGGGAGTTATTGAACTGTTTGGGGGTGGTTTAGCTAGGGTTTAATCCCTTTTTGATATTGGGATTTTATGGCAGTGATTATAACTCTTTTTCAATTAGTATTTTTTTGTGTTAGTGTTCTAATTCCTATTTTTGCCCGGCTTACATTCGGTAATATCTGAACTAGCTCGTTTCTCTGGTCTACATGTATGGAATTTGTGATTGGGTTTTGTTGTGACAATGTTGAAGTTCTATTGGTTTGAATTACTGTTGCATTGTGAAAAATGTTTTCTAATTGTCATTTATGCTCAGTTTTATTTTATGGTATTGCTGAAACTGGGTCATGGTGCCTGTCTTTTTGTACTAGTTTTCTGATGGGTTTTTCCTGTACTCTAAGGGGTCATTTGGTATGAGGGATAAAGATTCATTTTACCCTGCGTTTGGTTAGGTATTTTTTCCAAGACAATCCTTATTTGCTCTCACCCTGGTGAACTATGGAATTTCTTTTACAGTTTAAGAACAATGTTTTCTGGAAGAGGAACCATTTTTCCTTACATAGTTGAAAAATGATTTCCTAGTTTAGTTGTTGCTGCTTAAAATGAAGTCCTATTTTTTGCTGCTATTGTATTAAGAAGTTAACTTTTATGAGCTTTTTTGGGTGGCAATGGTTAGCAAAAGTAAGATTAGTATTAGTTTTGGTGCTGCTGACTAAAATCGTTAAGTAATGAACTTATCTAGAAAAAAGATTGTTGGGTAATGAACTTTTTAATTTTTAATGTGGAACCTTTGTATATGTGTGGACTCACTCCTTGATAATATTATCTACATATATATTTTGCAGTAAAGAGATCATGGATGAACTTGATCTTATCAAACAAGAGACTATGGATGAACTTGATGAAAGCCTTAATCAACATGAGAATGAGGTAGTACCAGAGGACTTACTCCTTGAGGTGAAAGAAGAACCATCACTCCTTGAGGTGAACCTAGAGCAAGAGCAAGAGCAAGGGCAAGAGCAAGAGCAAGAGCAAGAGCAAGAGCAAGAGCAAGAGCAAGAGCAAGAGCAAGAGCAAGAGCAAGAGCAAGAGCAAGAGCAAGACCAAGACCAAGAGCAAGAGCAAGACCAAGAGCAAGAGCAAGACCAAGACCAAGAGCAAGAGCAAGACCAAGAGCAAGAGCAAGACCAAGACCAAGAGCAAGAGCAAGACCAAGAGCAAGAGCAAGACCAAGACCAAGAGCAAGAGCAAGACCAAGAGCAAGAGCAAGACCAAGACCAAGAGCAAGAGCAAGACCAAGAGCAAGAGCAAGACCAAGACCAAGAGCAAGAGCAAGACCAAGAGCAAGAGCAAGACCAAGACCAAGAGCAAGAGCAAGACCAAGAGCAAGAGCAAGACCAAGACCAAGAGCAAGAGCAAGACCAAGAGCAAGAGCAAGACCAAGACCAAGAGCAAGAGCAAGACCAAGAGCAAGAGCAAGACCAAGACCAAGAGCAAGAGCAAGACCAAGAGCAAGAGCAAGACCAAGACCAAGAGCAAGAGCAAGACCAAGACCAAGAGCAAGAGCAAGACCAAGACCAAGAGCAAGAGCAAGACCAAGACCAAGAGCAAGAGCAAGACCAAGACCAAGAGCAAGAGCAAGACCAAGACCAAGAGCAAGAGCAAGACCAAGACCAAGAGCAAGAGCAAGACCAAGACCAAGAGCAAGAGCAAGACCAAGACCAAGAGCAAGAGCAAGACCAAGACCAAGAGCAAGAGCAAGACCAAGACCAAGAGCAAGAGCAAGACCAAGACCAAGAGCAAGAGCAAGACCAAGACCAAGAGCAAGAGCAAGACCAAGACCAAGAGCAAGAGCAAGACCAAGACCAAGAGCAAGAGCAAGACCAAGACCAAGAGCAAGAGCAAGAGCAAGAGCAAGAGCAAGAGCAAGACCAAGACCAAGAGCAAGAGCAAGACCAAGAGCAAGAGCAAGACCAAGACCAAGACCAAGACCAGGATCAAGAACAGGAACAAGTGCAGAAACAAAAACAAGAACAAGGTGTTGCTGCTACTGGAGGTGGTGGCGAAAGGTGGCCAGGGTGGCCTGGGGAAAGTGTATTTCGTATATTGGTCCCTTCACAAAAAGTAGGAAGCCTTATTGGACGCAAAGGAGAGTACATCAAAAAGATTGTTGAAGAATCAAAAGCTCGTATTAAGGTTCTCGATGGTCCTCCAGGGATTACTGAGAGAGCAGTAAGTCCCACCTATTTTACATATTCTTGTAGACAAGATACCTCTCAAAATCCACTGCGTTTTGTTCTGTGACTTTTGTTGCCTTGCTTTATAATCCATGTTTTTCCTTTTCTACCTAAAAAACTTTGTATTGTTCCCCACCTCCAATTTTTTTTTAAAAATAGAATGGGAAAAATACACTTCCAGAACAGATAAAAAGACTGGTTCAAAGGGTTCTGAAAAGTTTTCTCTTGCTGTTATTTGTCTTCCTTCCCATCTTGTTCCCTTCCTCTCTTGTCGTTGTCAAGGTATGATACTTCCTGGTGAAATTAACTTTGGATGGATGTGAACCTGTCTAACTAATATTTCCCTATCAATGCTGCTTGTGTAGTTGGTCACCGTTTGTAAGTATCTATAAGTTGAGTTGTAAAATAGGTGACTGCTATTGGGTTTGAGAGTGAAATGGGGACATTTAGTAGTTGATGGAAAGTGAAGCGAGAAGGTTGTAATGTCTGTTTCAATCAGTCACTAAGATGTAGGTATTGAGATTGCTGCCATGTGGCTATTCTTTAGTAGCAATTAACACTGAATTTGTGGTCATGAGCCAGCTTTGAAATTGAGTGTTGATAAAGAAGTAAACACTGACAGGTTCTCTGGAATGTTTGACTCACTTATGGAAGTGCATTTTGTAATCTTAGTCACAATTATCAAGAATAATAAATAAAAAGCTTGATTGTCTGAAAAGGGAAACAATCTGGGACGACCCAACATAGAAGTAAGGCAGATGATTTCCTTCTCATAAAAAGAAGTAAGGCAGATGATTTGGCACATGAATATTCAACATAAAAGCACATCATCTAGACCCAAAGGCCCCCATGATGGACTAGTGGCTCCTAACATGTTCCAGTCTTTTAAAACACTTTTTAACTATGTGCATCTTCTATTAATAAGAATTTTATATTAGTCCTTTACCTTTCTTAGAGTATGGTCTATATAATGAAAAGAGAATATACTCTGTGTCTATATATATATCTATGTATATAAAATAATGAAGAGAACATACTTTATATGGATGTATATATATCAGTAATGGAAGAGAATACTCATTCTTCAAATTCATAATGGGGAAGCTTGTATTGCTGCAGTTAAGTTTTAAAAAAATTTAATCTAGGTATGGTTAAGTTATTTATTAATTGTATTGTGGTTTGCTGTGATGCTGAAGGTAATGGTATCTGCCAGGGAGGAGCCTGAATCCTCTCTTCCACCTGCTATAGATGGTCTTCTGAGGGTCCATAGACGTGTTGTGGATGGGCTGGAGAATGATTCTTCTCATCCTCCTCCAACTGTAGCTGGAAAGGTCTCGACAAAGCTGCTTGTGCCAGCTTCACAGGCTGGAAGTCTTATTGGAAAACAAGGGACAACCGTCAAGTCCATTCAAGAAGCATCCAGTTGTATTGTTAGAGTTCTCGGAACAGGTTCTTTCCTTTCCTTTTTAGATATCTCTGTTATTCAACTTAGTAACAAGGATTTTACCATTCCAGCCCATGTACGAGGGACATTTCTTCCGCTTTTCATTTCTTCTTTTTTGTTCCGGACTCTGATATCAATTAGTCATTTTCAACAGGTGATCTGAGCTGTGACTATTGACTATTACTCCCTGCGATTTCCTTGATAATTAAGTGTGTTGATTGTGCTTCTTTGTGTAGCAGAAGTTACTTTAGTATTTCATATAATAAGGAATCGAACCGGTAATCATTTAAGGATGAAAACAATAACAGTTTGAAGTATTTATTCAAAACAATAATAGCAAGAATTTGAAGTTCTATTGATGCTAGTGTTTCAAACATCTAAAGAAAAGAACTAAAGGTACTAGAAGGGTGTTCTCCAAACTTTCCTTTAATGAATTTGTATCAAATCTTTTTTTTTTAAGAAGAATTATTTTAAAAATATTATCGATTTCATTCTACTAGAAATAGCATGTTTAATACGTCATAGTTTGTTACACTTGAATTGAATCAGGCTTATACAAGTTGCTCTCATGTAAATTGTAAATGTCGCATCCAGATGCTGTGTATCTTGTATTAAGTAGTAAACCAAGAGCAGAAGTTTAGGAGTTTTTTGGGTCAAAGTTAGAATTTGCTACTATTAATTGAGCCTTGATTTGATCCAAACTAGTTGGGATTGACTATATTAATTTTTTTTGGCGACATACATAAATGACCCCTTGAAATTGTTTTCAACTACCAGATAGACACCCCAACTAATCCAGTGACCAACTAGACCTCTGGTCCCGCAAAATTGTGCTTCATAAACACCCAATGCTGGCAGGATTCAAGTGTGAATTACAAATGTGCTAAAGCAGTTTAAGTGCTCCATAATTTGGCTACACGTTGTATCTGAGTGGTTCAAATGAAAATTAAAATAACTCCCCTCCAATAATATTTAATAAATAAATAAAAATTAAAAAAATAATCATTTTCCATGTTCATCTAACCCATGAATTAACCCCTTAACCATTCTTTGGTCCCCTCCCCTTTCCCTGTTGGTTTCTCCTCCCCTTTTGCTTCTACTCCCTCCGTTCTCTTTGTTTTTTTTGAGAAAGGTAACATTCGTATGTATTGACAAAAACCAGTACATGGGTTGTACTGAGAACCATAATTACAACTTATCGACAAAACAAGATATTTGAATCTAAATTCTAAATAGAGCCAAGGATCTCAATAACTGACTCAGTATCCTCTAAGTACATTTGTTTACACCAGAAACAAAAAAGTTTGATACAATTCAATTTGATCTTCTGAAGATCACAACTTTTGCTCTCAAAACATCTAGCATTTCTCTCTCCAGACTGTCCACCAGATACAGGCTAGATACAGGCTGGGACAATCCTCCATCCATCTCTGTATGAAGCTCCCCCACCTACCTCATCCCAACTGTAGAGGAGGTGGGTGATTCTGTTAGGCATAGTCCAAACAACAACCCCTGAAGCTGATAAAAATCCTCCAAAGGTGTGCATCGGTTGGTTCGGTTCGGTTTTATGTATTATTGGTTTGGTTTATCGGTTTTCTATTTTTAAATATGTTAAACCAATAACCAAATCAATAAGATATTTTTTATCGGTTTTGATCCTTAACGATTCGGTTTTCGGTTTAACCAATAAGAAAATATTTATAAAACAAATATACGACTTTTCTAATAAATTTGATGCGAAAACACAATAATGCAACTTTACAAATGCTCATAAAATAGAAACAACAATAACAAAGATGAAAAGAACTATACAAGCGAAACACAGAGAAATTAAGAATATGGTTCTTACTTCAAATTTTAACATTTTTTATGATGTGAAATTGTGAACTCAAAGTGATTGTGAAGTGTGAATTGAAGGCTAAAGGACAAATATAGTAACTACTAAGGTATTAAAATTAATATATAATATTTATGTACAAGTAAAAGTAGTAAATTACTAGTCTTAATGGGTTATCGGTTTACCCAATAACCCAATATTAAAAACCAATACCGAACCGATAACCCAATAATTTTTTTTATAAAACCATTAAAAAACCGTTAACACAATAACCCAATAACAACAAACCAATAACACTTTTATCGGTTCGGTTTATCGGTCGGTTCAGTTTTTGCACACCCCTAGTTGGGTTGTTATCTTGCTCTGTAAAAATAGATGGCCAACTGTCTCAACCTCTTCTCCACACAAATAGCATCTTGAGCACATAGAGAACTACCTCTTCTTGAGATTTTCTTGTGTCAGGATTGCTTCTCTTGTCAGCAACCAAGTAAAACATGCCACCTTGAAAGGGGTTTTTGTTTTCCAGATCTGTTTCCATGGCCAATTTGGTGGTTGTTGGCCACCTTTGTTCAAAAACTTGTATGCTGAGTTCACCTTATACATGCCTTTGCTGTCTTTGTTCCACCATAATCTATCAACCTCGTTCTCTTTGTTTTTTTCCTCATTCTTAATCGTTGGAATGCCCCCTCCCCTCTTAGGTTCTTCTTCCTGTTAAGAATGAAGAAGTTTTGGGGTTAATTTTAGTTTTTATGGGTCAAATATAGGTGCGTTGGCGAAGTAGATAATCAAAATTTGATTAATTTGTTGTTTAGATCCTATAACTTTTTTCAAGGTTGAAACTTTTTAGACTCATTAATGGTGAATGGAAATTTGAAGGAGTGAGGAGGAAGATTGTGAAAACATTAGGCCTATATAACTTTAAAAAATAAAATTTACAAGGATTCACGCACCAAATTTGGGTGAAAGACAAATTTTGCCATGCCAGTCTGAGGGATGCATGAGACACAACTGTGTCAAGTGGAGGTGTCTATCTGGTCACTGGGGTCAGTTAAAGCATCTATCTGGTCATTGTGGACAACTTAAAGGTTCATCTATGTATTTCACCTTTATTTAATAATGAAGTAATGCTTTCATTAAAAGGCATCCAGTGGATCCAAAACTTGTACAAAAACATTGGACTTTTATGTAAAAGCTAAAGTCAACAAATGCTAAAAACTGCAACACATTATTTACATTTGAACATTTCCCAAACTATATACTCCCTCCTTTTCACAGAGTGACCTGGTTTGACTTGACACAAAGTTTTAGAAAATAAAGAAGACTTTTGAATCTTGTGGTCCTAAATTAAAGTTATGTCAAATGTACTAAATTGCCCTTCAATCTTGTTGCTTTAAACATGCCACGTGGAAAGCTGAAATTAAAATGTTACCAAAAAAGGAAAGAGGTCATTATTTTTTAAACAGACTAAAAAGAAAATGAGGTCATTCTTTTTTAAACGGAGGGAGTAAATCTTTTGTATCTATTTAGCTTTATTTAGGCTCATTTCATTTATACATGATCTTTTAATGCAAAATAGGGCTTGACTAAACTAGATTTTTAACTTCCAACTTACTCTTGCATTGACATACGTCTAATAAAAAGACTGGGAAAAAATAATGAGTTATCTTAATCAAAGGATCAAATGAAGACCATTAATTTGGACAACAAGAGTGATTGTCTAAACTAGACTTTTGCAATAATTTCAAAAGATGGTGTCCTCTTAATAAGACATTGCAAATGAAATACAGCGTATAATTCTTTTCGACGAAAGAATAGTTTGCTAGGAAAGTATTATCTGGTTAATAATAAGGTAAGTGCAGGGAGAAATAGTTGGTTTGAGAAGTGGGTGGAACTCAAGATGAAGATCACCATACACTGAAGAGAAATTGCAAGTCACTAAACAAAAGGCCTTTTTCTTAAAAATATTTTGTTATTTTTATTTATCAAAAAAATTGTGCATGTCATTTTTCTTTAAATAGTTAACACATGTTACTTATTAGTATACTAGTGAAATTACCCGCGCTTTGCGCGGTAATTTAATATCATGCAATTTATAAAATAATGTTTAAAACCCATCGTCATTAAAACTAAAACACTATATTGTCTTACATACAAGATTATGTAGTAAAAACATTAATAATGTAAAGGAAAATGAAAATTATTACATCTTATCATTTATCCTTAATAACATAAGCATAAATTAATGACCGTAAAAATACATATCAGGATCTGTAACATAAGCAATGGTGTCAGCGAGTCACTCAACATGAGCAAAGTACACAAATATTTAATTGTGAAGAAGAAGAAGAAGAGGAGGTTCAAAATTTTTGTTGTTTTAAAATGAGAGGAAATCCCTCTATTTATAGACAACAAATGGTAGTTTGAACAAATGTTTATTGTGCCTTATCGGAAAGATAACAACTATTTGGAAAAGTTGCAACCCTTCGGGAAGGTCACAACCTTTCATAAAAGTCGCAACTCTTCATTAAAGTCGCACCTTTTCATAAAAGTCACAACTTTTCATTAAAGTCGCAACTCTTCATTAAAGTCGCAACTTTTCATTAAAGTCGCAACTTTTTATAAAAGTCACAACTTTTCATGAAAGAGGAAGGTTAGTTTTGGAAATAAATAAAATGAAAGGAAATTCTAGTTTGTGGTGGCGCCACGTAGGCGGCTCTAAGGTTCTCTTTTATATATATATATGATATGATATATGATTTATATAAGCACGGACTACACAAAATAGTGTGATCCTATATAATTACAGTGAGTTGTCCAGTCTGATCTCCTATAACCTAGACTCTCATAAGTCATTAGTTATCCTACTTCTTGAGGGTATTCTTGTTCACACTAAAAATAAAAAAAGGACTAATGAATTCATCTTTAACCTCTGAATGGAACTGCTATTGTCCCCAAAACATCTCTGGTTCCTCTCCTTCCAAACTATCCACCAGATGACAGATACAAGCTTGGGACAGTTCCATCTTGTTCTGTGTCCTGACAGGTTCCCATCTCTATTTCAGCAAGCTAGACTTCCTGGACTCTCCTGGTGTGGACAACCTGATTCTCTTAGGCTAATGGAAGTCTTCCATAGTTGATCTGTCACTCTACAGTGTAAAAAGAGATGATCAGTTGTTTCTGTCTCAGCACCACATAAATTACACCTGTGTAGCATAATTGGATTCCCCTCTTGATGAAATTTTCTTGAGTTAAAATTGCCTCTTTTGCCAGTAGCCATGATAAACATGATACTCTGTATGGAACTTTGACTTTCTATATCATCTTCTAAAGCCAACATCCAATCTTGTTGTTCGGCAATTGAAATATCTGTATGCTGAATTAATTAATCTGCCTTGAGCATTTCCATTCCACAACATGCTCTCCTCATTAGTAGAAAAACCTTTGAATTGTTCAAGAGTGTTATAGAACTCTGTTATTCCATCCACTTCACCTATCATTGAGTAATCTTCTGAAACTAAGATGCCATGCTAGGTTATCCCTTACCTTTCTTGATGTTGCTTTGTGCTGCTGGTTCAACATGTACAATTCAGGGTATAGTTGCCATCATATCTATAATCTGGTAGTATTGATGTCAAAGAAGAAAAGAGGAAGGCAAGACTACAACTCAAGCCTCAATACTCCTTTTTTATATCGCTATCTCCATGTTCATGAAAATTTATATTATGTATTGTACCTATATGCTCTACCTCCAAGGTAGGGGACCTAGGGGTAAGGTCTGCCTACACCCTACCCTCCCCAGACCTCAATTTGTGGGATTTGTTGATGTTGTTTGTATTGAGCCTGTAAGTATATGTGCATTTCTAGCTTTGTTTCAGCACCAATCTTGTTCAAAATGATTTTAAGAACTGCCTCCATTTCAGTTTGTTTGTCTTACTTTAGCCCTTCTAAAAAAATGCATCTTCCCTTTTTTTTTTAACTTTTCAGTTCTAACTTTCAACATGGAATGTTTAAGACCTCAAGATTAAAGGACATTTTGGTACATTTGGCATATCTTTAGTTTTTTTGACGAAGAAAAAAAAACCACAAGATTCAAAAGTTTTCTTTTCTTCCTTCACTCTGTGCCAACTCAAAACCAGACAAACAAATAGAAATGGAGTACAATTAAGGCTGGATCTCTGGCAACTTTGAAGATATGAAACAAAGAGGAGTTGTGGGTTTTGGAGGAGAAAAGGTCTCTCATGATATGTTTGAAATTTACAGCTTGTTTGGGAAAGATTAAAAGTAGATTAAAAGTGCACCAAATTGCTAAATAATAAAGACTATTAACATACCATGTAAAAGAACGAGGATGATTTTATATCTCCACTCAAAGATATGGGACCATTTTGGGCTTTCCCTTGTGACTCCAACTTTGGTTATCTATGATTCACCATGTATTTGTAAAAAGAGCAAGTATAAAATTCTCCAGGTGGTTGCTTCATAAATAGCTCTGAAATTCTATCCTGACAAAAATTTGCCATCATATGGATGTTTTGGAAGATGTAGTTTCAAATATTTTGCTATGCTACTTTACTACAGTATGTTTATCTCCTGACCTTCCCTAACCCTCCAAAACTAATGCTGGAAGAGGATAATCAAACCTAAAAGATCAAGGAAGTGAAGGCATCTCCTTCAGATATGCTTCACCAACGTTTTCGTACTTAAATCTTCGTTTCACTTCCTTCCAAATGAAAGAAAGCAAACATTATGTATGAAGACATTTGTGAAGCATCCCTGAATGAGTTTGATGCCAAGGGTGTGGTCTTGTTCTGTGGTCATTCTGGTCTAATTTTGGATTTATAGTCAGGACCTCTTACATCTCATTGCGTGTAGGACTATGTTGTTCCACACTTTGGCTCAAGAGCACGTGCTGATCCTCCTAGGTCAAGGAGGCATCTAATCTTTTTGTACTCTAGGTATGTGCACTGTTTGTATGCATAGGCTTGAGCACACTGAATTAAAATTCACCAAGCTGAGAAGTTTTTTCAAAACTTGCACTACTATTGCCAACTGAATTTGGTTTCATCCTTCTTTGGAAACCTTAAACCTGAGATTAAACTAAAACATTTCACAAATTTGTATCAAGGTAAAAACATGAAAATAATACGTTAGTGGAAAGCTCAAACATGCAATAAACTATAAAGTGGAAAAATCACATACCTGTTGTATATGTTTATTATTTATCCCTAATTTAATACTAGAGGAGTTAAGTACGGTAAATTCCCGTGGTTAAATTGTTCAGCTGGATTTGGAGATCGCGAGGTCCTTAATTGGTACTATAGCCTCTCTACTTTCGTCATGAACTATTCTTTCAGGACTGTTATGTTCAATTTGCCTTTTTAACTGTGACTGAATAACTAGTTCATGTGGTTTTACTCCTTTCTTCTGATGCTTACATATCATTTCAGAGGACCTTCCCATGTTTGCACTTCAAGATGATAGGATAGTTGAAGTAGTAGGGGAACCTGTTGGTGTACACAAGGCAGTTGAGTTAATTGCTTCTCACCTGAGGAAATTTTTGGTTGATCGTGGCATAATCCCAGTATTTGAGATGCAAGTAAGTCTCCTTTTAGTTAAATATTTTCGGACAGGAGCTTAGCATCTTTTAATGGAACTTCTTTGTTGCTTAGATGCAAATGCCACCAAATCCACCTGTGGAACACATGCCACCTCCCCAAACTTGGGGTCCTCCTCCCCAAGCTTTCCCACAAAGCGCTGCTGGAGGTCCGGGATATGGTAATAGTCCTCATTTCATGCCACCATCCAGGCAACACGATAATTATTATCCACCAGCTGACATGCCACCTCCTATGGATAAACAACCTCATCAAGGCATTTCTGCATACGGAAGAGAGGCTCCAATGTCAATGCATTCATCATCCAACAACCCAGCAGCACCGTCTCTTATTACTCAGGTATGCTCTCTTACTATAAAACACAGTGTTTTGGTATTTAAAGAGAAATAACCTGGGACTTTGTGGTAATGGACTTGGTTAAATTTTTATTTGCTGTTCTACATGAGGAAAACAATTCAGCAGTTTTTTTCACTAAGCTTAAGGTTCAATCATGTCAACAAATAACCTCCACCTTCGTCTCTCTTCCCTAACTTTCTGTCATGTGCTAAGAGATGGATGGGGATTACCGAAAAAAAGGGGGGGGGGATTGCTAAACATTATGCATTTCAGTAACAGGTATGAAATGCTTAAATGGTAGGGCAAACCTTTTTGGGGATTCTATTCCCAGGTAGTTCTGCTAACCATGACTAGTGGGACAAGTCCTAAATTTCTTGAGGAATACTCACTGACAGGTTTTTGGAGTTTGAGGATCAACATATCTGATTTTGTATTGTATGACATCGGAGTTCGGACATAAATCTGTTAATTTTGTAATAAGAAATTTTGCATTGTTGGAATTATGTTAGTGTACAAATCACAATATTATATAGTTAAAATTGTTTGAATTTTTTTGAAAAATTCGTAGTTGGGAGAATAGATTTGCCTATTAATATTTTTTTATTAATATTAATGATGAGATCTATTATCTCCTTTTGCATGTCCTCTAAAATTTAATTTAGGTGCAAATATTCTTTTTGTATTTTTTCCATGAAAACTGCTCAATTAGTTACTAGATTTTCTAGGCTTGTTTTTTGCCTGCTCTTGTATTCCCTTATTAAATTGTATATTTATCTGAGAATTAAGAAATCGCTCTTGTGAAATACTTTTAGCTTGCTAAATTTTTGACAATTTTAATGCCAGACATCCTAAGTAAACCTAATATTTGTTTTGATGAAGTGCTAGTAAACAAAAATGGGAAGAAGAAAGATATTCATGTGCTGATTTTTGCTTTATTTGAGTGGCGTAATTTTGCAGATTACACAGCAGATGCAGATCCCTCTGGCCTTTGCTGATGCTGTGATTGGAACAAATGGTGCAAGCATAAGTTACATCCGACGGGTTAGTGGTGCTACTGTTACCATACAGGAAACAAAGGGAGTTCCTGGGGAGATGACTGTTGAAATCAACGGAACTGCTTCTCAAGTCCAAACAGCACAACAATTGATACAGGTAAAATTCTTGCTTGGCTTTTTAATCAATCATTTATATTTACTGATTCATCTTTTGCATTTTTTATTGAACTGATTGCAAAATAATGTGGTTCATGCTACAGTGCTCTACCCAGCCCTTAAGCCTCTTTCCCTTTCAGCTCAAATTTTAGGGTTTTGCTTCTGCCAGAATTACCGTGGCAGTTCAAGCGTATTATATAAATTTTGATAGGGGATCAGATGTAAAAGTCCTTCCTGATGGATTTCCTAGATCTCAAGCTTCTTGCTCATAGAGAACATTTTACTAATAATTCTATTGAAAATCTCAGCTTCTACCCTCAATACCAAACATTGTTTACGTTATCCTTCTCCACTAAGTTTTCGCAATAATAGCTTTGGCCAGAACCACCTCACTCGGCAAGCGATGTTAATGATCTGATTTCCAAAGCATGTTAAGCACCCCATGTGGCGACAAGAAATGTAAAACAAGTTATCTGATTATACATACTTTTTTTGGGTCACTAATCAGATAAAATGGTAGAGAAAAGTCATTTGAATCGAGAAAGTAGGCTGATAGTGTTTTATAGTTGTATGAAATGCTAGAAAAATGAGTCTTTTGTGATTATTTATCTTTGGGCCGGAAGGCGCCAGAGAAAATGTAAAGGAGATGAGCAAAATTTGTGCCTACTCGTGCTTTGTTTTTAAAGATTATTAGCCTTGCTGCAAAGGCAAGTCAATCCAGCTACCCCGATGTTTGGTGGTGGAGCTTGAGAAGTAATGGAGTGTTTCTCTGTGAAATCTTTCTATGAGAAGCTTTTAGTTAGGTAGGAGCATGTTTTCTCATGCAAAAAAAAAAAGGAGCATGTTTTCTCATGTAATGCAATATAGATTCCAAAGGTTTGGAGGAAAGTGTGCTTTTTCACTTGGTTAGCCGCTATAGGGGTGATTTTGACACTAGAAAATCTGAGAAAGTGGAAGGTTGTTTGCATCAGTTGGTGTTATACGTGTAAGGAGATGGGCGAGGACGTGGATCATCTTCTTCTACATTGCGGGTTAACCATGAGGTTATGGTGGGTTATTTTGGTGGTTTGACACTCCATGGGCAATGCTGAAAACTGTGGAAGAGTTGATGTCCTGCTGTAAAATGGGAGGAGGAGAAGATGTAGGGCCTCGAACGTGGTTCCATTTGTTTTAATGTTTGTTTTGAGAGAGATAAGAGAGCTTTTGTAGGAGTGGAGTCAAGTTACTCTCAGTTGAGGAGTAGTCTCCATTCCCTTTGGTTTTCTTTGGTTTAGCTGATTATTATGCTTGTCGTGTTTTATTTGTGTGTTGCAGAATTTCATGGCAGATGCAGGGGCACCTCAGCCACAGACAGGTCCACCAGCTGACCAAGGCTACAACCCGTATGGAGCTCCTCCTCCTTCTATGTATTCATCTGCCCCTTCAAATGCAGGTGTTCCGGGGCAATCTGGGGGATATGGTTCAGTGTATGGCAACAATTATGGCTATTGAACTGGATCTATCTGCCATTTAATTTGGCGAACAAAACTAATAATCCTTTCGCGAGGGTGTTTTGTATTTTGTGTTGTACTCTTCAGTTAGGCCTAGTGACATGGAATTCCTATAGATAGAGTGATGTATGCATTAGGCTCGTTACAATCTTCAATCTACAAAAATGTTTATTTTATTGGTGTCCTGTTTCCTCTCTATCTGCACCTTTCCATGACTAATATGCTAAATCCTCGACACTCACACTTGCTAGGTTAGCTGGGAAATTTCTATATATGCTCAATTGGTAATTTGGCAGTGATACTGACAGCAACAAAGACGTTGAAATTTTTTATTCTGGGCGAGGCACAAGTATGATGTGGCAGACAAGAGTTGTGTGAGGCCCATTTATATTTTGCCAAGTGGATCCCTTTCAGAAAAAGGGGACACTCCCCTTTCTCTCTCTTCCTTTTAACGTTTTTGCCCTATATCTTTTCACACATAAAGTAGGGAAATAGGTACATTGTGGGTCCCACAATATACATTTGGCTGCCACATATATATTGTGGGACCCCTAATGTATCTTTTCTTTTACTTTTCTTTTTACTTGCATTTTCCTTTTTGCTTGTTAATTCTTAGTGTAATTTTTATTTTATTTTTGTTTTAATAAAAAAACTTTGAAACTCACACACGATATCTATTATATATTTTATATCTCTATTACTATTTATTTAAGGGGAAATTAAAGTAATATGTCGAAAAAATTAAATTTACTTATTTTTTTTAGTGAAAATTCATGTAATCAACCCACTGAACTAATTAGTTTATACTTTTCTTTTTTTACGAACTGAATTTTGATTTAAATTTACAATCATTATATAAGTTTTTAGTTTATTATTTTAATATTATTTTTTCTATTCTATATTATTTATTTTATTAAAATAGTTGTTTGAAATTTATTTTTTAGTTTATAAAATCAAGATATAAGTAGTTTTTTTAATCCTAACAATTAATTTTTTTTATTATAAATAAATTTTGTAAAATTGCAAAAATTCTTTTAAGGAATAAATTATTAAAAATATTATTTATATTAATAATTTCTTTAAGTTTTTGAATTTCATGACAATAGTATCAAAACTTATGTAATTGTTTTTCAAGATCATTGATGTTCTTTCCGTTTTAGTTACTTATTGAAGAGTATTTGTGGATTGAAGTGTTTTTGGATTATGAAATTGTTGAGAGAAAAATAAAAGAACATATTAAATTTATACCTTCTTTATTTTTCATATTAATGATCTACTTTTTCTTTTACAAATTTCTTAAGAAAACACAAATAAAATATATACCTTAATTTTTTTTGGTAACTTTATAAATTTTATTTATACTTTCAAAAATAATTAATTGTTATAATAAAATAGAATTTTTTTTAATTAATCATATCTTTGTAAATTAAAAAATAATTTTATATAACTATTTTTAATAATATAAATAATTAATATGAGATGGAAAAACAATATAAAAATGTAATAAATAAAATGAGCCAAGCAAAATTTTTTGAATTTGATATTTTTCATGAATAAAGTTATTTAAGTATGAAAGTATAAAATTTGGAACAAGTGTTTTAGAAAAAAAACCAAAGGAAAAAAAAGAGTAAAAGAAGTAAGAAAGGGCAAAAACGTTAAAAGGAAGAGCGAGAAAGGGGAGTGTCCCCTTTTTCTGAAAGGGATCCACTTGGCAAAATATAAATGGGCCTCACACAACTCTTGTCTGCCGCATCATACTTGTGCCTCGCCCAGAATAAAAATTTTCCAAAGATGTTGATTCATTTAGACTCTTTCTTCTCGACCTATTGAATTTGGATCAAAGAACCTTAAAAGGGAATTAAAATTGAACACTACCATGGCGGTGTCATTAATTTTCATCATAAAACTACCTGCGAACTATTACTATAAATTTTCAGAAACACTTTGGTCTGTTATTTGAGAAAACGAGTTCAAATTCTTTTTTGGGAAAGTATCAGTTCATGACTTCTTTCCATCCACAAACAGTGGTGGATCCAGAAATTTCATTCGGGGGATGCAAAGAATAAAAGTATAAACGTGTAAATAAGTCAACAAAACATAATCCCAAGGAAGTAGTAGTAAATAGTTTATAGATACAAAAAGTTTGTTCCGTTACAAGAAGCTTTTTAGCATGTCTGGATTTTTTTGGGTTTAAATCCACTCTTTTAGCACAAACGTGAAAGATTGGTCCTCAAAGTAAATGAAGAGAAACTAAAAAAAAAACAAGTGTTCACAATGGGATTCCATCCTTGGACGCGAGAGTCAACTTACCACTGCGTTACAACTTGTTTCTTGTTCATGAAGGGGTTCAAGATTAATCTCACACCATTTCCAGATTCTTATTATATTCATAACCTGAATAAAGCATCACAAAACAGGAGACCCCAGTTTCAACCCAACTTTTGTTTGAGGGCAGATAGTTTCATATTTTATAAAGTGATTTGAATGAGTTCAGAAAGAAAGCCAAGATAAATGACAAATGAAAACCTACATTCAAGCTTTGATTGCTCAGATGTTCACTTTATTGGGCCCAAATGTAATGACAGACCTAACAAGCGGAAAACCTCAAACCAGAGAATCTCACACATCTATTATTTCTACTTGGTTGAAGGTGCCTTCTCCAGCTTCCGTTCTGGCTTAAGGAAGGGATCCTGCAAGTTGGCAGTTATATAAAATGTATCAACTGAGAGGACATAAACTCTAAAATTCACCTTTATAGTAATATATGTTAGAAATCAACAGCCAGAAATGCACATTACTTTCTTAGAGAACTTATTAGCAACCAAAAAGGGGAAGATATTGCAGCAAAAAGAAAAAAAAACAGTATATTTTTGATTTATTATCTATCAGTCAGTGCTGTGACACAAAATTCTATCACAGAAAGCAATGATATATGTTATCTTTTGACCACTTGAGATTTTAACTGAGAAGGAACTTGCCACTAGCTTATAGAGTCCTCAACAATAAAACAAAGGCCTAACAATTACCACATCATTTTACCTCGCGAATAAGTCTTTTTCAGAAATTCTGCCTAAAAGACAACCAAAAAGCCAGGTCATTTCAGCAGTTCAGCATTCAATTAAGCATCTACTCTCCCTACCCCCAGGAAAGGGGGAGGGGGTCATCTCCTAAATATTTAATTGCTCCATGACAAGTTCCTTTACTCCCTTTCCGAATTACATCTTCAGACTTCTTCATCAGTATCCTCTCCATACACCACATAAATTTCAAATGGTTATAAATGAGACATACCTTCAACTGCAGGCTGCAGCTTTACAGAGATCAGTATCCAAGTACTTACAACTCACATTTCCAAAAAATTTCAGCATTTGACCAAGTCATGATTTTAGCAGAATAAAAGAAAACACAGGATTTTTTTAATTAGAGAAACCCTACGTATAACCCATGGTGCATCTTGTGTTACATCTCCAACACAGCAGTTACTGTTGGACAGTCTTACGGGGCTAAAAACTAACAATTTTTGCAAGATATTGCTGAATGAAGGTGGAGAACTGAGGAACTCACCATCACTTATCTGTGGGCTATGAAAAGATGTTGACCGTTGATTAACAGTGCCAAAGAACACAACAGTCACAGAAGTAACAAAAAGGAAGAAGAGTAGAATGTATCAGAAAAACGAAAAAAATGTCAGCAGAAAAAATACAGTAGGGGCAAGTGTAGCTCAAGATTGAACAGCCAAAGAAAATGATTTGGGGTTGTTTGGGGGTTGTGTGTGGGAGTGGGGAGGGGAGGCGGCAAGAGAATTATAGAGAGAAGGGAAAAGGTTATTCCAAACTTTACAAGGGATCAGAAGAAAAATGCACATATGGAGATGAAGAAAAAATGGGGACTTTCTCATAATCCTACTATAACTTTAGCTTCTACTCAAGACTTTCTTCCTTTATTCTGTGGCCTTCTACTTGCAGAAATGAACAAATAGTATTTGGTTTAGCAACAGAGATTAGGCGTCTCTTTTATTCCGTCTCTTTATTATACAAATGCCTAATCAAGTAAGACAGCTAGGTATTTTTTTCCAAAAAAATAAGTTAGACACACATCATACATGCACAAAAAGAAATGTTACTTATATTTATATGGCCTAGGCTTAAGCTCCCCATTCTGCTCATCTCCATGGATATATGCTGAAACTTAGCTCAAAAGCTACTTGAACCAGCTCAAGCTCAATCTGGCATCAGTAACATTATCTAGTAGAGGTGAAAAGAATTGGAAAGAGGAAGGAAAATAAATAACAACATTATTCAGTAAGGAGTAAAATTGGAGGGCTGGGTAACTTTTTGGGGTCCTCTAAAGTTGGAGGTATAGAAAGAAGCATACATCTTTCACTTCTCTTCCACTTGTACAAAGCAAGTAGAAGTAAAAATTGAATATTCGGGGATGTCAAACTATGAATGCCTGTCTTGTTACCCACTCCCTCTCATTTGTGGAACTGGAACCAAATGTAGACCATTCACCTCCCAAGGTACCATTGTTTCGTACACTCTTAAGACAAGCTATCAACCAGATGAAAAACCCATCACCCGGTAAATCCCTTCTACAGATTAATGATTTTAGTGATCTGCTTGCAGTTCAGACCCTCCATAGACTTGAACAACTGTACGTGAATCCAAATGAACTGCAAATCAGGAGACCCTGGGTCCCAATTTACCTCCGCAACACCATTCTTTCAAGACTTTCTAGCAGGAAGCTCCCAAAACAATCTCATTATCAATTTCCTTTCCATTTATATACAGAGACCACTCAAGTCAAACTCCGACACCCTTGTGTGAGTAGGTTACATGCGTTTCTTCATTTTTTCTATATGTTGATTGTATAGACATGCATAAGACATGGATATGGGTGCTTCATTCAGATCCCTCAAAATACACAATCACATTCACCTTCTCGGATCAATTAAAATAGTTTTGAGATTAGAGATTAATACGACAAAGCTCAAACCCTATACACCTCTGCCCTTGGATTGAGATTTGGAAACGCAAAATCTTCATTATATGGATTATTCACTCAAAAATATCAAGAAAACCCTAATCTAATCCCGATCTAAAACATTCAACAAAAATCAACGACGAAAGAGCTTCAACAACCATTCCACTAAGGTAAATAACAATCGAACAAACACTAGCAACGCCACTGCACAAGGATGATGCACAAATCCAAAAAGGACGTAGAACAAATACAAAAAAAAAAAGAAGAAGCTAAAATTACATAGAGAGCTTACATTTTGGATAAAGATAAAATTGGCGACGACAATAGTACCGACGATTCCGCCGAGTATAGCAGCAGGACCAGTTAACAAGCTCCATTTTCTGTGAATCATCTTCGATATTCTTCACCTTCTGTTTCTCTTCTCTTCTTTTCTCTCGTAGAAAATTCTGTAATCCGAATTAAAGAAAAACACAGTTCGAGGTACCAAATCAAATGGGCCTCTCAAATTCGGGTTTTCGGTTCTCGATCCTTGTTGTTTTGCCTTCTAATTGGCTACATCCTTATTGTTTTACACTTGACAAATAACGTCCCTGAAGTTTTTCCAACTTAACCAAAAACATCCCTCGGTTAGATTTTCCGTTAAATACTAACATGGTTTCACCTTTCTCACTTCACAACACAACTATAGGTATATATTTGGTATAATACGTAAATGTTTTTTTAAAGGCAGAACACATAAGCAGCACCTTGAACTTGTAAGGATTTTCCGTATAGACACCTTAACAAGGACTCCTTCCTATTGAACATTTAAACCACTCAAAAAGTGTACCTATCAGACACACCTGTCTGACTTGACACTTATCGTGTGAGGCATTCCTTTTGAGCGCGTGAAGTGAGAAAAAAAAAGCTGATGTGTCTGATTGGCACACTTTAACATGCTTAACGGTCAAATTCTTCCCCTTTTATTTATCCAACCCTAGATTCTTCCCTTTTTTTTTATTTCTCATCTCTTTCTTCTCCACATCTCACCATTGTTGTTGCTACATTGGAGATCAAATTGAAAACTTCATGGACACAACTTAATACGGGACGTCGATTTTTTTGCTGCAAAAACACAAAGGTAAGCTTTTTATCATTATTCTAATCTGGTTAAACAAATCGTTGTCAATCGCTAATTATAGTTTAATTATTTTGATAATTTGTGTAGAGAAGAGGTGGATGCGATTATTTTCGATGGTACGATGATGAAATACCGCCTCAAGCAAAACAGATCATATGGGGTCTATTGAAAAGAATCAAATCCTATGAACAAGAGAGGAAGCGGGCAAGAAAAATCAGGATCATATGCGTTATTGCACTCGTGATTTTCGCTATATGGAAATACTTATGTTAGTAGTCTCAGAGTGATTGTATTAGTAGTCTTGTGTTTCTGTTGTACTGATTTTGGAAGAAGGAATGGAGATAAATTGTTCATTAATCTATTATATTGCTTATCTCCGCGACGCGGAGGCATCTTTAAATTCTCATTCGCACACAATTGCTCATCTCCGCGATGCGGGCACTCCACGGAGTGTTCTGCCTCAAACTCGCTTTGTTGAATTAATTTAGAAATCCCTCTCCGCGAGGCGGAGAGGGCACGGAGTGCTCTGCTTGGAATTTGATTTCACGAGCCAAATTATAGTTCCTCTCCGCGTCGCAGGGAGGATACGGAGATGCCTTAAGTGACATTTTTTCAAGCTTCTTCCTTGATTTTCTTCACCTCCAAAGAACAATAACCATACTAAGTGAACAACACAATAACATTAAGCTCCAAACAAGCATGAATGATCGACAAAAAAAATCTTGACATTTCCTTGTAAGAAAATCCACATTTAAACCACTAGTTATAGTGTACATCAAAAACATCACAAAACATATTAAAGTAGTCTCAGTATTGTTTTCTGCTTGCATTACAGATTCAAAATAAAACAACCCCCAACTGTACATCAAAAACACCCAAAAACATATTAAAGTAGTGACACCCTTCTGTTCTTGCTCTTGTTGCACTAGACTTTTGCAGATCCACCCCCTTTGGCCTTACTTATGCGTTGTAATTGTGGAGTGGTGACAACATTTTTACCCTTCCATTTTAGTCCACGAGGCTTATAACCAATATCAATGTTTATTGGTGTTGCACACTTGAAAACAGCTGGAGTAACAACTCTTTCACCCGCTGTACCAGGCTATATACAAGAAACTAAAATAAGTGTATATTATCAAAGTAAATTATAAATAATTGAAGTTGGTTATAATCTTACATTTAATGTTTGTCTGCCACTTATATCATCAGTGTATATGCCAAATCCCACAGTCTTAGGCCTTTTATTTCCTCCTGTTGATGTTGATGCTCCTTTTCTTCCCCTACCTCTTCCTGTTTTTTGCCCTCCTGTAACAGTTGAAGTATCATCACCTCCTCTCCCCATGCCTTTTCCCCTGCCTCTTCCAGCTTGTTGAACTCTTCTAACAATTGAAGTATCATCACATATAGAAGTTGATTGTTGGCATGAGCTGACATGTTGTGATGGTCTCCAGGTTGGTGGCTGGATAGAACCTACAGATTGACCTGAGCTTGGTGGTTGGCTAAAGCTTGTTGGTTGCCTTGAGCTTGGTGGCTGGCTATAACCTGTAGGTTGCCTTGAGCTTTGAGGCTGACTTGAGCTAGTAGGTTGGCTTGAGCTTGCAGGTTGGGTTGACCTTCCAGGACCAGGTTGGGTTGAGTTTCCAGGCTGACCCATTTCAGAAGATTTAATAGTGTAAATAAGAAAAAGAAAAATTGTATTGCATTTTATCTATTTAATTGAAGTAATTAAAGGTTGGCTTGAGTAGTACCACATATTTGCAGGCTTTATTATTGTGGCCTTGTTGATGACACTTGGAGCAAGTCATTTTTACACCTCTCCTGGACAACTTTCCATACTTCTTTCTTGGCTCATCCTTTGAATTTCTTCTGCATTTTGGTGGTCTGTCAGGCATTTGCTTTGGTTCAGGAGGCTCAATCACAATATCACTAGTGTGAGGCCACATTTTCATATTAGGTATTGGCTGGATAAAGTAATTATAAGCCTTCATGAAAGTATCTTTTCTATACCAATGTACAACATGATCTTCAGGGTCTTGGCTAGCATGCTGATATGCCAAAACAGCATGTTGACATGGTATGCCTCTCAACTGCCAGGTTCTACAAGTACATGTCTTCTTTCTTATATCAATAATATGCCTATAATGACCATCTAAAATTTCATATCCAAATTGGCCATTGAACCTAACTTGACAATCTCTAGCATAATCTTTGTTTTCTTCAAGTACTAAACTTGCCATAGGAGAAATGTCTGATATCCAAGTGTCAACAAATTTTCTCATCTCAACATTTCTATCCATTATCTTATGTCTAATTTCTTCTAACATGGTGATAATTGATTTATGTCTAGCAGCTAATATCCAAGAATTAAATGTCTCACACATATTATTCTCAACAATATCACACTTAGCATGCTCCTTAAAATATGTTTTACACCATGTCTTTTTTTCATAATGTAACAAGTCTCCACAGATCTTATTACCAAGTTTATCAAGTTTATCCATTTCATCTTGAAATTTTACCTCAAAACTTGATTTTGCACATCTCCAGAATTGTTTTCTTCTTTCTTCTCCTTTCCAATTCTTCTGCCAATTGGACCAGATGTGTCTAGCACACATCCTCTGCTCACAATCTGGCAGCAACTCCATTATGGCTGCTACAAGACCCTACATATCATAATAATTGAAATTTATGACTAATCATAATTAAATAAATAGGCAATGAGATCAAAATTAAATAAAATTAACATTAAACTAACCTTTTGCATGTCAGACATCACAGTCAATCCATGTCCAGTGCCTAAGTTTAGATCTTGTATCAAGAAGTTGATGAAGAAACTCCAACTATGCTTTGTTTCTTGATCAACAACTGCCCAAGCAATTGGAAACATTTGTTGATTTCCATTCCTACCAATCGCAACTAATAATTCACCCTTGCAAGCACCATTTAGAAAGCATCCATCAAAATCAATGATTTTTCTACATCCTTCCAACCAACCTCTCTTTAATGCATCAAAACAAACATAAAAGTAAACAAATATATTCTTTCCTGGAGTAGATTCCCTATCTGTCCTCACCCAACATGAACTACTAGGATTAGTCTGTTTTATCATGTCTGCATAATCACACAACCTTGCAAACTCCATCTTCCAATCACCCATAAACTCCTTGAGAATCATCAATTTTGCCCGATAACAAAGAGTTCTTCCAACATACAATCATGTCGTCTTCCTCACTAACTCTTGAATTTCCCACAACTTTATATAAGGTTGAGAAACTATTCTGTCCCTAAACTTAATTTGCAATAAAGTTAGATGTACACAACTTGTTTTTTGGTTGTGGTAGGGCACTGATGAACAGGATAGTAATTTTTAACAATAAAGTCACCGGAATCTTTATCTAGACTAGCATACAACAACCATTTGCATTTCTTATGCTGACTTTTAACTCTGACTCTATGTTTTTCATTAGGCCTCAATTTTAATTTGACTTTATATTCCACAGCATATTCTGCCACAACCTTTCTAAATTTTATGGCATTTTCAAATACCATACCAAGCTTAAATATAACAACTACACAATCAGGATCAAATCTAACCTTTTTACTTTTTCTTCTAGCTGGTAAATCAACACCTTCCACAGCTTCAGGATCTAATTCATCCCTACTGTCATCACTATCCAGTTCTGAACTATCAATATATTGCTCATCTCCTCCCAATCTTCCTACATACCTAGCAGCCTTGTTCCTTCCAATGTCTTCAAATCCTCTATCAACACCAGCTACTCCAAGAATTATTTCCTCTGTAGGAACAGGTTTTTTCCTCTGCAATTTGGTTCTCCTTTCATTTCTAAGAGTTCTCAACTCTTCATCAATCTCTGAGTCATCATCATCTGGAATAGCAAACTCTTGTGAATCATCACTAATATCCCAATCTGTTTCAACACCTTCAAGATGATCTAATGCATCATCTACACCAACTTCAACATTGATATTCTCAGATTGGGCCCCTTTATCCACATTAATATTATGTGAGTTTTCTACCTCATCCTCATTAACATTTTCACCAACTGTTGGCCCACAAAGATAACCTGTAGGGACCCCATCTTTAATAACCTCTACCTCATCCACAACATGTTGAACATACAAGTCCAAAAAGTCACCATCACCTAGGTCTTTTATAAGGTTTAGTAAGCTGAAATCATTATCCACTAAGACAAAGTTATTGGTTGTAGGGTCTTTAAAATAAAACCCACCCACAGTAACATACCCCAGATCTCTAGTATAAAAAAGCAATTCCATTAAGAAAAGTGATCTTTATCGATACCTACATATTCCACTTCACTTTCCCCTATGTAAGTGAGACCTCCACCAGATGTGCCTTCCACAAATTTACCACCATGGTGAAAGCGAGTTACTATAATAATATCCATAAGATTCCCTGGAAAAAAATCAAACAAACCCGACAAATTACTGACAAGAAAACCCTAAAAAATTCAAACTTTATTCACATATGTACAAAACATCATCACTATAGTAATATACAAAATAGACGCTATATTTAAAGGGGAAATTGACAGCAATAGTCATAGAGATTCGAAAATGAACTTACTCCACAAGATTGGAACACAAAATCTCCTAGCTTTCTCGAATCAACCCTAAAACACAACAACAAAACTTATTTTCTTGAATCGACCACGCCGTAGGAAGAAAACATGAAGATTATTGATCAACTTTCTTGAATCGACTAGGGATTGAGTGGGAATCGTGAAAGAAATATCTAGGGTTTTTTGGAACACGTTTTGGGGATTTAGAGAAATGACTGAGGGATTGGGTGTGGGGTTGGGTGTTTTGTGATGTGTATTACCACGTAGGATTAGATTTTCCACGTAGGATATGTGTAA
This sequence comes from Solanum tuberosum, assembly GCF_000226075.1. Classification (NCBI taxonomy): domain Eukaryota; kingdom Viridiplantae; phylum Streptophyta; class Magnoliopsida; order Solanales; family Solanaceae; genus Solanum; species Solanum tuberosum. Next base: position 651,650 of record NW_006239019.1, read on the forward strand.
TGTCACGCGCTCCACCTTAAAACAAATGCCTCACACGATAAGTGCCAAGTCAGACAGGTGTGTCTGATAGGTACACTTTTTGAATGGTTTAAATGTTCAATAGGAAGGAGTCCTTGTTAAGGTGTCTATAAGGAAAATTCTTACAAGTTCAGGGGGGCGCGTATGTGTTCTGCCTTTTTTTAATTTGACCTCAATTGTCATTGATGCCCTCAATGCACAAGTAGTACGTGGAATAATACAACTGATGTAGGAAACAAATTGCACGTAAGATGCCAAGTAGGACGTATGCGTACTTATTAATTTTGTATAAATTTAAGTGTTTATTTGTACACACTTAATTTTAAAGTACCGTTAGTGTAAATCAAAATGTTGGGTTATGTGGGCTTCTATTTCCTCAATGCAAGGCAGTAGGCACTTCGTTAGTTGCCTTTAATTTCTACTAAATTTGTTTTCTTGTCATTTTATAAAACAGGTCAGTGACAACGGTTTATATTTATATATATGGTAACATCCTGTGTGGATATAGTCCTTTATGTATTAACATGGGTTGGTTGAGATCATTCGTTAATTAGAGGTCTCGTGTTCGAATTTTGAGTATGAAAACATATTAGTGAAAACACCACCTCCAAAAGTGGGTCCTGCAACACATTCGAATTAATCGATACCAAACACCGAAGAAAGAAAGAGAAAAGATAGTCCTTTCTATTACTTGGGACAATCACAAAGGAGAAGTCCAATATTTTGAGACACGAAAAATAAGTTCGAGAATGGGATCTCGATTCAAGGAAAAACAATCCAGAAGGAGTACGTAGTAAAAGTTAATGGAAGTGAAAAAGTCATGGTAAAATAGTAAAGAAAGTATGACAAAAACTATCAAGAACAATAATTACAACAAATTAATATGATAATCAAAGTACAAGAAACATAAGATGATAACATAAATCGAAGGACAAGATGCTTACTACCTCCGGGCTCCCACCAACACAAATATTGGAAGACAATACCCACCAATGCATAAGTAAAACGGAAGAAAACATTTCTTTTTTATCTCCGCTACGATTTGAACTTTGGTTAGCTATTTTATTTTTCACTTCATTGAAAACTAGACCACTAACTTGCACCGTGGTCTAGACGCTGTGTGGATAGAAACATAGTTTAACCAATAAAAATGAAAAGAAGAAAAACTAAGCCAAAGAATATAGACAACAAAGAAAACAGCAATACTGCAATGACATGGGACTCTTAACCAATCAAAATCACATAGAAGAAGTGATTATGATTAGACTAGAATGCTTGTCTATGTACAACAAGTTTATAGCCAGGCAGCTACAAAACTGGAAACTTCATTATTTGATACCAGACCTGAGCATCTTTAACCAAACATTTGTTTGGAACATAACAAAATAAGGGACTGCTGCACCTGCACTCAACATATTGTTAGTTTACTATAATATAGCATGCCAATTGAGAAGGGGATGTAAATTGCATAGGGCATCCACAACTTAAGAAATCCAACTTTCATCATATCATATGGTTATAATCACCAAATCTATCCTCTGTTGCAATGTGTTATTAAAACAAATCCAAAAACAGGCATAAGCTTACTAGACTAGTTGATAAAAAGTTATCACTATAGACTGAGAAACTAACTAGAAATGTCCTTCATCAGAATATAAGAGAGATTCTGCACAGGAAAAAGGTATATCACAGACTTCTTCCACAACCAGTGAAGAGTCTGCAGAGAGAACTCAAATTGGAGCTGCACATGTAGTCCTGAAGTGGCCAGTCTGATTGCAGCGGCTGCAATGAACAACTCGCTTCACCCTACCACGGTCTTCTGCTCTAACTCGCTTCTTCCTTGGCCTGCCAGGAGGCCGGAGTGACTTAGGTGGGTTTATAATAACCTCAACAGCTTGGGCAGCATCCGGATCTCCCTCTGTCATCTCCCTCCATAATGATTTATCTGGAATAGGATGAATAGTTTGGGAATATGTCTTCCTGTACGTCGCAACAGTAAAGCAACTCTCAGTAAACCGGTGGACATTTTGCCGGCAAGAAAGTAGTGCTGCCACAGCATGTGCACAGGGTAAACCATACAGTTGCCAGCCCTGACAAAGGCAGCGACGGTTCCGAATATCAACAATATTGGTACCCTCATGAGATATCACCTCAAACTCAGCTTCATTAGCACGAAGAACCTGATAAGTCCGGGCACGCTCAAGAGCATCTGCAACTCGCATCTCCGCTGTAGGCACCAGGATTGATGTCCACTGCATACTGGTTTCTCGTCGTTCATTGAACCAAGTCATAAGCTGCCTCCTGATGCATTCCATCATCTGAATTATTGGAAGTCCAGAGGCCTCTAGAATCCAATTATTCAATTGTTCCACTATGTTAGCAGTCAAATGCCCAAACCTTGTTCCCTCAAAATAAGCTGTGGCCCACAATCGTGGAGGAATCCGCCGAATCCAATATGCAGCATCTTGTGATATTTCCTCAATCTCGAGAATTTTTGCCTCGAATTCAATGATTGTAAGAGCATGTGCGGCTTCCCACAACAGGTTAACAAGCATTGTATTATTGAACTCCTTACGGAAGCTTTCACTCAAATGACGCATGCAAAAACCATGGAAGGCAGTGGGAAAATTTGCTTCAACACCATCTACAATGCCCTTCTGCCTGTCAGACAAGATGGTAAGTCTTGGCATGTTTTCTGTATTGACCTCTAGCAAGGTATGAAGTTCAGAGAGAAACCACATCCAGTTATCATCATTCTCCTCATCAACAACACCAAATGCCAGAGGAAATAGACCGCCATCCCCATCAAAACCAGTAGCTAAAAGCAAAGTACCAAGGTATTTACTTTTCAAGAAGGTCCGGTCAAGCCCAAGAAGAGGGCGACAAGCATTTAGAAAACCAAAAATAGAAGCTTGAAATGATATAAAAAGCCGCTGAAAGCAATTATCAGCAGGGCTTGCATAAACTGATGCTATACTCCCTGGATTGGTCCTTTTAACTTGTTCACAGTACTGAGGAAGAAGGCGATAACCTTCTTCAAAGGAACCGCGCATAGCAGCCATAATTCGTTCCTTTCCACGCCAAGCTTGCTTGTACGAAAGGGTGATTCCATGAACCCGGTGAATTTCTTCAAGGATCTCTTTTGGCTTACAATTTGGGTTTTCCCTAAGCCGTTGCTCCACAGAGTTGGCCACCCACTGAACTGAAGCTTGCTGATGGCCTAGATGTGCGATTCCTCCACATGTATGGCTGTCATGAATTGTTCTTATAGTGAACGTGGGTACACCAGGAAGTTTTGCAGCATGAATGCGCCAAGGGCACTCGTCACTGGCACATTTAGCAGTAAAACGAGTTTTATCAGATTTTATGGTCTGAATCTCGAAGTGAAGAGCAATGGCTGTGTCACGTAAGGCCCTTCGGCAGCTTTTGACATCAGGGAATTCTTGTCCCACATGTAACTCAAAATCAGGTGTTGTTGACATAGTTCGAGCCTGAAGTACATGAGATGACGAAGCAAGAACCATCTGGCCATCATGGAGTTCATATTCATGTGCAGGTTCAACACCCATATCATGACTCTCAACAACAGCTAATTCCAGGTTATCATCAAGTTCTTGGTTTTCCTCGATCCCTAACTCATCGTGTTCAGAGATATCTAACTCATTGTTTTCATTAGGCAACTCCTGGTTTTCATGCTCGGGCTTCTGCTCCATAGGTAAACCATTCTCGTGTTCATACTCATGCTCATGATTCCCCTCATGATCTTGGCTCTGCCCTATACCCATCTCATGCTCATGGTTATGGTTCTGCGCTAGTTCCAGTTCGTGGTTATGGTTCTGCGCTAGTTCCAGTTCGTGGTTATGGTTCTGCGCTAGTTCCAGTTCGTGGTTATGGTTCTGCGCTAGTTCCAGTTCGTGGTTATGGTTCTGCGCTAGTTCCAGTTCGTGGTTATGGTTCTGCGCTAGTTCCAGTTCGTGGTTATGGTTCTGCGCTAGTTCCAGTTCGTGGTTATGGTTCTGCGCTAGTTCCAGTTCGTGGTTATGGTTCTGCGCTAGTTCCAGTTCGTGGTTATGGTTCTGCGCTAGTTCCAGTTCGTGGTTATGGTTCTGCGCTAGTTCCAGTTCGTGGTTATGGTTCTGCGCTAGTTCCAGTTCGTGGTTATGGTTCTGCGCTAGTTCCAGTTCGTGGTTATGGTTCTGCGCTAGTTCCAGTTCGTGGTTATGGTTCTGCGCTAGTTCCAGTTCGTGGTTATGGTTCTGCGCTAGTTCCAGTTCATGGTTATGGTTCTGTGCTAGTTCTAGTTCATGATTATGGTTCTGCGCTAGTTCCAGTTCGTGGTTATGGTTCTGGCTTATGTCCATCGGATGAGTGTGGTCAAACACTATTTCCTGGTTCTCGCCATCAACAGCTAAGTCGTTATTTTGGCCAAGGATCAACTCATGGTTTGCCATTCGTCTTTGCAGAAGTAGCTCTTTCAATCAATAGACTGTTCTATCACACTGAGACATATGTAGACACCAAACTTTGCAACTGTACGAACGAAAGATCAAACTCTTCTCACACTTGATGAAGTACCAACCCTGAGGACAACGAATCAGCTAACGACTAACAAATACCCAAACCTACTTTTTTGCTTCAAGTGACTTCACTAAGACCTGCTTCAAAAAAGCACAGACAATTCATGATTTGGAATATTAAACGAGAGAGAAGTAAACACAATAACCTAAACCCATTATCAGTATTCAAAACCAGAACAAGCAAAACAAAAAAGAACGGGGCAATTCATGGCCAAAACATTAATTGAGACCTACTCCCAACACTATATTACTCCAACGCACTGATCAAACACCATGAAATAGTAGTTAAAAGAACGAATTAAACCAACAAATCTCAATAAAATAAACTATACGAATCCCTAAAACAAACAAAATAGTGAAGGATCGTCCCATCAATCTACTTATCAAAAGGGTAGAAACCACAAACCAAATCAGTAACAGGAACGCAATAAAAACACCAAAAACTCACCATAAATTAAGAGAGGCACCCGAAGTCAAAACACGAAACTCCTTTCAAATCACGATCGATACTTGTCGAACAGCCCTAAAACTCCAAGATTTCACCTTTTCCAATCAAAACACCAGGAAACACAAAACCCATCTCATAATTCACCGGAAATTGATCAAAAACAAACGAAAAGGTGGAGTTTAACGGGTTCCAAGCAAAAGGGTCAGGAAAATTTTGAATATGGCGGGTAAAAGAGGGGTGTTGGGTGATGAAGAGAGAGAGAGAGAGAGAGAGAAGGAGAGAAATGGGAAAATCGGAAAAGAGTAGAAGGGCAAGGAAGGGAAGGAAGGAGGCTGAAGAAATTGAGGGGCAAAAGGGAATTGGGGGTTTGCGATTGTGAGGAATTACAGAAATAAGGGCTAACGCTGAGAACGATGGGTATTTAGGTCATAATGGGACACCCCTTTACTCCTTTTATATTTCGTACTTACCATATTACCCTCTTTTTCTTTATTTATATTTTCTCTATTTTCTTCATTTTGTCCCTACACCCTTTAAAAAGAGACATTATTCATTGATATTTGAACATTTTTTATTTTATTGTTATATTCTCTCCTCCCCCCCCCCCCTTTTATGCTATTTGAGATATTACTATTTAGAATTAGAATATTTATAAAACTCTAGGTTATGATCTAAGTTTCTCATGAAATTTTTTGTTTGTTCGAAAAAGGAATTAGATTAAAATCTAAAAGATACATAAGTTGCAAGAGAAATTTTTTAAATAGTTATTCCAAAGTGGAATGATCGGCAAAAATCTCTATTTTCTTTATCTATGTTAAGGTTTAATTTATATTTATTAAAGTTAAGACATTCGAATTTAAATGCATTATCATCGTAGTTTTTAATTTTCTCTTATAGGAGTAATAAGCTTGTAATTTTTTTCATATTGTGAAGTGGTCTTTATCAGAAAAAGGACAGGTCAAGTGCAATACAAATGAGGCAAGCAAAGGTAACACAAGGGGGAGTTCTTATGGATTCTATATAAGAGATAACATGGGAGATCTATATTGTACGCAGAGGCACAAAGCATGTGAGTCACTACAAACATGGAAGCAGAAATAACAGTTATTTGGAAAGCCTTAAAACACTGCAAAAGGCAAGTTATCAATCAAATCATCTTAGCGACTGACTCTCTAAGTCTTAAGAACATGATTAAGAGGAACTGGGGAATATCTTGTAGTTTAAAAGAAAGAATAGAGGAGATTCAAAAAATGACTATCCTACACATTCAAGTGATGCATATTTTTAGAGAAGCTAATCAACTAGCGATTTCATCACAAACATAGCTATTAATCAAGAGGAAAGACAAGAGTATGTAAGTTTTTATGATATACCAAGTAGGGCAAGAAAGATATTAAACATGGGCAAGCAACAGTTACCAGCAATCAAAAAAGAACAAGGAGTATCACTAGTACTAGCAGTCATTAAGATGATAAACAAACAAAGATCACAGAGTTACATAGCTATTACAATTACAAAGAAGTTTGTGGTGGGACAATGCGCAAAATATCTATGCGAAAACTAACTAGCTTAAGTTATGTCGACCAACAAAAAATGATACAATTATCAGCAAAAAGCGAGATTCATGAAACCAGATCTACATAAACATTTTTTTTTGTATAGCTAGCAGATTGATAGAAAGATACTGGAGAGAAACTTGATTTTCTCTATCTTGGCTTCAACTGCGAAAGAGACACCAATAAAAAAGAATGCAACTTAGTGATAAATGAGAGGATGAAGAACACTTCTATGAATCTATAAAGTTGAGTACACCCAATTATGACTCTCTCTGGATTTCTTACAAACCCATAAACCCCCACCAAATAGTATACCTACATAATAAAACGCTTAAACATGGACATTAGGATGAACTGAAGAAGATGAAAATGGATAAATGGATACCTTTGATATCAAATAATAGTGGTCCTCTCCCCGATGGAGAATATTGATAAACCAAAAGGGGAGGAGAAAAAAGCTTATGTTGGGACTCCATGAAAACGTCTTCAGCGGCGGAGATCAGAGAAGAAAGAGGAAGATGAGGCTGAAGTCCACTTTAAATTGGACCATGTACAAAATATCTATGTGAAAACTAACTAGTTTAAGTTATGTCGGTCAATAAAAAGTGATACAAGTACCAACAAAAAGTGAGTCATGAAACCAGATCTGCATAGACGTCCTTGTGTACAACTAAGAGATTGATAGAAAGATAATGTGGAGCAACTTGGTTTTCTCTATCTTGGCTTCAATTATGAAAGAGACATCAATCAGAAAGAAGGCAACTTAATGATAAATAAAGGGATGAAGAACACTTACATGTATCTACGAAGCTGAATACACATGATTCTGACTCTCTATAGATTTCTCACATACCCATAAACCCCCACCAACTGATATACTTACTGAATAGAAGGCTTAAACAAGAACATTGAGATGAACAGAAAAAGATGAAAACGGAGAAATGGATACCTTTGATAGATGATTAAGTAATAATGGCCCTCTCCGTGATGAAGAATATTGATAACCAGAAGCAAAAAAGGATAAAGCTTGTGTTGGGACTCCATGAAAACAACTTCAGCGGCGGAGATCAGATAAGAAAGAGGAAGATGAGTCTGAAGTCCACTTTAAGAAACCCTACCTTCTAGGACTTTGTTTTTTTCACCTGAAGATCGATCACGTCTGGACCAATCTTATATATATTTGTTTCCTTTCTGACTTTTGTTTAATGGGCTCACCTTTAAGTCCATCGAATTTCCTTATTAATAAAATCGGGCCAATGGTCCAAATTTGATTCTAAAAAAACTTGTAATCTTTCATGAAGGAGTTGCCTACTTTCTTTGAATTTTTCTATGTTAAGATACAAAAATATTGAAAAGACTTAGATAGAAACATACTCACCCCTTGTACATCTTTTGAGTTGAGTACTATTGAATCAAAATGACTTGTTGAGATCCATCTTAAGTTTTACATATTTTTCAATTTTAGCCATAAACCTCTTTTAAAATGTTGATGAAAAATACAATTATAATTGACAAATAGAAAAGGAAAAAAGGCCCAATATATCTTTTAATCTGTAAATAACAATTTACCCTTTGTTTCAAGAGTGTCTTTTTCGTAACTTTATTATTAGTCAAATGGTCCAAATCTATCATTGTTAGCTAACAAAATTCGCTCCCTTTAATTAAAAATATATTTTGATTTACAAGTATCATCAGATTGATTCTATTTTGTAAATACTATTACAATTGATAAGGTCATGTGCTTTCTCTTCCTCGTCCATATTACTCTATAAGAGTTCTTACTTGTTTTATAGATCATTTTACACACCATCATAACGAATAATATTAATAAATATCTCATATCCTAGTAAAAACATAACAAAAATAACTGATAAAATAATTTCTAATTGCAATAGAAAAAACTTTGACATCATTAAATAATTTCCTTTTAATTTTCTCAGTAATTTCGAAGTGTAAAAGAGTCAACCTTAAAGGTAAGAAGAGAACCACAATTAAATATTTATTTCAGTCGATCGTTATATAATAAAATACCTATTCGATGAGTAAGAGCACTATTTCTTCAAACATTAGGAGATATATACATAGATTCTGAACTTGGAGATCTTAATACAATATTTCCATAGTTATATTAATACATTTTAGGAACTTTGAGATATATATTTGACAACTTTCTTTTCATATCTACAATGATTGTCGTCATTGATCACTATTTCAATCATTATTATTAGCCATCACTTATAATCATTACTAACAATAATTGGCACAACTATCAATAATCACTACCGTTAGCTATTAATATCATACACCATAGTCATCACCTAGCTAGCATCACCAACTACCATATCAATATCATTGTTAACCACTACTATCGCCTATCATCAACACTAATATTTTTTTTAAATTCATTTATAAACAAAGATTTTTTATATATACAATTAAACAGATAATTTTGATTGTTCAATATTCAGATCTTAATACAATATTTCATATTAGATTCTCAATGTTATGAATAATAATAATATGACAATTTGGCAACCAAAACCAATAATTCTCCCTCTTTTTTCTTTCTTTTTTCCCCTTTTTCAATAAAACAAAAGATTGAAAAAAGAATTGAAGAATCTTTTTGATTTCATATGTTGTAAAGACATTACTTTTTTTTGGTGTATGACATACTTGTAATAGTTAGATTGGATATGGGCCACCTTTCGGTAGCCGCCCAATTGTAATTCTTGCAATTGGAAAGCCAACTTTCTATGACTATCACTGTCGGTTTCTTCTCTAAATTGTAAATTACAATTTACACCTCTATTCTATTTATAATATACGGAAAAATTACGCGAAATAATAAATATTTATAGTGTATTATTTAATTTAGCTAGAGTTTTAGATATTTATGATTTACGGCTATAATTTTTTTAATTTTGTTGTGAATTTGTATAATTTAGTTCCTAATTGTATAAATTTGTCTATGTTTTGTATATGATTTGTTGATACGTTTGATTTGTATAAGATATGAAAAATACATAATAAATTACCTTGTTTGTATATAGGCAAACGAATATACAAATAGAATTATGAAAAATTCCTAAATGTATAAATATAGAATTTGTATATATTTACATTGTTTGTATATTGGTAAGCGGAATATACAAATAGAAATCATGTTTGTTTATTGACAAGTGAAATATATAACGAAAATACATATAGCAAACGAAACTATAACTATGGAGCATAATTAGGCAAATTGTCGCCAAGGAAGGTTATTAAGTTTAATCTATTTGTTATTTATGAAATTTTCTAATTATATATTGCACTTTTAGATCGATATGGTGCGGTGAATATGACTCTTTCTTTCTTAATTAAAAATCTAAGTTTCGAGTTTTAGTTATGAAAAAAATATTAATAGAGAGCATTTCTCTTGAATACTAGGCCTTATACGATGCACATTTAAATTAATCAAGTCTTAATATAAAATATAGAATACTAAATGGAAACCCCACCAATAAAATAACTAACTAGATACATTCTCCGTTCATGTTTGACTTGACTAAACAAATGATAGGCAAGAAAAGAGAGTAAACTAGCCAAATACAACTAAAAGATGGGTACTAAAATAGAAGTACTGAATACTTGTGGGATGTCTTTGTAATTTATTTTACAGTTGAAAACAACGTGCATTTCTGACAGAAACGTTCAAACTCTATATTTTTAAAAAAGTATATTAATTATAGTAGAATTAAAGTAGGTGCATTAACATAACCATTACATGTACCCCATTTATATATTTTGTGTCTCTGATCTCTCCATATTTTTTTTTGAGACTTTTTGGAATTTTCTTTCAGAGTAAAAAGGACTTTCCTATAAGGTATTTTTCTGTTTCTTATGTTGGTGAATTATGATCTGTTGCTTTCCTTTTTTTTGGTTTCTTGAAGTTGCTGCTATATATGTGCATATGATCTTTTTTTCTTGTTTCTTGGGTTGTTTATTAAGTTCTTGGAAAAAAGATTGGTTTTTTATGTGTTCTACAGGATTTTCTTGGACTGTTTGTTGAGTTTCTTTATATGTTTGGGGGAATATTCTGTTTATGTTTTTGGGGTTTTGGATCTTGTTTGAGAGCTGGGGTTTTGACTTGGGCTGATTTGATCAATTGAGTTGCTTTTTAGCAGAGATATTGGACTTTAAAGTATGTGATTTGATTGCTTTGCTAGTTAAAATAAACCCCAGTAGATGTTTTTTTTAGTTTAGTTCTTCCCTGATATTTAGTTAAAATAACCATATTGTCTTGTTTGAACTTGACACGGAATTTTGAGAAAGTAAAAAAGCTTTGAATCTTGTGATCCTTTAATCTTGTGGTTTTAAGCATGATATGTGAAAAATTGAAATTAAAGAGTTGCCATACAAGGAAAGTAACATTCTTTTTTAGACGGACTAAAAGGGAAAGTAAGACAAACAATAGGAGTAGTATGATATGTAAAAGCAGAAGCTTTGAGTTTATGCTGCAGGCATATGAATATTAATAGTGTTTGCGGTTCAACAAAATTTGGGTGACATGAAAATGTTCTGTAATTGAATTCTTGATTATAAAAAGATGACAACTTTTTTTGTGTGTGTAAGTTGAATTGAATCACATGCATATAAAGTCTGTGTGTGTTTTCTTGACATATCTTTTTATTATTTCATTGCAGGGTGCATCACAGATTTCGTTGTGCGTAAGTTTCAAAATTTTCCTGTTAGTTGTGTTCAATTATCATTCTACCATTTCACAAATATGGATGTAATGGGGGACTATAGTAAAGGAAAAATTAAAGGTCCTATTAGTATAACATCAGCTTTAACTTCAGCATTTCTTGAATGGTTGCTCATGATTTTTCTGTTTATTGACGGTGGTTTCGCCTACTTAGTCACGAAATTTGCCCAGTATTGCCAATTGCAAGTTCCATGTTTGCTTTGCTCGAGGCTGGATCATGTTCTTGGCAAGGAAAGAGCTGGATTTTACTGGGAATTAATCTGCCCCAATCATAAGTATAGGATATCTTCATTAGTTCTTTGTCATAATCACAATAACCTTGTTGATGTTCATGGGATGTGTGAGAGTTGCCTTTTCTCGTTTGCCACAGTAAATAAGTCGAATGCTGAAACCTACCGATTGCTGGTTGGAAAACTGGGGGCAGAGCCTCACCTAACTGATGAGGATCCTTTACTCGAGGAGAAAACAAAGAGTTCGTCAGGAGTAAGAAAATGTTATTGTTGTAAAGAGGAATTTGTTACCGGAGGATATGCTAAAAAATTGTTCAAGATTACATCTTTGTGTGCTGACACAGTTGAACTCGATGCACCTTTGTCTGTGACTAATGGACAAGAGAGGGGTGACAGCAAGGAGATTGAAAATGAGGCATCGACATCAGTCTTTGTTCCTTCACCTCATTTGGAGTACAAAAAGGTAAAGGTTATCTCTGATTCTGAATCAGAGGCTGCACACTCGGATAGTGATAGTGCTAGTCCTCTAATCCGTGCAAGGGACTATTCCTTAGACTATTTATCTGATAGATGCTTGCATCCAGAACCTCAAATTTTTACCGTCACTGATGACTTTGCTACCGAGAAACTAATACATTCGGCTTCAGTGCCTGAACCATCACTTCTGGATCCAGAAATAGACTTAATGACTAGAGATTTTTCGGCTATTGCAACCTCGGCTGCAGTTGTTGGGCTTGGATCAGAGGAAGTTAGCTGGCAGCAACCTGAACGGAAGACTGATGCATCTGTCCCATCTGATCTCATAAGTTTTGATGAAGTCAACCCGTTGTCCAATGTCAAGGAAAATCTTGTTGATCTAGCAAGAGAGACCTGTAAGTTCCGTTTCCTTATTGTTTCATTTCTCTTTTTTGTTAACCATTTAAGTGAGTGCTCCATATCTCTTTGTTTCCCCCAGATCAAAATGCCTTACAAGTGAATGTTTTTTTGAATTTTTGCTGTCCTTAACTGCCACATGTTCTACTTTCAACTTCCAAATAGGAAGAAGATAGAGAAAAAGTAATTACAAATGGATTTACATTTTTCTGTTTTTGATCTTCAAACTACTACTTTCTGTTAATTGTTTTCTGACTCGGAAGCTATAACAGCAGCTCAATCAATTCAATTTCTTCCAATGTGTTGATTTTCATGTAACACTAAAAGAGCTGTTGAATAGCTTTAAGTACATTTGAAGATGGTCTATCAAGTGTATCTTTCACCTTTTATAATAATTTACCCCACTGTCTTCCGTATTTATTGATATTGCTATGCTTTCTACAGCAGCAGGTGAGACGGTCTACCAAGTTGTCGAAGATTGTGGGGAAGTCTCCAGGTCAAAAAGTGATGAGATCCCAAAGAGCGAGACAGAATTGGATTCTAAACCAGAGCCAAATGAGAGTAGTTCACAGACAGATGATGCTTTTGATCTAGGTGATGCTTATAAGCTGGCTGTTGGAAACAAAGGGAGGCAATTATCCGGGAAGTTTTTGGAGCAGAGGTCATTCAAGGATTCTACACGAATGAGTGAAGATCTAAAGGTTCTACTTACACAACTGTCTGCTGCTCGTGGTACTGATTCTATATTGAGTGAGATGAGCCCGAGGGTGTCTGTAAATGGTGAGGAATTTAGAACTCTTGAAGCATCTAGCTCTATTGGAATGCAGATACTTCATCAAAGGATCTCGCTCGAGAGAAATGAATCTGGTTTATCTCTGGAGGGAAGCACAGTGAGTGAAATTGAAGGTGAGAGTGTGTCTGATCGTTTGAAACGACAGGTGGAGTATGATAGAAAATTAATGGCTGCTCTCTATAGAGAGTTGGAGGAAGAGAGAAATGCATCCTCAGTTGCTGCAAATCAGGCGATGGCAATGATTACAAGATTGCAAGAGGAGAAGGCAGCACTACACATGGAAGCTTTGCAGTGCCTAAGAATGATGGAAGAACAAGCTGAATATGACAACGAAGCACTGCAGAATTCAAATGATCTTCTTGCGCAGAAGGAGAAAGAGATCCAAGATTTTGAAACTAAACTTGAACTTTACAAGAAGAAACTTGGGAATATGGCTCTCTTTGAGGATGCACTCGAGGCAAGTTATGATTCAAATAAAGCTAAGCAAGCTGATACAATGTGCAGTGATGACAGTTCGACTGTTCCTGGCGACGTAATTGCTCATAATCCCACCAGCAGCAGTAGAAGTGGTGAGGTCTTGACACCATTGGGAGTGGATAACATAGATAACGGGAGCCCCTTGCTTGATTTGGAAAGTGAAAGGGAGCAACTTGTGCTTTGTTTGAACAAATTGGAAGAAAGGCTCCTTTTGCTCTCTAAGCATGAGGCTAGTCAAGAGTTAGCTAATGTTAACTGCGAGTTTTCAACAGAAGAATGGGTTGAAGTAAGTAATCCGAAAGAATTGGACCATAGGGAGTCTTCTAGAAGTAATGGTGAAATAGAGGAAAATGTTCCCCTAGAGTCAATCACAGACAGAAGCCCTTCTGGTGAAGAAGGATCTATTAGCAAGTTTCCAGAATCACTACAGAAAGGAAGGGATGGGAGCAAATCTGGGCAGTGCACTAATGGAGATTCTGAGTTAGAGAGTCTGAAAAATGAGTTATCAGTTTTGAGCAGCAGACTGGAAGCACTTGGTATAGAACATAGCTTTCTTGATCATTCTATCAACTCATTGAGGAATGGAGACGAGGGACATCAATTGATTGAAGAGCTAGCTGGTCACTTGCGACAGTTGCATTTTGTTTTGGATAGATCAAGCGGTGAACTTGCGCATTAATAAAGGTGATCATCTTATGAATCAAGCTATTTTAATAACCTTGAACTTTGCTGTTTTCAGCTTTTGAAAATCAATGGATTTTAGGTCCACCCATTTTACCATTCTCCACTTGACTGTCATACTTGTTTCGCTTTCAAACACTTTGATTCAGTACTTCTTCAACCTGCTCTCTGTTGATATGAGTCCTGCCTCCCGAGCTATTGCCTCTTGTTTTCACATTCTTTGTTACCTATGTTTCATATAAGAACTACTAAATTCTGTCGATGGTGCAGCAACAAAATATTTTGTTCTGTTTCATCGTAGGAACTTTGTGATTAGAAACTGGTGTTTTCATTTTCTGTTGGCCTTAATTCACATTCAAGATCCATGACATGTATATTTCACTTGTTATCTTATACTGTATCTTGGTCATTTTCTGCTGGTAGTACTAGCATGAATTATTGGAGATATAGCTATTCATCAGTTTTCTATGAACCTCTTATCTTCAACCAGTGATTTTGCATGTCGATATTGATAAAGTCTCTGACTTGGGAAATGCAATCAGAAATAGAAGTTCGAAACGAAACTATCATCTGTTTGGACTCGTTCACTCCCAAATCCACTTTGTATATCAGTTGAATTTCCTGTTAGTTTTGTTCACCATTTCCGCGTTTATGCTTTTATTTTTGTTAAATTTCTCCTGCTTTAGGTGATGTAAAATATTTTTATTTGACGAATTTCATTTTGATTTCCTTGCAGATTAAATTAAAGATGATTCTTTCTCCTAGAGCATGAAGTGTACAGTTTTTGGGTGAACTCAAGCATGGTTTCTCCCATTAGTAGAAGTCTACAAACAACATTTTAGCTTTGTGTGATATGGTTTTTTTCAGTGATTTTTTTTTGCTTATTCGTCCTTTTTGATTCATTATTACATTTGTTTCGAGTAAAGATTGTTTGTAAAGTTGAAACTCAATATCCCTATAATTTGATGTAAAGTTTTGCTGGAGTGGCTTGAATCATGATATTAATTTGGTGGATTAATGAATTTGTTGTGATAAAATTAGCTTTGGTTATTTTTTATTTATAGCATGTTTGACCAAGCTTTTGAGAGATCCAAGTTGCGTATTTTAAACAAGTTTTTGAGAAAAAATAAGTGTTTTGGGGGAGTAGTAGAAACTGTTTTCCAGAAGCTCAAAACAATAGTTTTTCCCAAAAAACAATTTTTAGAAAGAAAAAAAAATACACTCAGAAGATTTTCAAAAAGATTGGCCAAACACAGCTATTGCTCGGAATCTTTAAAAATGTCGAGGGGTTTCTGGTCTAATCCTCCAAAAGTATTTTAGTTTTGGAAGATTCAACACAGGTGCCGAAGCATCTTCGGAGAGTTTGAACAGAAAAGAGAAAAACTGCATAATGGAGAAAATAAAGTATCCAAACAGAATGACAGAAAGCAATGTGTAAAGACACCAAGAAACATACTAAAAACTAAACAGCAATCATATTATATATGTGCTGTATCTTTGGGAGATACAAGTTTGAAAAAGGGAACTGCAAAATGTGACAAACTCTATAAGTTATATGGAGGCAAAAGAAAAAATTCCTAAAAGTCACAACTCACAAACAACACTCCTTGGTGAGGGATGCTTTTGCTGTCACTCTATATTTAGCCTCTCTAACTTTTAACATAATAGTAGTAGTAATAATAATAACAAATATAATAAGAAATAATAGCAGAATAATATGATATGTAGCATCCTCATATCTAGACTGAGATACAGTAAGAATGAGATTTGGCACAATAACAAGTAGCATCCTCTCTACTTCTTGTTTTGCTCCTTAGTGTCTGAAGTAATAGTAGTCTTGTTGGTTGCTGCACCATCTTGTGCTACTGCACGATCACTATTAGTATTGTTTGGTGTCATCAGCTTGTCGAACTTCTCGCTCTTCGTCAACACTATCTCAATCTGCAAATTCACAAAATTTCTCGTTAGTGCACTAAGCTACCACTATGTGTAGAGTTAGGAAAGGGGAGAACCACGTATTGTTCAAAGATGTTGTCGCTTCTATGTCCAATTCTCCAAACATTATGCATTTTGGAGGATCAAACACAGGTGCAACGACATTTTTAGAAGAAGGCTCAGACACATTGCATCTAGCATAGCCAAGGGCGGAGCCAGGTAGGGCTGAGGGGGTTCGTCCTAACCCCCTTAGAAGGAAATTTACATTGTGTACACACGATCAAAATTAATTTTTATGTATATGTTGAACCCCCTTTGGTTCATTTGTGTGTTTACTTCATATTTTGAATGTCTCTGCCACTAAGCATAGCCTATGTTGCTCGAATCCTTCAAAGATGTTGTCGATTTTGTGTCAAATTCTCCAAATATTATGCTAGAATCTGATACATGTGCAACAACATTTGAATCCTTTAAAAATGATGTCTCTTCCATGTCAAATTCTCCAAATATTATGCATTTTTGGAGGATCTGATACATGTGCAACAACATTTTTGGAAGAAGGGTCGGCCACATTGCACCTAGCATAGCCGATGTTGTTTGAATCCTTAGAAAATGATAATCACTTCTGTGTTCAAATTCCCCAAATGTTATGCATTTTTGGAGGATCTGATACATGTGCAACAACATTTTTGGAAGAAGGGTCGGCCACATTGCACCTAGCATAGCCGATGTTGTTTGAATCCTTAGAAAATGATATCACTTCTGTGTCAAATTCCCCAAATGTTATGCATTTTTGGAGGATCTGATACATGTGCAACAACATTTTTGGAAGAAGAGTCGGCATCATTGCATCTAGCATAGCCTATGTTGCTTTAATCCTTCAAAAATGATGCCATTTTTGTGTTGAACTCTCCAAACATTATGCATTTTGGTGGATCAAACACAGGTGCAATGAAGGGTCGGCCACATTGCACCTAGCATAGCCGATGTTGTTTGAATCCTTAGAAAATGATATCACTTCTGTGTCAAATTCCCCAAATGTTATGCATTTTTGGAGGATCTGATACATGTGCAACAACATTTTTGGAAGAAGAGTCGGCATCATTGCATCTAGCATAGCCTATGTTGCTTTAATCCTTCAAAAATGATGTCGCTTCCTTGCCAAATTCTCCAAATATATATATATATATATTTTATTTTTATTTTTTATTTTTTTTGGAGGATATGATACATGTACAACGACATTTGCATCTAGCATAGCCTATGTTGCTTTAATCCTTCAAAAATGATGTCGCTTCCTTGCCAAATTCTCCAAATATATATATATATATATTTTATTTTTATTTTTTATTTTTTTTGGAGGATATGATACATGTACAACGACATTTGCATCTAGCATAGCCTATGTTGCTTGAATCCTTCAAAAATTATGTCGTTTCCGTATATTATGCATTTTGGAGGATCAAACACAGGTACAACAACATTTTTGGAGGATTGAAGCAACATTAATCATAGAACGAATAAATTGCTTACTCTTGCTTTCTGAACCATGCGGCCTTTGGCCTCATCTTTCATTCCAACTGTGGATGTTAAAACCTCTGCATCAAATGACAACTATATCAATGAATGCAAAAAAAATTAAAAAATTACTCTTCATTTTTGTTTTCATTTTCAAAAGCTAAATAAACAGGTAGTCGAACGTGATTTAGTTTCCCTTACCATCACTATTATTATTAATAACTCTCATGCTATCTCATTCTTCGATTTTACTATTATCTGTTGTTTTCTTTATTTCCATCATCATACTATTTGTAGTTGCTACTGTTATCTTCTATATGCTTTATTTGTGCCGAAGGTCTATCAGAAACAAAGACATGAATAAGATACCTATAGGGATCACAGTTACTTACTCTTCTCCGTCGCAAATCCACCATTCTTCAAAATCTCAGCAACTGTGACAACCGTAGTGATCGCTGTTGATAATTTAATATAAATACATTAGCAAGAAGATTTTTTTTTTTTTTTTTTTTTTGCATTTGATTATGAATTATAATTGATAAAAATATCAATTTCGAAACAAAGATTGAAGATTGTTACCCATGCCCAAAGCAGATAGTTCAACCTCAGTATGCTGCTGCATGTACCTCTGCTTGGTAAAATAAAATTTGTTAATATAATCTCTTAGCATCATATCACTATACAACAACAACAATGTACGCAGAGCTTACTCCTACATTGACAGGTATAGTGATTGTTTCCGATAGACTTTCTGCTTAAGGAAAATAAAAAGTATCTACCACCAAATTTATAACCTATTTATGCTACCGGATTCACATTTTATTTAGTAGATTTCTCAGTAACACAAAACTATTGAATTCTGTCAAACCTATACCATGTAGGATGCAATGTTATTATTAAACAGAGCAAATGTTTGAACCGATCAAAATTCAAATACTGAATCCGTCTCTGAGCGTGCATATATATATACCTTAGCAAGATTGACATAGAAGAAAAGTGGTTTCTTAGTGTTAGACACTTGAATTCTGTTACTTTTCTTCTGTGCCTCATTGTTATTGTTGTTTGTTGGTGCTGGTGCTGCTGGTGTAGATGCAGGTGTTGCTGTGGCTGGTGTTGGTGCAGCTACAGGTGTCATTGTTTCAATTGGCATATTATTTGTCTTAATAAGTGACACACCCTTTCTTCAATTTTTTCAATTAAATTTGGGTTTAACTTTTTTATATTTATATTAAAATCTATATTGGAAAAGTATTAGAAGAGAGAGTTAAATATAAATAAAGTATAGAGAGGCCCGATTCAATAGGATTGAATTGATAATTTGACCAAGTAAACATCCATTGGTAGTTAATTAAGACAAAAAACAAGTAATAATGATTGGTGATTAAAGCAATTAAACAATGGTTATGCATCTTACTAGACCTACTACTACTCCATTCATTTCTTTGGTTTTCCCTCTAATTAGGAACACTAATTATTTATCATCCTAAATTATCTTAGATTCTCCTCTTTTTATTTTAGTTAGAAAGAAAAAAAAAAGATGAATTTTGGAGAATATATATAAACAGAGGAAGACTATCCATTGATTAATTACAAATAACTAACAACACGTGT
Source organism: Solanum tuberosum (assembly GCF_000226075.1). Taxonomy (NCBI): domain Eukaryota; kingdom Viridiplantae; phylum Streptophyta; class Magnoliopsida; order Solanales; family Solanaceae; genus Solanum; species Solanum tuberosum. The sequence goes on from NW_006239019.1 coordinate 671,114, forward strand.
GAATATAAAAGGAGTTCCTTTCGGATATTTTTTACATGGACAATCTTAGTCATTTAATATTTTATTTTGCATGAATACTTAGTGTTGAGTAAACTTTAAGCAAGAACTCAATTACTCATCTTGGATCAAATTGGATTAATAGCTTTGTATTGATCTACGTACGAGCCTTCTATTTGATTTATATCAGTGTTTTAAAAGGGGGCGTAAGGCGAGATGTTTTATGTAGTATGGGGGGAGATGTAAGCAACGAGACACGGGGTGTAAGTCTTATGGATCTATGGGACGTAGTGTATATTCAATTTTATAATTTTATTACTAAGAAAATAAGCAAAAGCCAAACTTTCAATTATTTTACAAATAAATTTTAATAAATAACCTATATATATAGGAAAAAAATCGTATGATTTTTATTTGAGAAAGGTATTAATAATCAAAAATGAAGAAAAAAGTATTACAATTACTATTTGAGAAATATCATAACACCAATTTAAAAAAATGATTTAAAGCAAAAAAATGTTTTTTTTAGGACGTACGTTTTTACGCTTGGAGCTTACACCCCGAATTCTATGACTCGCCCTATGGATCAATTTGCGTCCCGAAGCGTTTTTGGTACGCCTGGGGCTCACCCCAAAAAACGTTTTTGAAAACAATGATTTATACTACACTTCTTCAAGTTTTTATCATTCTGATCTAAAAGTGTATGCTTTTTTTTAGATCTTTCTGCTTCTGCGTTCAAACACGTATGTTTGAATATTTAGTCAATTTTTAAAATGCATTCAATCATGTATATGATTGAGCGCAAACATATATAAAAAATCAAGATGATGCTAAATGAGTTTGTTTATATTTGCTATTGATGTGACAAATTAATGTTTGAGGTTTGTTCCTTGTGATACATGAAACTTATATTTCAAACTTGAACTTGTTTGGAGCATATTTGGGTATTGTAATTTGAAGGATACAATTATTATATTTTGGAAAATTAAAAATTTCATACGCACATGATTGAAATTTTGGTCAATTTTAACATCACAATCATACATGAGATCTTTTTTAGACACACACAACTGAAATTCTAATCAATATTAACATGTGCTTTAGCAATGTATAACTGAAAGTCTGAAACCAATGCATACATGAAAAGAATAAAAGGGGTGTTAGGTTTGTTAAATTTATTGTTGTTTTGACAAATTAATAATTGAAGTTTGTTCTTTATAATATATGAAACTTTTTTTTTTCAATTTGAGCTTATTTTGAGTAGCTTTGATTATTGAATTGTTGAAATTTGAAGAACAAAATAATTTAAGACACATAATTGAGATATAAGACAATTTTAAATGTACATCAGATGTGAATTTTTAATTTTAGTCGTGTACAAATTAATTCTAAAGTGGCTAAACTTGTAAAAACAAATATAAAGTGGATATAAATTAAACAACCCCCAAAATGGATATTTGTGCACTTCGCCCTTCTAAGAGTTGTATAGTCACTTAAGGTGCCATATTAGCAAAAGGTGTTTAATAACACGTTTTAAATTTTAATAGAGATGAGGTGTTTAATAGGTCACACCTTGAGATGAAATGTTGAAATTAAAAATCGTGTCAATTTTAGGTGTCTTTATATATATTAAGTTTTAAAATAACTATTTCATATGTGTCATTTTACTTGATCCTTATACTAAAAATATATTTTTCTTTTTACTTATTAACAAATCAAGAGATCTATTATTTTTCTTTCCATATTACTCTTATCATTAGATACTTATATAAAATAGTAGTCAGACTTAATTTTTCAAAAATATAATTAATAAGAATAATTTACTAAAAACAAAACTCCAAACAAATACTCTTCTAGTAGGAGTGTTAAGTCAACACAGGCCAAATAAAACAGGAAAAAGTAATCAATATTAATCCAACCCTACAATTCCTCTTGATAGTGAAATTTGAAATTTTGATCAATTACAACATAAAATTAATGGTGATCAATATAATAATCAACATGATCATCATAAATTCTTGATGGCTAGGTTTGTTTTTTATTTTCATGAATAGGTTTCTTAATCCTATTTCTTCTCTTCTGCATAAATATATGTAGAGATTTTTTGAGTGATAATCCATAAGGCCTATGCAAATGAAATTGAAAAGATGATGTAATTTCCAAGTTTGATGATTTCATTCCTCCTCTTGCAAGCCATAAGATGGTTAAGGCCTACACTTCACAAAATCCAACAACTTTATTAGAACAAAAGAAAATATTTTCCAATATAAAACAGTACTGATCAAAATTAAGGTAAGAAATATTTACTTTGGAAATTAAGCTAATAAAAAATCAATAAAGTTTAATGATAAATACCCTTTTGAATAATTTAGACTAATTTCTTTCGTTTATTTTTGTTAACATTATTTGATACCAAAAGAAGAAGAAGAAAAAAACACTTCATGTTATTTATTTTTCAATTGATCAAATATTGTGAAGCTTTAGTTTAAAAACGTAAAATTTCTTTAAAATGAAAATAGCAATGATAAAATTAACATTAATATAAAAAAAATTTACCTGGAGTTCAGATGCATCATATACCCCAACTTGTGCATGGTGAAAATTTGTGATCTGCTTTATTGTTGACGAACACGTCCTGCATAACAATTAGCACATATTGCGATATTATTAAACCAAAATCATATTATTATCAATCGGCCAGTACTAAGAATTTAATTCGATAAAAAAATTGTTGATGGAATTCACATATTTTACTAGCTAGTAGAATAAAATAGTCGATCTGTACACAAGCTAGTCACACTATATATCATAACAACAAAAATAAAACAAAATACGATGATATGAGAGATAATATATAACAAATTTTAAGATGGAATTAAGAGACTTACATAGAATGATCATGAGGCAATGGAGGGGAAAGTTGATGGACAAGTTTGGATTTCTTCTTCATGTCTATATATAATAGTAATAATATTTCTTCACTTTTTAATAACTCTTAATTTTTAAATTGCTTATAAATTGAATTGTATAAGTTACACCAAGAAAATTAAACAAAGTAGAAAAAGCCTAGTATAGAATAATAGTACTATTTAAAAGGATATTATTAGGTTTAGAATCCATGAAAATTTTGCTACTATTAAAGTCAAGAAACATCACTAAATAAAATAAAAATATATGTCATGTGAAAACATGTTGTCCACATGCCTAATTACTCTGCCTACCTAACTTACTCACACACGTTTAAATAAACTAAATTATGTCATTATGACTTCAGTTTCAAATCTCAATTTTAAAAAAATATAAAACTTGACTCATGATAAATTTATATTTTGTAAAAAAAAAAATGTTCATTTTTTAAATTTGCAAAAAAATAATAAAAAATTCATGCTCGATGTGAAGAGATCATATTGTTTGTACTATATGTGGAAGAATTATATTAAAAAATAAGTATTTGTTGCTATTATTGACTGGTGAATATTTGTAGAATTTTGTGTGTTTGAAAGTTATTGTAATACTATCATGTAATCACAAATATTTATTTATAAAATAAACATGGAGTACTATGTGATTTATTTATGTTGCGCCTCACGATATTTCGATAGCTTAGTTTGTTTCTTAACTATGATTTACTTATTATGTAAGGTTGTATAAAAGTTGAGGAAGTTTTTGATAGTTTTCACAAATTCTAAACCTTTAATATATGTTTATGAGAAGAAGAAAAAATAACTATAAAAGTCAAATTGCATATCCAAACAAATTTTCAATTACAAATCAACACGTTTTCAAATTGCTTGTTTTCATAATTTTAAATATTCAATAAATTCAATACTAAAACCCTATAAAACCAAAATCATTTAAATTGTGGACCTGTCTCTAATTATAGTTAAAAATAAATCTCTATTATAAATTATTATTAATTACTAAACCTTATATCCTTAAAAAGGATAACAATCCCCTCAACATCCTACAAAATGATCACCTTTTGAGTTTTGTCATTATTAGTTTAACATTTAACTACTTATACAAATTCCACAATCCCTAAACTTAATAAAGATCAATAATTATAAAAACAAACTTTATTTTCTCATCAACTTGAGACAAATGATTCCCTTAACAGAAATGGAAAGTTGTTCCTTTTTAGTTGATTTTATTCTTTTGATGTACCATTCTTCACATCTTATAGATTAATTAACTAATTAGGACACATAATTACTTGCCAAAAACAGACATAAAGTCACATTTAACAAAAAGTTATCAATTGTATTAATGATAAAGAATAAAATGATTTACTTGAAAAGGATTAGACATTATTTCATCACATCTATATATCATTTCACCCTTCCCCAAACATTCAGTACCTCTATGGTACCAGGACTGAACTATGAGGAGTATGAAAGAGCGATTCGACATGATCTTCGAAAGAAGCAAAAGAGCCAAGGAGCATCCTTGAATCCTGATCAAGCCCGAAGATTGCGCATCCGATCATCGTGTGGCGCATGTACACTCTTTCTTTTTATCCCACCTGATGATTCAACAGATTATTTTCAAACAATCACAGTAGTGGAGTCACGATTTTTATTAAGGAGCTCAAAATATATACATAGGAAGAGATATATAAAATAATTTAATGAATAAAACCTCAACCCTACCTAGCTCTGCCTCCGCTAACACCCTAGTAATGTTTCTTGGACAAACTTGAGCTGTCATGAGGTTCAACTAGTCTTAAAATACTTTCCTATTATGGAAAGCTAGTTGTTTGGTACACCAAGAATTTATGGGTTTGTTAGGGCTTTCATTTTACAAAGAGAAAAACGAATTGAATTCTTTCACTTTCACTTTGATGTGGACAAATTAAATGTACCTATTTAAATGTTTATCTTAGGCACTTTACTTGGTAACTAACTATACCTTTAGGTATCTTGCTGTCATGAAATAATAGGAGGCGTATCAATTATATTATCCTTAAAGATATTTCATCGATTTAGAAGAAAAATTGACTTCATATAAATAAACATCTCATCATCAATATCAGATTGTTATTGGCAATTAAAAATAAGCAAATGCTAATGAATAATGAAGGGTATATATATATGTTACATACGCTTTGAACTAATTGGAATATTTGATATGATTTGCACTAATTGATTCAAATTTAAGCTAATTCAAAATGATGGTTGGCCATTAACGCTATTCACAAGATATATCACTATCATATATTACAAATTATGATGACAATAAATCAGATGACACAAAAAGCTATATAGAAACGTAATATTGTTATATGATTTGACAATTGACCTGAAAAACTAAACTAAAATAAAGCATAATTTTTTTTTAAACGACTACAATATTGATGCTATTGATGCTATTATGCTCGCGAAACATGTGTCGACACATATCACATGGTACACTTTTTAATTTAAGCAGAGGATGTAAGAAAGAGCATGTGTGTCTAAGCTTACCAATTACAAAAGTTATGTGAAACTCTTTTGTGATGTCAACTACTCTTACAAACCAATCTTTAAGTTGGCCATACAAAAACCACCAAATTGTTGATGGGCTATGTTTGAGTTTCCTTTTTTAGAAATAACATTGATATATTTGAAAAACATGCATTTTAAACATGTTGTATATGCTAAGAAATTTCTGGTTGCCAACTTTAATTCAATTCAACTTATTTTCAGTTTGTTTTTTAGTAACATTTAAAGTTTTCGACCTTGATGATCAAGTTTAATTAGGGTTATATATAATTTGTTGGAAATCTATATGTACAATGGAAGCATATCATAATCTTATTACTTACATGAATAATAGATAACCAATAGCACTTATGCTAAAACACATAATTATGCTAGAACACATATCAATAATTGCCTTGTCGTTGTCGCTTGCTCGATTTGAATAGAAATTTTTTATTTTCTTTGAGCCTTTTTTTTTTCCTTTGTGTAAAGGCATTAGTCTTGTATTCTGAAAAGGCACATGTCTTTCCCGAGAACATACCCATTGGCAATAAATTTTGGGGGCTTTCTTAGCGAAATTATTCCATACGCGATCAGATAATGTGAGAAGATTAAATTCCTTAAGAACATATAGTGAATTAATTATGAGGTCTCGGAATCTCATTTTCTATTTGTATATTACAATTTAGAGAAATTATTTATACATAAATATTATTTGCGTTTTTCTAGTTTACAGATTATGTTTTAGTTTCTGATTCCGAACACAACATATAACAACTTTTAATGAGATGTAATGTTTATAGCTATTTCAAGAATTCATATGTCCACCTTATTATTAATTATTTTTGGTTTGTGAACATGCATTTGCTGAAGATCATTAAGAGAAGAAGAAAGAAATTAGTTCATGAAAATTAACTTAATTAATTTGATATTTCTAAAGCATATAATAGGGACGTTAGGATTGGACCAAATTTGTTAAGTCTGAGAGGAATTAAAGGTTAAATGTGCAATATTCAATAATTGAACTGCAGTTCACAATCAAAACTGCATTTTCCAAGAAAAATAAATTAAAACGAAAGGAAAAATTTGGCGGGAAAATGTGGAAGTAACTTTGAAGTTGAGACCCAAAGGTTCAAAATTTTCGAAGAGAGAAAAAATGGCGGAATTTGAAGATGAAGAATTCCTATCTCAGGTCGCCGCAGCAGAAGCAGAAGCCCTTTCCACCGCCGCCAAGCGTCGCCGGATCTCTGCCGCCGTCGCCACCACCACTGCCGTCACCACGCCAAAGTTCAACGTCAACACCAATAACAATACCAGTGTGGAAGAAGGAGTTTATCTAGCGGTTCTGAAAGGGAACAAAAGTGTTTTATTCCAACAAAAAGGATCGACAAATGCCTTTTCTACCCCAATTAACAACAACTACAAAGCAAATAGCAGCAATAACTGGTCTAGTTCCGATGCTGGTGATTCGTGCTTCAAGTGCGGGAAATCAGGGCATTGGTCTCGCGATTGCGATACTAATCCACCAACTGATGATTCCGTGAGCTTTCCTGAGAAGAAATGTGCGTGTGGAATGGGTAGTTGCCTTGTACTCACTGCCAATACTGAGAAGAATCGCGGCCGTAAGTTCTACAAATGCCCTATCAGACAGGTACTACCACTTCAACACAATGTACAATTCTTTCATTCTTCTAGATTTGTGTTGGAACTTAATTTTCTAGGTGAAAAAGGGGAAACAGTGCCTATCAATCAACATATTTGCCTGTTCTAACCTATAAGCTTTCTGGTATGCTATTGTGAGTGCTAAAATTTGAGTATCCGGACTTCCAGTACTGTGTAAATTTCTATTCTAATCCAGATCTGAATACTTTCTCAGGAGAATGGTGGTTGTGGATTCTTTGAGTGGTGTGACCAACCTCCGGTTACTGATTCTCTGACCACCCGAGGCCCGAGTTACTCTGTTAGTTCCACCTTCCAGGAACTTTCATGTCCATGTGGTTCTGGCACATGCCTAGTTCTGACAGCCAAAACAGGAAAAAATATTGGTCAGCAATTCTACCGATGTCCAACGAATCAGGTTTAGTATCACCTCCCCTTTCTGTTTTACTAGGTCTCTACATATCTTAATGAGATTAAATGTCTAACTACTTGGAATGCTTCACAATGCATAGATATGTACCTGTGTAACATAGGCTCTCTTGATTGCACAAAAACCTTTTATCATCCAGACCAGTTGATATGTTACCCTTAATTTCCTGCTTTATATAATGTCTTGATAATGACACAAAATCAGAATTCAGAAAGTAGTTCTAGGAGCATATTGCTGTCTACAATCTATTGGGGTGAATAAACTGATCAAGTCTTTTGAGGGATGCTTGGTTTGAAGGAAAAGAAAAGAGTAAAGTTGTTTAGAGCAAAATGAAGAAGGCTCAAGTGGTCACTTGCAAGTATTTGGCAGGTTAGGTGAACAGTTTTGTACTCAGGTGGTATTGGATAAATATTGTAAACAAATTTGTACCACCCAGATGGTAATTGGACATGTATTGTAAACTAATTGTATTCAGGTGGTAATGAATAGAGTAATGTCAAATAACACAATTCTTCAATAGTAGATTAGGGTGCGAGGATTGACAACTAGGTATCTTAGGTGAAAACTTGACTTTGATTTTTCCATTTAAATATCATGCTTTTGTCTGCAGTAGGGGTCGAAGCCCCATGATGTGCGCCTAAACCACATATCACATGTTGCGTTCATTCCACCAGCCCTCGTAAATTTCTTGGTTATTATACAGAATCACACCTGAACTTGTGACTGCACATAGTCTTTTGCTTTTGCCTTTGAATAGAGGTTATATCAAGAAACTGAGGATTGATGGTACTGTAGAATAGCTTGATCTCATCCAGTGTTTTCAAGCTTAAGAAAGCTCTAAGGTTTGTTGGAACTTTAAGTGCAAATTGCAAATAAGGCGCAAAGGGAGAAAAAAAAATTACAAATATATATTTTTAGTCCAAGACTAATAATTCTAAGCATGAGTGACAAATAAATTGAATTTTTTTAAACGATAAGGTGAAATATTAATGTTTAGTGTTGTATCTTCAGAAGAGGCTCAACTGGCAAGGAAAAGCATGCTTTAGAACCTTGATGGCAACACTGAAACGTACATTAAGCGAAGCGAAGTGCTCAACACATTTTGAGCATCGCTTCAGGGCTTAAGTGCGCCTTGACAACACTGATCTCATCTGGAGTTCAATGAGAACTCAATATGAGTATGACTGGTTGAACTGTTGAAGTTCTAATTTCTTAATCATAGTTAAGAAAATGGACCTACAAGGAGATAGTAACTCATTTCTTAACCAACGTGAGTCACTTTTAACTCCCCATGCACTCCAGAAATTGTTCAACTTGAGTACGGATAACATAAGAGGAGGCCAAATATTAGTAAACACAACAATAGGGATGGGTTTGACTCTTATACTATGTCAAGAAAATAGACCTTAGCTTAACTTAATCTAGAAAGCTAGTTCATGACGTGAAGGATTGATCAAAGCTATCTAAAGGAGAGCACAATCCACTTTCTCAACTAATGTGGGACACCCTAACAAACATGTTGTATATACATCATGGATCATGACCAATTTCGGCAGTGATTTCAATAACTGAAAAATGAGGTATCCAAAGATGTCGTGCATTGTGCTCTAGCACATGTGCATACAGTAATCTAAGTGTTCAATTTCAGTTCCCAGTCTTTACCAACAAGTTTATTTGCTGCAGATTCATAAAAAAAAAATGTCTGCGGCAAGGTTACTGTTTCTATTTTTCTTTTGTTTTTTGTTTTTTGTTTTTTTCTTTCTTTTCTTTTCTGTGGTATCAAAGGAAGGTAGCCCAAATACAATGTATTCATTATGTTTATGTCTGCTAATATGTTGTTACTGTTCTTAGGGAGGTTGTGGGTTCTTCAAATGGTGTAATGACAACACGACCAATGCTAGCTTCTCAAATTCATCTAACAGCTCTCAGACTTACCCAAAAATGGATGGGTCAACCAACAAAATCAACAATTCAGTCACTTCCTGTTTCAAATGTGGCAATGCTGGGCACTGGGCTAAAGATTGTCCACAGTCATCTTCTCAACGCTCTGCTGCTGATGGAGGAATACAGTATTCCAATTCAAGCACTTGTTTTAATTGTGGTAAGCCTGGTCACTGGGCCAAGGACTGTTCATCCAACTGATTCCAGAGCAGTGATTATGCGAAGTGGATTCCCTCGTGGTTTTGATGACATCTGAAGCACTGCTATAATTTTGATGTAAATATTGCCACCCCAACCTTCTAGGAAAAGATGTTTTGTTTTCTTTGAATACTGAATCAGCCTCAAGTTGCAGTTAATGAGTATATGTGATCTTGGAATTTGCTGATGTTTTGAATGTTGACCTCCATGTTAGATATGACACTATGTAACAGCTTTCTTCATTGTTTTGCTGTTTAGTGATGATTTAATAATCCCATTTCCTCTAAATCTTCCAATTTTCCACTTTTGGGACATGAATATGTTTAACTTTGCAATTAATTTTTTTTTCCTTTAAAATTAGTGGTAACAAAGGAAAGAAAGCTTCCTGAGGACTCACTTTTTGTTTTTCGTATGTCAAGCATGCTAACTTTGATATATTTTGTAAAGCTCCCTAAGGATTATATACAGTTGGTTGCTCAATCAAGTTTTGCTCAGGCTGATTCTGGCATCCAGCGATCTCTCTAAGAATGTCAAAAAGAGCCCAAATATAGGTAACTCGCTTAGAATTTTATAGGTTGGACTCAAAATAATTTGAATTGTGTCAATCTCAGCCCATTCCTGCCTTAACTCTTAAAAAATTCAATTGAACCCAATTTAATCTTTAATTTTAACTCGTTTTAAGACTCTTTATTTGCATACTAATTTTTATATAAAAAAAATGAACCCAATTTAATCTCTAATTTTAACTTGTTTTAAGACTCTTTATTTGCATTGGTGTAAGTTTGTCACGACCCGAGTCTACACCCTGGACGTGGCCGGCACTCAAGAACCATTGATGGTCCCCAAGCGAACCCTCATCCTGGCTGACTACAAGCGGAAGACTAACTTAAGCATGCAAAAGCTTAAAAACTGAATAAATATTCATGAAACTTAAATAGAAAGCTTTAACTCAAAAGAAAACTCCGAATAAAAATAAATTATTCAACTCGCCATAAAATAGGCACTTAAGTCTTTAAAACATTTAATAAAATGAATGAATAATACAGACTTTTCAACTATACTGACTATCTATGAAGCCTCTAACTGATAAAGATGGAAGTCGGGACAAGACCCACGACATCCTAACAACTGATATAACTGAAAGGTAAATGAAATCCTCCGGAAACAAGGAGGCTCACCATAGCTAACTCGAACTCTCGGATGTATCAACGAAGCTCTTGTTGATGATCCTGAATACCTGTGTCTGCATCATGAGAAGATGCAGGCCAAATGGCTCAGTACGTGGAATGTACGAGCATGTAAGGGGAATTCT
>NW_006239019.1:682527-683416 GCF_000226075.1 Solanum tuberosum
TTACTCAACTCAGAAGTACTCAAGGATAAGGTACTCAACTAAAAGATATGATATTCGACTTTGGGTACTCAACTTAATATAAAGCAACAATACACATACAATATATGGAAAGCTTTATAAAACAGTAAAACAACTTAGTTCGTTAAAGAAAATGCAATAACAAACTTAACTTTACTTATATATTAAAGTAATATAGTTTCTGTGGGAGCTTCTCTAACCGACAACCACCACTATGAGCCTAAGTGGTGATACAACGTCTTGCCCACGCTGCCAGAACTGTCCTATACTTTGCCGTCATATAGAACGCTTTAACTTAGTGGATCCACTAGCTTAACTTATGTGATCATCTAAAAAGTATGACCCATTAACACCCATGATGACTACATGGTTTATGGAGACTTGAGTTATCTGAACTCACATCCCCATATCGGTGCTCAATACTACTCCTAAAACGTACTTAGCTCATATGTTTGTAAAAACAAAACTCTTTCTTTGGTTTGAGATAATTACTCAAAACTTAGCATAAAAGCTCTCTTGGAAATCGTAGTTTCCTCTTTACTGAAAAACTAGCTCAAAGGCTCTTTTGAAATCTCAGTTTCCTTTCTTGTTTAAATGTGAAAACATTTACTCTTTGGGAATACATAGTCCCGATATACTCTTTTGAAGAAATGAACTCAACTCTTTACTCTTTGCTTAACTCAAAACTTAAGTCTTAAAACAAAGTTAAAACATTTGTAAAAACTTCTTAAAATAAGGTTCATGCTGAATTATGGACATGAACGACTCAATGCAAGGTTTTCAATAACCATAGATCGAACTCAAGAACTTCAATGATACAACTTCAATGATACTACTCACTTCAAGAATGCTCAACTCAGAAGGTTCATGC
>NW_006239019.1:683779-696523 GCF_000226075.1 Solanum tuberosum
GATTATGGATTCAAGGGTAATGATCTCATGTTTACGACACTTCTCATTCTCTTACTCACTTGCTCGAGTCTTGAAACAAGTTACTAATAATTGTAGAAGACTCCTCAAAAGATTCTAAGGGACCTTATCAAAAGGTTTGAAAGAACTCTCAAACTTGACTCTCAACTCTACCTTGAATTTGATTTATGAATTCAAGGTTATGATCATGTTAGGAATGCTTTTAGGTGTTTAGAAGTAGCTTAGAGTAGTTAGAATCGAAAAGGAGTGAATGTGCACTTTAAACGAACTCAAACGGGGCAACCGATGACAAACTGGGTGGGGCAGGCGATCCTGGCGCCAGCCCCTAAACTTCAGAGGTGGGTTTGGGGTGCTCTGGCAGGCGCATCGCGCCAGGCCCCAACCCAGAAAATTCAGCAAGTTTCTTTTCTCGTTTTCTCACCCTATTTCGCCTAGAATCGAATGGTTTCTTTCCCAATCACTTAGAATTGAATTCTTAACATAAGTACACTCTAATCTACTCAATACATCCCTTAAAACACTCACTTTGATCTCAAGAAATCATCCAAAACCCAACACAACAAGATTTAGAATGAACTTCAAGAACACCTATCAATAACTCATCAAGAATTCAAATCTTTCAACTTCAAGAATGAAATTTGCGCTGAAAATAACATGTTTGGCGTGTGGGTGAACAAAGCCAACACTATGGAAACTTACATACCTCTTAGGGATTAAACCCATGGAGAAAATCCGCAACAAGATGCAAGAATCTCGACGAACGCTTTCATCCTTTCTCTTTTCTCCTCTTCTCTCTTCTTCTTGAACTCTCGACTAAAACCCTAGGCGTAAACTAGGATTATAAAACTGAACCTAATAGGAATATACCCTTAAAATATTACTAAAAACGAATTAAATCTGATTGGGTAAGGAAAAGACCAAATTACTCCTCTAGAATCCGGTTTTGACTTTCCTTAACTGGACAACCTAACTTCAAAAGGCCATATCTCACTCATCCAACCTCGAAAATTAGCAAAATCGGTGGCGTTAGAAAGATAATTCAAAGGTCTTTCCTACGGTATCTAGTATCTCACCTAACTCATCCTGAACTGGAAGTTATGGTCGTTTGAAGTTGACCCAAAACTCATACTTAAGCATAACTTGCAAAATTTCAGATTTTGCTATTTCCAATTTAGTTCTTTTTTGAACTCAAGGTGCTACATCTAGTGAACTTAACACTTAAGAAATTTTAATTCCTCGGTAAAATCTCACTCACTTCGATGAACGGTTCGAGTCTTAGTTCGAAAAAATTTCTGGGGTGTTACAAACGTATGTTCTAATGTATGAATTACTAGCTATTTTATATCTTTTACTAGGATTTATTTATCTATTTGATTTTTTATTTTTCTTTTCTTGAGTTGAAATTCAAATTATAGTTATAAAAGATAAATAATAATATATTTAAATTATTGAGATTAAGCGTGTCACGACTAACTTAATTTTTTTTTAGCTCATTTGAGCCCAAAGTAAATTTGGGTTTCTCATGACCTAACTCAATTTCTATTTTCCAATTTAACACAGCCCTCCCATTTGAGTGATCCAACATCTCAGCCTGGTTATGGTGCTACCTTACGGGGCTGTTAACTGTATTCAAAGTAGCATAATTGCATATAGTAAACATAAATATGAAGCAAGCCATTAGCATATCTTGGAGTAATTGACTTTCAATTAAAAATACCCTTCACCGTCTTGCTTGCTTCTGGAAAGCTGTCATAGGGAGCCTAGCTTTGTTGGTGAAGGCTCTTGCTATTTTGCTATTTCCTGGAAGGAGGTTAGCTGTTGATTACATATCAATAGAAATACTATGGGCAAGTATGAAGTGAACTTTCAATTGCTGTCCAAAATGCCTCAAGAAACTCAACTCAGGGGAAACAGAAGCATATCATTGGATGAATTGACTGAACATAATTAGAAAGAAAAATTGATGAAAACAAATTCAGAATAACATTCAATGTGCTGGTAAACTTTTGATATCACAATTTCCAACAGTTTTTTCTAGTTCAATTTTCTCTCATATGCTAATTGTCTGTCGAATTTGTCTTTGATAAAAAAATAAAATATAACAACTAATTCAAGAAGAAAAAAGCATCAAAAGACATGTCTGGAAGAGTAGAAATCAAGCATCGATCTCAAGTCCATGATATTAGTAAATCTTCTCTTGTGAGCAAATCCATATAGGATATGTCATCTCTTGCCAGCAGTTCCCTAAAGGATATTTCTTCGGGTTGCGGCAACACTTGATTCTGATGATTTTGTAAGCTAATCTGCTGCAAAGAGTTCTCAAATGTATAGTTTCCTACTTGGCTGCAGGGCTGTTGCTGCACCATTTGTTCTGCTGATAAGTTCCCAAACTGATCATTTCCTTCTTGGCTGACGGGCCATTGCTGCCTCATTTGTCCAGCTGATGAGTTCCCAAACAGATCATTTCCTACTTGGCTGACGGGCAATTCTAGCACCCTTTGTCCGGCTGATGAGTTCCCAAACTGATCATTTCCTACTTGGCTGATGGGCAATTGCTGCACCCTTTGTACTTCTGATGAATTCCCAAGCTGATAATTTCCTACTTGGCTGATGGGCAATTGCTGCACCCTTTGTCCTTCTGATAAGTTCCCAAGCTGATAATTTCCTACTTGGCTCCAGGGCCATTGCTGCACCATTTGTCCTGCTGATGACAAACTGTGCTGAGTACTAAGGGGCTGCTTTCCATATAGGTCATAAGTCAGGGTGGAGATGTCTTCACCCTCCATTAGCAATCCCAAATGAGAAAAGTCTGAAGTTGCAGACTCTGGCGTTCTCTGCATGTTCTGATAGTTCCGTACTTGGCTGAAGGGTGATTGCGGCAACCTTTGTTCTTCTGACGATAAGCCCTGATCAGTACTAAGCAAGTCTTGGTCATTTAGTAATTCTTCACCGGTCAATGATGATGTATTTTCATTCCCCTTTAGTAAATTACGTGGCACAGACAGTGATGTCCTCTGCATGTTCTGCTCATAGTTCGGACTGAATCTTGATGGACCAATAATCCTGGATGGATGAACTATTATTCTTCGCTTATGATGACTTGGCCTGACACTCATTTCCTTCATACCATTACTAAGTAAATAATTAGGACTCACTTGGTTCATGTTTTGGAACTGCAAATTTTGGCCTCTAGAATGATCATTGCTTGTTCCCAAAAAATTGGCCATTTCTTCTGATCTGGAATTCAGACTTCTCTCAGAGATACTTATACCTTTATTTCCTCTTTGAGCACAATAATCTGCAATACTCATAATGTTGTTGTTCTCTTTACGAGTCATATTCCCTTCTCGCGCAGCATCCAAGGTGCTCTCACGAACTCTTGTATGTGCAAGCCTTTGTGCTGTTCCTCCCAAGTCCTTCGCAAACTCCAATGGACTAATCGCATAGTCAATGTTCCTCTCATGAACCTAACAGTAGAAAGAAAGAAAGAATTATCAAAATTTCTTCTTTGTCACTATATAATAAGCTTAGTAGTAGTAATATTTTAGCTTCCAACTGACAATTCTTCAAAAGAAACATTATGTGATGAGTTAAGGCATGTTTGGTAAGCTGCAAACATTTTTTCTTTGAATGTTTTTTTTTACAAAAAAATAAATCCAAACTGTATAAGATTAAGAAAAATATGGTTGTAAAAGAATTTACTAACTATTTACACATAACCAAATTCTTAATTTTATAATAGCATATATGATATAAGTATAGTCAACTACTTGAAAGAAAATACGTTGAAGGCGTACCCAAGAGACAATATAAGGCTGTGTAAATTAAGTTTTTCTTGGTTACCACCCAGTTTCTGGTACTGGTATATCCGAATTTGGACCATGTGAAGCCATATAAAGGAGAAGTACTTTGAAATTCTATTCATCCCACCACAATTCTCAATGATAACGGAAAGCAAGTGAAAGTAGAGTGTATGCGATCACTTACAAGAGCTAGCTGGATCCCATATGTCTCCTGCTGTGTTGGTTGAACCAATAAAGATTCCTTCGTCGATTCATCATAAGGATTCCAGGTATTGCGCTCTTCCTCTAAATTATCACTTATAATTTTAGCATTTACAGCACCTCCACCTATATACGTTCATAATGAATTAGGAGGTAAAAATATACAGAATTAACATAGTAATAAAATGAAAAAAACAGAACACTTACCTTTGGATTGTCTAGTATTCAACATTGAGCTATTGGGAGAGTATGCTCTTCCTCCCTCAATAGTATTTGCTTCCTGCTAAAAAATAACAATGTAAAAAAGAGATAACTGATAATTGTATGTACATCATTCAAAAACTAAACTATATTTTGGCAATTTGCTGTGGCGGTTTCACCTATAAATATTTAATTCTCTCCCATATAACTTTTCATTTACATAGTGAATTTCTCATCTCTTCCTTTGAATGTAAGTTAATTGATCAAACCACATTAACTTTCTGTTCTCCTTCTCTATTTTTCTCTATTATTGTCTCATTTATTGTTATACAATGTTTACTTTATTACTTTCCACATGATAACTAATTATCAAGCTACCTGAAAGAGTATGAAGATGGCAGAGAGTAGCTCTGTTGTTGTGGCCCATGAAGAGCCCCATGGTGTCCATGCCTTCAAAGTCCAACATGCCCAAAGCTTACTTGGGCTAAGATGGGTTGAGTCAAGATAGGCTAAATGACGGGTCATAACCCAACCCGCCCAATTTGACTTAGCTTTTATTGTTTCCTTTTAACCAAATCCACAACAAGTCTTCATAAATACTACAGATTCTCAAGGTTGGGTTGAGTCGGGGTTAAAGTCTTGAGTCAGGGTCGGATCAAGGTGCAATTATCTATCAAGGTTGAGTCGAGAATTAGGACTAGAGTCAGAGTCGGGATAAGGGTAGAGTCCCAAGTTTGGGTTAGGGTTGAGTATGAGGTCGAGTCTCGAGTCAAGGTCAGGGTTGAATCCTAAATTGAGGATCAGAGTCAGGTCTTCAGATATAGGAATGGGGATTGAATCCTATGTCAAGGTCCTAGGTTGGATCCTTGTTCTAGGTAGTCGGATATAGGAACGAGGGTTAAATCCTAAGTCAAGGTCCTAGGTTGGATCCTTGTTCTAGGTCTAGATTTGGGGTATAGATCTCTAGTCAAGCCAAGGTTCAAATTCTACTTCAGGGTTGGGGGTGGGGTCCTAACATTTGATTAGTTGTTGGGTCCTGAGTTAGGGGTTGAGGATTTGGGTCTCGGGACTAAGTCAAGGTGAGGTCTCCAGTCGACATCAGGTCGGGGGTTGAATCTTGGGTCTTAACTTAGGGTCAGGATTAGAATCGTGTCCTAGTCGAGGTTAGGGTTAGGATCGGGTCTTAGAGTTAGGGGTCGAGTCGATTGAAGATCGTGTCTTGAGTTAGGGTATGGCTAGGAGTCGAGTCTCAGGTAGAGGTCATGCAGGGCGTCAAGTCTCGGGTTGAATCCCAAGTTTTGGTTAGGGTCAAGGTCAGGTACTCAGTCAAGGTCTGCATTAGCTCTCGAGGCGAGGTCAAGGGTTAGGTCCTAGGTCATGGTAGGGCTGGAGGTTGAGTCTCAAGTTTTGGTCAAGGTTGAGGTCGGGGTCAAGGGTAAAAAAAATTAAAACAAAAAATAACACATCCACTCAATGCCAAAATGTCCCATGTCTTACTTGGTCAGACCAATCCAACCGATAAATTGACACCTATGAATCTTGGCAATGTGTCCTACTATACTTAGTTTGAGGCAAAATAATTGGATATGCAAAAAAGTTCCACATTAGAAGTCGAGACAAGTAGGAAAGACTTTCTACTAGGGACTAGGGCTCCCTTTGTAGGCACAACCTTTGACAGGTCAGAAGTAAGACTAGTTAGACTCGATTTTTGACTGAGTCAAAAAGTCCCCACATGAGCACGAACCAACTTGACAGAGTAACAAATATAAAATTTATATGTCACATTTTCTAAATCAAAAGTGCAATCCAATAGTCTATCGCCTAAATTAGGGAAAAAAATAAATTTTCCCCTTTCATGTATAACCCTTGCCGCTCCGCTTCGTTGATTTTTTATATTTCATAAGAGCATGAGAATCGGGAATTTATTTTTTGATTGTGAGTTGTAAGAGATCTGAAATGCGAATCGCATACAACATTAAACAAGGAATTTAAAGAAAAAGATACCTGTTGAGCAGAGGAAGCAACAACATTAGCAACTACTTTTTCGGTTTCTTTTGTCTCTCTCTTCCGAAAATAAACAATTGTCTCCTTTGCTTGGTTCTATGACATAGACATTACATCTGATCGAAAAGTTGGTGTTTCTATTGCTAGTTTTGCTTCTTACCTTTCAGTTAAACAAGACTATGCAAGTCCTTTATATAGATGGAGAAATGTTACTTCTTGATTTCTATATTCCAGCTAAACTTTGGGGAAATTGAGATATGAATAAATTGGTTACAAATAAATTGCAACCGACAAGAATCATAAATAATTAGGACTCACTTGGTTCATGTTTTGGAACTGCAAATTTTGGCCACTAGAATGATCATTGCTTGTTCCCAAAAAATTGGCCATTTCTTCTGATCTGGAATTCAGACTTCTCTCAGAGATACTTATACCTTTATTTCCTCTTTGAGCACAATAATCTGCAATACTCATAATGTTGTTGTTCTCTTTACGAGTCATATTCCCTTCTCGCGCAGCATCCAAGGTGCTCTCATGAACTCTTGTATGTGCAAGCCTTTGTGCTGTTCCTCCCAAGTCCTTCGCAAACTTCAATGGACTAATCGCATAGTCAATGTTCCTCTGATGAACCTAACAGTAGAAAGAACGAAAGAACTATCAAACTTTCTTCTTTGTCACAATATAATAAGCTTAGTAGTAGTAATATTTTAGCTTCCAACTGACAATTCTTCAAAAGAAACATTATGTGATGAGTTAAGGCATGTTTGGTAAGCTGCAAACATTTTTTCTTTGAATGTTTTTTTTAAAATAAAATAAAATAAATCTAAACTGTATAAGATTAAGAAAAATTTGGTTGTAAAAGAATTTACTAACTATTTACACATAACCAAATTCTTAATTTTATAATAGCATATATGATATAAGTATTGTCAAATACTTGAAAGAAAATACGTTGAAGGCGTACCCAAGAGACAATATAAGGTTGTGTAAGTTAAGTTTTTTTGGTTACCACCCAGTTTCTGGTACTGGTATATCCGAATTTGGACCATGTGAAGCCATATAGGAGAAGTACTTTGAAATTCTATTCATCCCACCACAATTCTCAATGGTAACGGAAAGCAAGTGAAAGTAGAGTGTATGCGATCACTTACAAGAGCAAGTTGGATCCCATTTGTCTCCTGTTGTGTTGGTTGAACCAATAAAGATTCATTTGTCGATTCATCATAAGGATTCCAAGTATTGCGCTCTTCCTCTAAATTATCACTTATAATTTTAGCATTTACAGCACCTCCACCTATATACGTTCATAATGAATTAGGAGGTAAAAATATACAAAATTAACATAGTAAATAAAATGAAATAAACAAAACACTTACCTTTGGATTGTCTAGTATTCAACATTGAGCTATTGGGAGAGTATGCTCTTCCTTCCTCAATAGTTTTTGCTTCCTGCTAAAAAATAACAATGTAAAAAAGAGATAACTGATAATTGTATGTACATCATTCAAAAACTAAACTATATATTGGCAATTTGTTGTGGCGGCTTCACCCATAAATATTTAATTTCTCCTATATGATTTTTCATTTACATAGTGGATTTCTCGTCTCTTCCTTTGAATGTAACATTAACTTTCTGTTCTCCTTCTCTATTTTTCTCTATTATTGTCTCATTTATTGTTATACAACGTTTACTTTATTACTTTCCGCATGATAACTAATTATCAAGCTACCTGAAAGAGTATGAAGATGGCAGAGAGTAGCTCTTTTGCTGTGGCCCATGAAGAGCTCCATGGTGTCCACGCCTTCAAAGTCTAACCCTACCCAAAGCTAACTTGGGCTAAGATGGATTGAGTCAAGATAGGCTAAATGACGGGTCATAACCCAACCCACCCAATTTGACTTAGCTTTTATTATTTCCTTTTAACCAAATCCACGACTAGTCTTCATAAATATTACATATTCTCAAGGTTGGGTTGAGTCAGGGTCGAATCAAGGTGCAATTATCTATCAAGGTTGAGTTGGGGCTTAGGTCTAGAGTCAGAGTTGGGAAAAGGGTAGGGTCTCAAGTTTGGGTTAGGGTTGAGTATGAGGTCGAGCCTTGAGTCAAGGTCGGGGTTGAATCATTAATTGAGAATGATCAGAGTCAGGTCTTGAGTCAAATATAGGAATAAGGGTTGAATCTTATGTCAAGGTCCTAGGTTGGATCCTTGTTCTAGGTCTGGATTCGGGGTTTAGATCTCTAGTTAATCTGAGGTTCAAATTCTACGTCAGGGTTGGGGTGAGGTCCTAACTTTTGTTCAGTGGTCGGTTCCTGAGTTAGGGGTTGAGGGTTTGGGTCTCAGGACTAATTAAGTCAATGTGAGGTCTCCAGCCGAGGGGTGAGGTCTTGAGTCGACATCGGGTCAGGATTAGGATCATGTCCAAGTCCAGGTTAGGGTTAGGGTTAGGGTCAGGGTCAGGTCTTAGAGTTATGGGTCGAGTCGGGTCGAAGATCGTGTCTTGAGTTAGGGTATGGCTAGGAGTTGAGTATTAGGTAGAGGTCATGCAGGGCGTCAAGTCTCGGGTTGAATCCCAAGTTTTGGTTAGGGTCAAGGTCAGGTACTCAGTTAAGGTCTGCATCAGCTCTCGAGTCGAGGTCAAGGGCTAGGTCCTAGGTCATGGTAGGGCTGGAGGTTGAGTCTCAAGTTTTGGTCAAGGTTGAGGTCGGGGTCAAGGGTAAAAAAAATTAAAACAAAAAATAACACATCCACTCAATGCCAAAATGTCCCATGTCTTACTTGGTCAGACCAATCCAACCGATAAATTGACACCTATGAATCTTGGCAATGTGTCCTACTATACTTAGTTTGAGGCAAAATAATTGGATATGCAAAAAAGTTCCACATTAGAAGTCGAGACAAGTAGGAAAGACTTTCTACTAGGGACTAGGGCTCCCTTTGTAGGCACAACCTTTGACAGGTCAGAAGTAAGACTAGTTAGACTCGATTTTTGACTGAGTCAAAAAGTCCCCACATGAGCACGAACCAACTTGACAGAGTAACAAATATAAAATTTAGATGTCACATTTTCTAAATCAAAAATGCAATCCAATAGTCTATCTTCTAAATTAGGGGAAAAAATAAATTTCCCCCTTTCATGTATAACCCTTGCCGCTCCGCTTAGTTGATTTTTTATATTTCATAAGAGCATGAGAATCGGGAATTTATTTTTGGATTGTGAGTTGTAAGAGATCTGAAATGTGAATCGCATACAACATTAAACAAGGAATTTAAAGAAAAAGATACCTGTTGAGCAGAGGAAGCAACAACATTAGCAACTACTTCTTCGGCTTCTTTTGTCTTTCTCTTCCGAAAATAAACAATTGTCTCCTTTGCTTGGTTCTTTGACATAGACATTACATATAATTGAAAAGTTGGTGTTTCTGTTGCTAGTTTTGCTTCATACCTTTCAGTTAAACAAGACAATGCAAGTCCTTTATATAGATGGAGAAATGTTACTTCTTGACTTCTATATTCCAGCTAAACTTTGGGGAAATTGAGATATGAATAAATTGGATTCAATTAAATCGCAACCGACAAGAATAATAAATAATGGTGTGACTAATTAACCAAATATAAATAAGAGAAATTTGAAGTTTATTTGTTATAAATTCGCATAATCTTATATAAACAAAATGAATGTGGATGGATTTAAATCAAAAAGAGAAATATCATATTATACATTTGTCGTTTCTCTAACAGTATTAAGGAAAGTTGGACACATTGATAATGTGATAGATTTTTACACTATCACCTTGGTTTATCCGTTGTAAAAGATAAAGTAGTCAAAATTCCAAATACAACAACAATAAACCCAATGTAGTCCCAAAAGCGGAGTTTGGGGAGGATAGAGTGTATGTAGACCTTATCCCTAACTCGAGGAGCTAGAGAGGTTGTTACCGAGAGATCCTCACATGAGAGCCTAAAAACAAATACAAAAGTAGAGAGGACATAGATAATATTAGGGAAAACATAGTATAACATTCAAAAGAGGAGCAATAACAATAACCAAGTAATGTGATAACTAAACCACAATAAATAACGAGGACTACCAAAGGTCGTCGTCCAAATTCCAAATGCCTAAGCAATTAGTTTCTTACTAATACTTGTTTATATATTTGTTAGTATAATACTAATATATATGAATTGTATATGTGACTATCAAAAACGACACTTCGCGTGGAGGCTTTGCAACAATAGATGCGACTGGGTTGTTGGTGCGAGGGGAAGCCCATGCTTGGTTGCCTATCTGAGAAATGATGCAACAAATATTGCCAACAATCTGATTGCAACATGACAATAAGGGCTAAACCATAACAATTATTTCCATACTGTAGTGTTGAAGAATGAAAAAGTCCCACATCGGTGGTTGATGAGATGTTTAGTCTCCTACTCTCTTTATAAGGTTTGAGCGATCTCTTCCTTTGTGCTAGCTTTTGGAGTATGAGTTAGGCTCAAAGCCTAATTTCACATAGTATGTACACGCTCCATATGTCCAGTCCTGGATATTGTAGGTTCATCTATAAACATTTTTCCGTCCTGTCGAAACATTGTCCATATTGTCGTCCCCATTTGAGTTTTAGGACTGCAGCACCGAATGCAACAAAAGTATTAACAAACTTCCACATATATGTGTGGACATCAGAAGCATGAAACTTGATCATTATACTGAACTAAATCTGAAAAAAAAAAAAAAAAACTCTCAGCATCATAATTTGCCGGGCAATTGCGATGCGAATCCACCTATTGATGATTTGCATACTTTTAAGTTTTCTGTTGTGCTATTGTGAATTTGTGATGCTAAAATTTGACATTCAATACTATCCGTAAATTTCTAATTCTAATTTGGATTTGATTATTTTCCCGGGAGAGTGGTGGTTGTTGATTCTCAGTGGTTAGTTCCTCCTTCCCGGAGATTTCATATTGTCCATGTGGTTCTGGCACATGCCTAGTTCAGAAAGCCAAAACAGGGGGGAAAAAGGGCCAATTTCAAATATATATATATATAATAAAGTAATTAGTTTACAATAAATATAGTCATATTTTATTTACATAAAAAATAGTCAAAAGTCATAAAAAAAAAAATCTATACAGCTATACAATATGACTTACATATACATCAACTAGATATATTCAAAAGGCTGAATATAACTTAACTATTACTACATAGTTACATTGACTATTCAATTTGATCAACTCAAAATCACCTCTAAACAATCTCAAATTTTAGATATGAACTTTTCTGAATATTTCGAGTCTTTTGATATATAATTCACTTGAAACAATACATGTTTGCAGTACATCAATTTTTTTTTTAAAAAAAAAGGAAAGAAGAAGAAGAATGGCGATGAAGAAGAACAGTAGAAGAAGAATGAAGAACAGTAAAAGAAGCAGAGAAGACGATTCGAAGTGCGGGAGGTTCGTATTTTTGGTGGCTTCGCTGTAGAGTATTCGGAAGTTGTCGAGTGCACGTAGTTCGAGCTAAATTTCGCGATAAACGTGACTGTTATACCCTTTTTCGAGCTTTTGTTTTTGGCATCCTTGTTTTGGTCATATCTCACTCATTTTAGCTCGGTTTTGAGTGATTCGAAGTCCCACGTGTTGGAAATTGTCGTGGCTTCGTCTTAGAGTGTTCAAGGAGTGCTGGGCACCATTAGATACTTGTAGATTTCGAGTTTAGACTGTTGTAGGTTTTCTTTTAGTTGATTAAAGCGTGATTTTCTTGCTTGTTGGTTTTTGCTGCGTTTTGAGCCCCGAATTGTGTTCCATTTTGGAACACAATTTGGGGTGCTGTTTAGGGTGTCTTGACAGAGTCAAATTCGAACAGTTCGGTGCGGGTCCAACGATTCCCATTTTTACTCCAAAATTGACCAGCTCCGTTTGTTGTGATTTTGGTGTCTAAACGACCGTAATAACGTTGTGACTCTATTTTTGATAGCGGGGCAGCGTTTCGAGGCCGTTCGGAAAGGGAAAGCTCCGGAGAAGTGATTTTGGAGCGCGTGTGATCGGCCTTTAGGTAGGCTACGGTTTTCCTCTCTTAGATTGAACTCGAGAATGTGAATGCATGTTGATTAGTTGGGATTTGGGTTGGATAGTTATTGAATCACGCTTAGGTGTTTAAAAATCATATTTTCGGCCTCTTTCGAGAATTATCGGGTAACTGTAAGCATGTTTTGTGTTATTAATTGATCATCCTCGCTATGTGGAGTGTTTGCATGCTTAATTACTATTTATTTGAAGCATGTTGGGCCTTAGTTTAGGTTTGACTAGGGTTTGCCTTAGAAATACATAATTCGGATCTGATAGGCCTTAGTTTTGCCCCGACGTCGCTCGGCCAATTTAGATCCCTGTAGACTGGTGTAGCAAAATTGAGTCTAATAGTTTGGGCCTTAGCTAGGTGAAATGTTTGCTTCGACTATAGTTATCCTTATTTTCCTCGATGTTATGGCTTCACGAGTTACGTCGGCGACACTAATTCT
>NW_006239019.1:696775-771360 GCF_000226075.1 Solanum tuberosum
GATATTTATGAGTGTGGATCGATTAGGACTCTTTCAGCAGCTACATTGGCACCTTTATAGAGCATCCGGTTTAAGGTCCGGCCTCTATTGCCTAGATACTTATATAGAGCATCTGGTTTAAGGTCTGGCCTCTATTGCCCAGATACTTATAAGGAGCATCCGATTTAAGGTCCAGCCTCTATTGCCCAGATACTTATATAGAGCATCCGGTTAGAGTTCCGGCCTCAGATACTTGATACTTGTGATTTGTTACTTGGGTACTTCTAGTGAGCATCCGGTTCGAGGTTCGGCCTCCGTACTGTCAGATTCTACTAATTAGGGTGGAGGTTCTGGTTCGATGTTCTCCGTTCTTGGGTTCTTATATGCAATTTTCTTTAGTTATAGTTATTTTGTGTACTCGTCGGGCTTATGGGGATCCTTTCGGATTTTTATTTAACTTGCACACGAGTGTACCTTCTGAGCTTATGGGGTCCAGTTAGGTGTAGTTAGCTTATAGATTACTTTAGTTAGTCGTTTCTACACTCGTGTGCATTCCATTGTTAGTTAGATTTTTCGTTCTTGACTTCGGTTTGTGTTATTCCTTCTTTTCATATTGCCTTTACTTTTCAAGTTCAGTCGGCCTATGATGCCTACTGGGTACCTGTTGTTTTGGTACTCATGCTACGCTCTGCATCTGTTTCGTGATGCAAGTCCGAGCACCAGTGGCCAGCGTTGATCCAGTTTGGAGTAGTCTGATCCGGAGACGGGGGTGAGCACACGGCGTTTTGTACTATTTCAGTCTCCATCTATGTATATAGACTTGTCTTTTACCTTTCGAGACAGTCCAATCTCTATGGTCCACTTTTGGGACTTGTACTCGTTTTGTTAGTAACTCTGTACTAGTGACTTCCAGGTTTTGGGAGGGATCTTTATTTGTATCTATGTTTTGGTTTGTTTCCGCCTGTTTATGTTGTTATCTTAAATTTTGCCTACTCTTGTTTAGTTTCTGCCCTTAGACCCATTACTTGTTGTTTCGGGTTACGGATTGGCTTACCTACTAGTGGGTTATAGTAGGTGTCATCATGATTCGAGGAATCGGGCCGTGACAAGAAGAAGGAAATTGGCCAAAAATTGTAAAATAAAAGTGCCGAATGGCCATTTGTTGTAATAAAAGATAATATTTTTTTAAGTGAACTATTTTTTGCATAAGAAATTTAACCTAAGGGACATTTTGTCCAATTTGCCCAAAAAAATATTGGTTAGCAATTCTATGGATGTCCATCTATTTCTGTTTTACTATTTGGCTGCATAACTTATCTCATTCTCTATAAAGTCTTAATAATGACACTGAATCAGAATTCAGAAAGTAGTCCTATGAACATATTGCTGTCTAGAATCTGTCCGGGTGAATAAACTGATCAAACTATTACGAAGGATGATTGGTTTGATGAGTGAAATTGTTTGTGCAAAACGAAGAAATCTCAAATGGTCCTTACAAGTTTTTGGCAGGTATGGTGAACAAATCTGTACTCAGGTGGGAATTTGACTAATATTGTAAACAAATTTGTATTTTCAGGAGTAATGAATTAGATAGAGTAAAGTCAAGCAACACAAATCTCCAATAGGGTTGCGAGAATTGACTTTGATTTTTCCATTTAAATACTATCAATTTTTTTGTCCGCCATGACGTGTGTCTAAATCACACATCATATGTTGCGCTCTTACAATTAGCCATCGTGAATTTCTTGGTTATAAAAAAAATTACACCTGAACTCATGACTGCACAGTAGCCTTTTGCCTTTGTCTACAAATAGAGGTTAAATAAAAAAACTGAGGGTTGATTAGATGAATGACTGAAAACAATTTAAAAAGAAAGATTGATGAAAAGACAAGACCAAAAGGATGGGAAAATATGAAGTACAAAATAAAACTTTTGATATCAGATTTCCAACAGTTTTTCCAAGTCCAGTTTTTTCTCTCATACGCTAGTTTATCTGTAGAATCTAACTTATAATTGTATAACTACACCATCAAGAACTAAATATAACAACAAATTCCAGGAGAAAAACATAAAAGGACAGGTCCAGCAGAATCTGAATCATGCATCGAAAGTCCATGATATATCTTCCCTAGTCAGCAGATCCTTATAGGATACTTCTTCTCTTGTCAGCATATCTCCACATGATATATCATCTCTTGTCAGCAGATCCATGTAGGATATATCGTCTCTTTTCAGCACATTCATATAGGATGTTTGCTGGGGTTGCTGCAACACTTGATTCTGATAATTTTGTAAGTTGATCTGCTGCAATGAGTTCTCAAATGTATAATTTCCTACTTGGCTGCAAGGCCATTGCTGCATCATTTGTCCTACTGATGAGTTCTCACACTGATAATTTTCTACTTGGCTGCAGGGCCATTGCTGCATCATTTGTCCTACTGATCCGTTGTCAAACGGATAATTTCCTACTTGGCTGTAGGGCCATTGCTGCACCATTTGTCCTTCTAATGCATTGTCAAACGGATAATTTCCTACTTGGCTACAGGACCATTGCTGCATCATTTGTCCTTCTAATGCGTTGTCAAACGGAAAACTTCCTACTTGGCTACTGGGCCATTGCTGCACCATTTGTCCTGCTAATGCGTTCTCAAACGGATAATTTCCTACTTGGCTGCAGGGCCATTGCTGCACCATTTGTCCTTCTGATGCCTTGTCAAACGGATAAGTTCCACTTGGCTGCAGGGCCATTGCTGCACCATTTGTCCTTCTGATGCCTTGTCAAATGGATAATTTCCTACTTGGCTGTAGGGCCATTGCTGCACCATTTGTCCTTCTAATGCATTGTCAAACGGATAATTTCCTACTTGGCTGTAGGGCCATTGCTGCACCATTTGTCCTTCTAATGCATTGTCAAACGGATAATTTCCTACTTGGCTGTAGGGCCATTGCTGCACCATTTGTCCTTCTAATGCATTGTCAAACGGATAATTTCCTACTTGGCTACAGGACCATTGCTGCATCATTTGTCCTTCTAATGCGTTGTCAAACGGAAAACTTCCTACTTGGCTACTGGGCCATTGCTGCACCATTTGTCCTTCTAATGCATTGTCAAACGGATAATTTCCTACTTGGCTACAGGACCATTGCTGCATCATTTGTCCTTCTAATGCGTTGTCAAACGGAAAACTTCCTACTTGGCTACTGGGCCATTGCTGCACCATTTGTCCTTCTAATGCATTGTCAAACGGATAATTTCCTACTTGGCTACAGGACCATTGCTGCATCATTTGTCCTTCTAATGCGTTGTCAAACGGAAAACTTCCTACTTGGCTGCAGGGCCATTGCTGCACCATTTGTCCTTCTGATGATAAACTGCAAAGAGTACTAAGCAGCTGCTTTTCATAAAGGTCATTAGTCAATACAGAGCTATTATCATCCTCCATTAGAAATTTCATATAAGAGAAATCTGATGTCGCTGGCCCTGATGCTCTCTCTATGTTCTGATGATTTCCTACTTGACTGCAGGGAAATTGCTGCACCCCTTGTCCTTCTAATAATAAGCCTTGACCAGTACTAAGCAACTCTTTTGCATATAGTAATTCTTCATCGGTCAATGTTGAGTTATTGTCCTCCTCCAAGAGCAATTTCATCAAAGAGAAATTACGCGGTGCAGACACTGATGTTCTTTGAGTGTTCTGATCATAGTTCTGGCTGAATCTTGATGGGCCAATAATCTTGGATGGATGAACTATTATTCTTGGCTTATGATGTTGCCTTGGCAATACACTCATTTCCTTAATACTTTTACTAAGGAAATAATTAGGATTCACTTGGTTCAAACTGATCATATCTTGCGACTGCAATTTTTGGCCCCTGGAATGATCATTGCTTGTTCCCAAATATCTCGCCATTTCTTCTGATCTGGAATTTGCACTTCTCTCACAGATAGTGATACCTTTATTTCCTCTTTGAGCATAAAATTCTGCAAAATCCATAGTGTTGCTGTTCTCTTCGTAAATCTCTTTTCCTTTTCTCTTAGCATTATAGGTGCTCCCAGAAGATCTCATCATGCAACAAACTTTTGTACTGCTTCTCCCAAGTCCTTGGCAAATTCCAAACTTTTAAAGGTTGTGATCTTACTTTCGAGAAGTTTGTTGGGTTCTACACGTGAAGTTTTTGAACTTTTTAGACATTTCTTTCGATGAAAAATCCTGCTAAAAATAACAATGTGAGCAGATAATTGTACATCATTCAAAATCACACATCTCATATGTAAGAAGAGAGTTTAGTACAAGGAGAGGATTTGTGAGACAAATTTAATCATCACTTGTGTGAACCGCTTTTTAAATGAATTTTATGAGATTATTCCCTCAATATTTAGTACTAATCTCCTGTTAGATTTCTCATTGAAATAGTGGATTTCTCGTCTCTACCTATGTATGTAAGTTAATTGATTAAACCACATTAACTTTCTGTTCTACTTGTTGTGGCCTATGAAGAGCCCATGGTGTGGATGGCTTAAATTGCACGTTTGCTCTTAAAATGAACTGGTCTATAGTTTTTGCCCTTATAATGGGTTGAGCATTTGCAAAACTTGTGAATTATTATGATACGAAAACACAAGGGACAAACTAAAGACCGGGACAAAATAAGAACAGAAGTGCAAATGACCCCTTGCGTGTCTTAGCCCACAGTTTGAAGGAATACAACAAAAGGAGAAACTTGTGGGCTGTGACTATTGCTATTTGTAATTATTCAATATGATGTGGATGACATAAAATGAATCTCCAAATAAAAAGTGAGGAGCAAGGTCCATAGACTTGTTTTTGTTAGGCATCATTCTTTATGGAGTGGATGTCATATATAAAATGTTTGCAGTGGGGTTGCTTATAAATCACTATGTAATCGGTACTTATAAATCACTAGGTAGTCATACTTAATTCGTCCCCTCCATGCCAAAATATCCCATGCCCTTACTTGGTTAGACCAGCCCAATCAACAATTTTCAACACCTTTGAATCTTGGCAATGTGACCTACGACACTTTGTTTGAGGTGGAATAATTGGATACACAAAAAAAAAGTTCCACATTAGAAGTTGATATGAATAGAAATAGCTTTCTTCTATTGTTTAGGGTTCCCTTTGTTGGTGCGACCTTGGACAAGTGAGAAGTGAGACTAATTAGACTCGATTTTGACTCAGGCAAAATGAACCAACTTGGCGGAGTAACAAATGTAGAATTTAGCAATACATTTTCTGAATCAAAAGTGCATCCAACTTGGCAGAGTAACAAATGTAGAATTTAGCTATTGCATTTTCTAAATCAAAGGTGCATCCAACTTGTCTGAGTAACAAATGCAGAATTTAGCTATCACATTTTCTGAATCAAAAGTGCATCCAACTTGGCGGAGTAACAAATGTAGAATTTAGCCATCGCATTTTCTGAATCAAAAGTGCATCCAACTTGACGAAGTAACAAATGTAGAATTTAGCTACTGAATCAAAACTGCATCCAACTAGGCGGAGTAACAAATGTAGAATTTAGCTACTGAATCAAGTGCATCCACCTTGGCGGAGTAACAAATGTAGAATTTAGATATCACATTTTCTGAATCAAAAGTGCAATCACTTTAACTTACCTAAGACCCAATCGTCTCAAGTCTAATTTAGGGGAAAAAATAAATTTCTCCCTTTCATAGAAAACCCTTTTTGCTCAGGTTAATTGATCTTTTTATATTTTATAAAAGCGTGAAAATTGAGGATTCATTTTTTATTGTGAGTTGTGAGAGATCTAAAATGTGAATCACATACAACATTAAACAAGGAATTAAAAGAAAAGATACCTAATTGAGGAGGGAAAGCAACAACGTTAGCAACCACTTCTTCAATTCTTTGTGTACTTCTCTTTCGAACATAAACAATTGGATCCTCTACTTGGTTCTCCTAAAAGCTGTGGACTCTAGAGCTACTTTGTCAAAGTTGAAACTGATTAAAAACTTGGTGTTTCTATTGCTAGTTTTGCTTCTTCACTTTCAATTAACCAGACTATGCAAGTCCTTTATATAAATGGAGAAATGTTACTTCTTCCTTAACTTCTATTTTCCACTTTAACAGTGGGAACTCATCTAAATTGACTTATGAACAAATTGGTTACAATTAAATCGCAAACCGACAACAATTCATAAATAAGGTGTTACTAACCAATGTAAAAAGGAGAAATCTAAAGTTTGCTTGTTATAAATTTGCATAGACTAGTATAAACCAATTGAACACAGGTGGATTTAGGTACAGAAAAAGAAAGAAATATCATATTATACATTTGTCGTTTCTCCAACAATATCAACAAAGCTTAGACATATTGATAATGTAATAGACTTTCACACTATCACCTTAGTTTATCAATTGTAAAAGATCATTTACCATCTTAGGAGTATTGAGTTAGATGTGTTTTCAATTTTATGTAAGTGGAAATAATTTTTACAGCATCCATTCATAGATACTAAACTCTAGCTTAATCATTAACTAAATTTGTACTTAAGAATTAAATGAAGGTGAGAAAAAGCTACTAAATATTTACACCAAGCCACATTAGTTCTATCATGCTCAAGTGATTAAATTAATGTGAGATCACATATTGATTAATCATGGTTAAGTGATAAAACAGTATACAAAATATCATCATGCTCTTAACAAGTTATTATCTCCATTTTGGTAGACGTTACAACAACAAATTTGACTTGCTCAAACAAATCAAATTACAAAAGGGATGCTAAATAAGACCATGCACAATCAAACATATCATTGTCAACTGTCAACTGTCAAGACAACTCAAAGAATCCATCAATGGTAAAATTATACTTCCTTCTATCATTAAATACCAAACACTGTATGTCTCCCTCCTGTAAGAAGAATAGGGACTCGGATAAGAGGTCATTAGGTTGAGGGGAACGAATAAAACCACAAAAATGGTCAGTATGGTTGATAGAACATAGAGTTTTTCTCCCAAATGAAACAAATAGTTGAGAAGACTCTTTTTTCTTCTTAAAAGTACACTAATAGTACATGATTTTTTTTACTAGTTTAATAAATTAAAATCACTAGGTATGTTGTTGTTTGATAATTAAAATGCTCAGTTTACCCCACAAAGCAGATGTTGTGACCAATAAACCATTATGCCACAAACAGAAAACTAAAGTGGTAGTGAACTTTAGCCATCAGCATTCTCTGTTAGTTGCCAATGGTTCAAAATGATAACCCAATCCAGAAAAGGGAAATGGAAGAGGAATCCTAAATAAGCAACAAATTGGCTCTCTCTCACCTTGGTTGTTTCCATAGAGTCTAGAGAGAGATTATGGGAATACTCTACCACATTACAGGAGAACTCATCTAATTTCAGATATCAGACTCTTGATTTTGTTTATTAAAGATATGGCAATTGGATTTAACTCAACCCCAAAAGCTAGTTCATGAGGGGAGGAGTCCATATCACTTATCAGTAGACCACCAGTTTTTTCCTCAACCAATGTGGTACTCTAACAAAACTAAAACTTACTCAAGACATATTTAGAAACTATACAAAAAGTAATATGAATACACTTTCTTATAATTAAAATATTTTAAAACATGTTTGAAATGCCACATTCAAAGAAAAAATTGTTTGACTTCTCAAATTGTAATGTTGTAATACTTGCTCAATAGTATATACAAGCACAAGACACCTTCTTTCTTTCACGCATCATAGTAGGCAGTAAATCACGGAATTTATGCCTATTCACTTCTCAGATGGGCTATACCAAGCATGAGGTGTGAAGGATGGAATATAGAGCAAATGCAGAGTCGTACAACTCAAGGCTGGGCAAGTTCCTAAGGATCCACCCACCCACCGATCATTGACATACATATTAGGCAAGAGTTAGAAATCAATAGACCTCACCATAATATCTTGAGTTGACTGTGGCTGTGTCAGAGATATTTTCTCGGTCAGCTCTTGTTGCTTGAATTAATTAGGTCCTCATTCACCAGCAATATCTGTGGGTTCATCTATATCCATATTTTCTGTTGAAACATTGTCCATATTGTCTTTTTGATCATCTACATATGCTTGGGAGCTAACTACATCCCCCATCAAATTTTTATGCTTCAGATTGCCTGCCAAAATAAAGAAATGGGTTAAGGCAATCAGTACATGTGAGTACGAAATTCAGATATGTTTGGCCTACAAAAATTTAAGCCTGAAGCATCAAGATTTTCTGAAACTAGGCAAAGCTTAAGTTATCAATGCAACAAACTGTTAACAAACTTTCACGTGTGTGGGGACACCAGAAAGAATCACCAGAAGCATGAAATTTGATCATTATGCTGTTCTAAATCTGGAAAAGGACCATCACCCCCTCAGCTTTAAAAAGAATTCTCATAGCATCATAATTTGTTTGACATAGTTCCTATAAATGTAACAGATGTGGCGCATGCTTTCCCAGAATGGATCAAATTGATATCAGATCAATCAAATCCATGCATGTATTGAACATGGAAAAATTTTGGCTTTTAAATCACAGCAAACTTGATTAGCACAACGAATAATATTTTTTTTATAAAGGTAAAGTTGTATTCTTCAGCATTAAGGGTATGCTGGCTACCTCCAAAAAGTTACAAGCTATATCCATAATTGCATAGATCCTAGGAAGTCTACCAACTATTCTAATTCTTCTATACCATCTTCTTTACACCAAAAAAACATGTTAATGCAATTTTCTTTAACTTTCTAAATAGTGTTAGTAATATTCTCATGACACCTGAGCTTTCTTTCTCTCCAAATAGCCCAAACACAAATAGGTACTATAGACCACCATCTTTTTTGGGTCTTGCTCCCTCCCCCTTCCTCATCCAACAGCTCAAAAGATCAACAGTATGTTCTGGCATCACCCAGGGCTCTTAAGAAATGATGAGAATCATGTGCCACACCTAAACAGTAATCCTACAGTGTAGGAATAAGTGGTTGTTAGTTTTTTTCCTTCTCATGACAAAAAAAACATCTGGAGACAATCTGGAAGCCTCTTTTCTTGAGTTTTTCCTGAGTGAGACATGCCCTTCTGGAGACCAACCAGGTGAAGCATTTCGCCTTGGTTAGGGTGTTGCCCTTCCATATTTGATTCCATGGACCAAGAATTCCCCCTGGGTGAGTCATGATCTCTCTCTTATACAGTCTACTCACGGAATCAGAGTCGTGTTTCCATCTTATATCACTGCTTCTGTAGTAAGGCCTGTGAATTCACCCAATCTGAGTAGCAATTCAGCAATTCTATCCACTTCCCAATCATTTAGATTTCTCCTGAAGGTGAGGTTCCATCCCTGAAGGGACCAGATCTCAGCAATTTTAGCATCAAGATTGGTACAAAATGTAAAGAGATATGGGAAGACCGAGTTTAAACACTTGTCCAATCCACTTGTCCTTCCAAAAAAAATATTTTGTTACCCTTTCCCACTTTGAACACCAAATTCTCCTTCAGACTAGACATAAATTTCTAATTGATCTCCATACTGATACCCCATACGTGCTATCTACTACATTAGACACCCACTCCTCATTCTGCCCATACTTGTGGAGAATTACTCTTCTCCATAATGCCTGATCTTCAACCACAAATCTCCAAAGCCATTTAGAAAGTAAACTTTTGTTTTGGACCCTCAAATTTTTTATACCAAGACCTCCTGTCTTGTTGCTTAGTAAGGTTGTCTGCCATTTAACTAAGTGTATTTTATTGCCCCTTCTTTATTCCTCGACCATAGAAAATCACGTCTCAATTTATCTAACCTCTCTTCTACCTTTGCTGGTAAAGGGAAAAGTGACATAACATATGTAGGCAACGCTTCTAGAACCGAATTGATCAGAGTGACTCTTCCTCCCAGAGATTGATAAGTTGTCTTCCAATTAGCCAACCTCTTCTCTGTCTTCTCAATGATTCCATCCTAAATCTCAAGCTCCTTGTGATTTTTCCCCAAGGGCATTCCCAGGTAAGTAGTTGGTAAATGCTCTATCTTGCATTGCAAGATGCTTGCCAACATCTGTATATTTGCCACTTCCTTGATTTGGAAGATGCTGTTTTTCCTCCCGTTCACAGCCAGCACGGAAATAGCCTTAAAAATCACCAAAACAACTCTAATGTAACTAACTTGTT
Source organism: Solanum tuberosum (assembly GCF_000226075.1). Classification (NCBI taxonomy): domain Eukaryota; kingdom Viridiplantae; phylum Streptophyta; class Magnoliopsida; order Solanales; family Solanaceae; genus Solanum; species Solanum tuberosum. The sequence goes on from NW_006239019.1 coordinate 706,930, forward strand.
CTGCCTTTGCATCGCAAAATATTACTATGTCATCTGCATATAAAAGGTGACATATTTGCAAATCAAACCCGAACTGGTTACCTATGTTGAAACCCTTTATCTAGTTGTTCTGATTGGCCACTCTAATCATATTGTTAATACCCTCCATAGCTAAGATAAAGGAGAAAGGGGAGAGAGGATCTCCCTGTCATAGTCCTCTCTCCGAAGGAAAAAAACCAGCAGGTTCTCCATTAACAAGTATAGAGAACCTGACAGTTTTGATGCAAAAACCTATCAATTTAAGCCATTTGTCTCCAAACCCGAACTGCTTCAAAATATTAAGTAGAAACTCCCAATTGACATGATCATATGCCTTTTCTATATCAAGCTTGCACATTATTCCTGGGATCTCTACTTTAATCCTTGAGTCCACACACTCGGTGGTTTATTAACGCAGCATCCATAATTTGCCTACTTTGAATGAACGCCATTTGGTGATTGTTCACTAATTTACTTATCACTTTCTTTAATCTCTCAGCCAATAGCTTACCAAAAACGTACACACCACTAATGAGACTTATGGGTTTGAAATCCATAAGTTTCATAGCTTCTGTCTTCTTTGGGATGAGAGCCACATAGGTGGCGTTAAGGCTCTTCTCTGTTTCATGTCTTTCGTGAAATTGTCTCACTACATTCATGAAGTCTGTCTTCAATCTCTCCCAAAAGTTTTGGAAAAAACTCATCGAAAAGCCATCTGGTCCGAGGGGGCTTATCACTAGCATATGATTTTATGCAATTAAAAACGTCATCTTCCTCAAATTGCCTCTGCAACCATTCATTTTCCTCTTGTGTAATGCTTTCTGCTCCCTGTAGATTAAAATTTGGCCTCCACTATTTCTCTAAAAAGATTTTGGTAGTAACTGATTATGGATCTTGTAACCCCTTCCACCATCAACTTGTCAATAGTGTTAAATCTTTTATGGGATGTAGCCATCATGTGAAAATACTTGATATTTTGTCTCCGTGTTTGAGCAAATGTACTTTAGACCTCTGCCTCCAAGCTATTTCCTCATTTTTTGCAACATCTTCAAACTCCATTGAGAGATATGCTTTTCGAAGTAATTCATCATCTGATAGTAGTCTCAACTCATGAGTCTTTTCTAAAATTGACGGCTAATTTAGAATTTCCTCTTTTCTCTGATTCCAATTGTTCCTATTCTCCAGCTTCCATTCTTTTAGCTTCCCCTTTAGCATCCTCAACTTGAGGCTACGACATAAGGGCTCGTACCAATGATATTGAAAGATTCCCACCATTCTTTAACCTTGTCTGAGAAACCCTCTACCCTTAACCACAATTGTTCAAACTTAAAGTAAAACTTCTTCAAATTTAAATCTCCGCATTCAAGCATAATTGGATTCTGGTCAGAGCCTATTCTGGGAAGCATGTTCTGTTTAATCCGTGTAAAGGTCTCATCCCACTGGGAAGAGAATAAAAACCTATCAATTATGGAGGCAGACATGTGGTTGTCCCCCCCTTCTCCATGTGAAAGACCCCCCAAATAAAAGAGGATCGATGAACTCCATCTCATTGTCCGTTTAGAAAATTCATTCATTAGTGTAGTAATTTTGTGCCCTTCTGATCTTTTGTTTGGATATTTTGTGGCATTAAAATCTCCACAAGCTACCCAAGGCCCATTACACAATTCTTTGATGTTGATGAATTCTTGCCAAAGTCCTCTTCTAATTATTTGGATCAGAGGAAGCATACACAGCTGAAAGAAACCATGTGAATGTCTGATTAATGCCTTCAAACTTGCAGGTTACCATTTGGTTTGCTACTATCACCAGCACTCCTTTTCACACCCTCTGATTCCACATTACTACGATACTGTAACATCTCACTAATTGAAAGAACTAGAAAGAGTTAGAATTGGAAATAGTCATTTTAGAAAAGAATGAAAAATCTAGAAATTTGTTAAGCTATGTTAAGTTTGGGATTTTGGTCAACATCAAACGACCATAACTCCTAGCTCAGGACGAGTTAGGTGTGCTTCCAGATGTCGTAGGAAAAATCTTGGAATTATCTTTCCAACGCCACCGAGTTTGCGCGATTCCGAGTTCCTATGAGTGAGATATTCCCATTGGAAGTTAGGTTGTTCAAATAAGGAAAGTTAAGAGTCAAGTCAAGAGAAGTTAAGAGTCAAGTCAAGAGGTTAAGAGTTTAGTCAAGAGAAGTTCATAAACTTTTCCAAAAGTTTTTCACAAACGTTTTAATTTTGTTTTAAGACTTAAGCTTTAAGTTGAGTAAAGAGTAAGAGTAAAGTTCAATTCTTCAAAGATTATACGGGAACTAAGTATTCCCAAAGAGTTAAAAATGTTTTCACAGAAAGGAAACACTGATTTCCAAAAAGAGCTTTTGAGCTAAATTTTTGAGTAATTATCTCAAACCAAAGAAAGTTTTGTTTTTAAAACATATGAGCTGAGTATATTTTGGGAGTAGTATTGAGCATCGATATGGGGACGTGAGTTCATAATAACTCAAGTCTCCATAAACCATGTAGCCATCACGGATAGAAAAGGATCATACTTTTTAGATGATTCCTTAGTGCTCTTTAGCATAGACTAGTGGATCCACTTAGTTACGGCGTTCTATATGACGGCAAAGTATAGGATAGTTCTGGCAGCATGGGCAAGACGTTGTATCTACAACTTAGGCTCATAATGGTGGTTGTCGGTTAGAGAATCTCCCACAGTATTATATTAATTTATTATATGAGTAAGTTGAGTTGTTATCGTCATTTCTTTAATGTTATAGAATATAATAGTGTAAATATTATATCTTCCATATATAGCTAATTTAATTATAGGAGCAGATTCTTAGTTGATTTACTTTGATTAGTTTCCTTTCATAGAAGCATAGTATTTGTATAAGTATCTTGTCTTGATGAATAGAAAGGAACAAGTCATTCTCCATATAATATAAGTTACATTTAACAAACTGAGTTGCTTTTTATTATTTTAAAAGCTTTCCATATATTGCATGTGTTGTTGCTTTTACTGAGTTAAGTTATTCATGAGTTGAGTAAAGCCAAGGTTTTCAAGCTTATGTTATGTTTAGTATTCCCCTCGCATACTCGTACATTCAATGTACTGATGTCATTTGGCCTGCATCTTTTAATGATGCAGACACAGGTAACTTATCCAGCGCCTCGTTCATCCAGTTGAGCACTCAGAGTCAGTTGGTGAGCCTCATTGCTATCCAGAGGATTCCTCTTTATCATTTGTTTTAGTATTTAGTTTATTAGGATGTCATGGGTCTTGTCCCGACATCCCTCTTTGTTTTAGAGGCTTCATAGACAGTCAGACAGTTAGTTATGAGTCCTTTAACTTTGTATTTCAAATGTTTTGCTATGAGACTTGAATAGCCTTATTGGCTAGTTTGAAGATTTCCTTTAAAGACATTTTAAGGATTTCATAAGTTCCTTATTGAGGTATTTCTGATGTTTAAGTCTTCCGCTGAGTAAGTAAGTCAGGCCAAGGGTTCGCTTGGGGCTAGCAATGGTTCTCGAATGCAAGTCTCACCCAGGGTGTAGGCTTGGGGCGTGACAGATACCACTGCTTCTGCCTATAGCATCCAAATGAAATTCCCTTATCCATTTATTTTGCCATAATTGTTTGAATACATTCACCTCTAGTCCTCCCAATTTTGTCTCAACCAGAACGTAAATATCAGCCCCCCCAATGTTGAAATAATCTCCTGACTATCCCCTTTTATCTTCTCCATTTACCCCCATTACATTCCAAGAAAGGATTTTGACTGTCATTGGAGATTTGTGTTTGTTATTCTCCCCCTGTTTCTTGACTCCACTTCTTTAAACTTATCATGGAATTCCAAATTTCTCATCTCCTTTGGGGTTGTGTTCTTTGCTTTGATTGGTGTTGTATCCACCTTCTTCTGCCTCAATTCCCCCCTCTTTTGATCAATTCTTAGAAATTGATCAAAAGCCACCTTATCACATCCTTCAAAAGCAACCCCAAAGAGTTGGCTGAGTTTAAGTACATTGGATTGTACCCAAAGTGAAGCTTTGTCTTCAATTTCTTGTTCTGAGAGACTATCATTAATTTGAAGAGGAAGAGTATCTTCAAATAATGTAATTTGCACAGAAGAGCAACTACCTTGGTGAAGTTCTCTCTTATCAGTTTCTACTAAATTAATTCATGCCTCCTTGGTATCATAGATAACCATAGGCATGTTGTTATCTTCATCCCCCAATACTTCCGACCCATCGAAAATTGTCACATCATCCTTAGCAAAAGATGCTTCAGTTCTCACTCCAATCACCATCTCCATCTTTGATATACTCGAGCTCAAAAAGAAAATATTCTGTCGGAAAGAGGTTGTCAACAAAAGGTTCCTTTTCCAACAGAATGGGGTCTTTCATAGGCAATTGGGCTTCCTATGACCCATTACCTTTTATTCTGAATTGGTCCAACACTTCTAATACAGTTCCTGGGCCCAAACTTTGAATTATTTTCCTCACATGTCCTTCAGGCAGACCCATGCGTTCCTCTTCCCCATTTTTATTACAACCTAACAGTGAATCATTACCCAATATGTTGGGCTCCACCTCCTTTGGGATAAAAGTCTGCAAAGAGTGTTGCTGTGAGAGCTCCCTTCCAAATACATGTTGTGTTGTACCTTTTGTTTGATCAATCTGCATTAGATCTGACTTCAGTCTAAATCTCGCCGAAGCTTCACACAAAATTGAATTCTCTATCACACTTCTACATATGCCGGAATTCCTTTAGAGGACCCATGACTCGAATACGTCCCCATCTCAAGTGATTCTTAAGTTGGGTTTCTTCTTCCGCTTCAATCCATCCACCGCACTGGTCATCCATCTCCTTCATCACTTTATCAGTCCATAAATGTAACGGTAGTCCCAGAATTCGAACCCAAAACCAATCAAATTGTTTTTGGGATGGAATAGCTCCCATCGTCAGAGACCACCACTCCAGTTCCAGTAGATGGTTGCTCCTACTCCATCTCCCTGCTAAAACATTTTCAGCATCCCTTCTCGACTGAAATTCAAAAAGGAATTGGATCCCATTCAAATCAAATACTTGTATGTTGTGGATGCCTCTCCATGTGTTCTGCGCCCATTTCCTAACATCTTTACGAGAAGGTATCTCATCGCAATCTGGGAAGCCGCCACCCAGACTTCTCCTCAGAGGATCCTTATCTCCATTGTGCTACTCTCTGGAACTGATTGAAGTTCATTAGGGGGCCATCTGTTTTTTTGAAAAGCTTCCTTATAACTTCTTTTTTCTATTTGCCCATTACTGATTATCTCCCCTGCATTTAAAGTTTCTCTCTGTAAAATTTCAGCCTTATTAATAAAGACTCAATTTTCTTAGAGAGATCAAACCAGACAGCATTGAATGAGATTTCAGAGAGAATAATAATAGATCTCAGCTCTCCTTTAACCATAATAACAGACAGAAATCTACCATATTGATTGTACTTCAAAGAGCAATAAATAAGGGTAGTTAAATCACTGCATCTCCAAGTTTTGAAAGATTTTCCTTTGATTTCTGAAGCTTCATTAAATCTTCTGCAGAGCCACTGTAGAGCTACTCTACTCAGCTTCATTCTTCTCATATATAACCTAGCACTCTCCAACCATTCAAACCTAGAATCTGAGGCTAGTTTGGTATCAGTTAAGTCATAAGACTTGCCCCCTAATCTGAAAAAGATTCTGCTCTCCATCTTTCTCCTAAATAATTGATGAAAAGAAAGGTAAGTGCTTTAACCGAAGACGCAATGAGAGGTGAAAGCCCTTGTGGCCTGAAACGATCCAAGAAAAAACTGAATATTTGAATAATGTCGATTCACGCGCCGGCGTGTGCCTCGAGTGACTTTGATTTCTAAGAGGTAGTGGTGGCGCGTGCGAGCGCGTGGGGGGCTTTCTGGGGGTGGGTCTTTTTGGGGTTGGGTCGCGAGAGTCTGGTAGAGGCTTTGGTGGAAGGAGATTGTCAGAAAAAGAAGAGGAAGGGTTATGGGTTGGAAGTCGATTTAAAAATTACATCAGGATTCATGTCTAGGAGGATTTCGAAAAGGCTTGTGTCTCAAAGGCAAGTATCATTTACATTAAACGGTTGAATGTTGACAAAAAACAGCACAACGAATAATATTATAAACCACCATTTGATCAACTATCTGATTAAAGTAATATTAGGTAAATGCAATGTCAAAATACCCATCCAAAAAGTGCATCCACTTGACGTTGAGTGAAGAAGTTCCTTAACACGAAATAAGAACCGCTCCATAGATCTCTTGGTGATGGGGATTTTGCTGGTTATTGCTGTTTGTTTCATGCCCTGCAAGAAAGAAAAGAAAATACAAATGAAAGTGCAGAAAGATGTCTAGGACACAACGAATGGGCATAACCTGACCAAAACATATGGGATTTCGGTACAAACCTTTGCGTCTGAACAAAGCGTCTGGATAGTTCTCGTTGCTGTCTGAAGCTCTCTAACCTGGTAATAAATATAGAGAGGCTCCTTAATCTAAAGTCAGTTTTTCGCATCTACTATAGTTCAAGCCAGTAATTCACTCATCTTACCATCTGAATTATTTGCTCACGGTGCAATTCAAATTGCCCCTGTAAGAAGCCAAAACCTGAAGACATTTGTTAATTCCAATACATCATATTTGTAACAATCACAATGATGAGGCCAAAGACTACACCCTCCCTTAACTGAAAAATAAGTCCTTGTACCCTGACCCGTGATAGAGGTAAGTACCTTTGAGGAAAGAGTCAACAAACTTCCCACCAAACTTGACAGCAATTGCACGGACGTTGACCTATTAGTCAACACCAATTATGTCAGTAGCATAAAGCTAAGAGGCAATCAAATAAGAAATTTAAGCAAGATAACCAACCACCTTATCATGGGTCTTGCACAAATTGACTAAAGATACAACCACATTAACAGATTGTTGTAGTTTCTTCAGAAGGCATTTGACATCTTCCACTTCACCACCACCCCTGGCTTTCTCCAGAAGTGAAATTTCCTTTACCTAAGCAAGTAAAGAAAAACATAACAATTATTTTCATCATGGAATTTCCATCTGTTGATGTGTAGCTTCTAAATAATATGCAATATTTTTGGTACCAACCAAGCGGTTAATCATGGCAAGGTTTTCTTCATGCTGCAGCACCAAGTCATCATCAGTCAACGTCTTCTTAAGAACGCATAAAATCTCTGGGAAAGATAATGCACACAGAATTAAGCGCATAGTGGAAATCTTACCAATACCCGGTACCAAATGTAAAATGTTGCAGGACAGAGAGTAGGAAAACAACAGCCATCCTCCAATGCAGATCTGTGTGATGAAACCTGGCATATAAACAGAATAGGATTAAGTTAGGGTTTTCCTAGGAGTGTATCACGGTGACAGAAGCATATTATATGCTAACATTATCTAGAGACTGAAATCCCATGACTAATAAATTATAGAACATTTTTAAGACATTGCATTTCAATTCTTAAAATATTAAGAATATGTAAACATTCACATAAATCTTGCCACTTAATATGAAAATATTGCTGCTCTCATAATTTTTCCAATATGTTTGAACCAGTCAAAATGTAAATGCACTTGGCTAGGTGCAATCAAACAAGTATTGCATAGTCATGTAGTAAGCTTATTTAAAGTGCTAAAGGAGGTTATAAAGAATCCTTAAGGTCTCCATTTACACCTTTGAACTAGAAGCATGTTGCATAACACATAGAAGCTCAGCAGAAGGTTTTTGATGCAATGTGTTAAAAACATAGCAAAGTTTTAGCAGAATTGTAACAGATAAGCTCACAGCAGAAAGTTTTGATGCAATATGTTACATATCTAGGAAAGTTTTCACTTCGCTTCAAGCACAACAAATGATCTGTCAAAGAAACAATTATGTAAAACCACCTAATATATGCACCTGGGGCAAAACAGAGCAGGCAAGCTCACTTAGGGAATCGGAAGTGGACTGGCAGTTTTCCAAGTAAATTCGTAAAAGCTTTTGAATTACCTCTGCCTGCAATTAAAATAATCAATCAAACTAGCAAACCTAAAATGAAGAAAACATATTGAACGGTCAGCAGTCATCCAAGAAACACGATGGTGATGTTTGCTGTAGCCACTAGATTAACATACTTTGACTTTCTGACCATCTTCAATGTCATTAACACCATCACACTTTTGCATCAAGAGTTTGTAAGCAGAAGTCCCCAGCTTCTTGGACAGAAAAGAAAGTAGCTCTTTTGAAAAACCTGTACGAATATCTTTTCCAATATCGTTGAGATCGTTATCTAGGATAGTCCGGAAAGACACAAGTACTGATTCCAAGCTTAACAATACTTTGGAAGCCAAAGCAAATGAGACAGCACATGCTGCAAGGAAAAAAGTCAAGAGCTAGGGGCTAACATATTCTTCAATGGTAAATGAGAGAAATATGTGATCAAGAAGAAAAAATTCATAAGCAGCATACCTGCATCAAAGATATTCCCAACAAATAAATATGCACCAGCATATAAATAACCTATATCTCCTGGTGATGGAATCAATTGCATGCCTTCGAAAAAGCAGTCTAAAATGCTGATTGGCTGTAATGCCTCCAGAAGATCAGAAAGTACTGACCGGTCTCTCTGAACATTAGGTATGTTTAACATCTGCAATTGAGGTAAAAGGAAAAGAAAACAATGAGAAACAAATTTGATAAGAAATTCTAGGAAGGAAAAAAGAAAGTACTTCCCCACCCCTCCATTTCCTTAGGTTCTGCTTTTTAGACCAAAATGTTTTACCTTGCCAAAGCATTGAAGTGTCTCTTTTATGACAGATCTAGAACCTGATGGTCTAAAGCTAGTAATGTTGGGTATATCAGGATTTCCAGCAAAGGCAGAATGAGTTCTCCAATGATCTGGGCATGTGTCTGTATCTGCATAAAATCCCTGTAAGATATTCTAAAATTTGGCAATATTTCTTCCAAGGCATCTGACAAAGTCAGCTGTAATACCTTTTCTAACACCAGATACTGCAGAATCCAAATGTCTTCTAAGGGAAGGAAATAGTGGCTTAATTTTGCTTATGAACTCTATTACTTTCATCTCACCAAAAGCAGGAGGAACACTCATGCGTCTAACCAATATATGCCTTCGTGGACTGCAGTAGTCCAGCTTTTTGTTTAGATCCCTCAGAAAATATAGACAAAGGGGCAACTGGTACCACCAGGGAGTTAGATATTCTCAAAGATTGAAGTCTAAAGACAAGTACATATAAATTTACGCACCAATTTCCAAATATTATAAATGTAAACAATTAAAGAGGAAAAAAGAACTGAACACGGGTGTGAGAGATTCATCTATACACTAGTGAAGAGGGCATGACTAAAGGAGCTCACTGAATACCTCAGAAGCTGGATCTGCACAGCAGGAATCCTGAGTCTGCATTGAAAAACCATACTGAAACAAGTTAGAAACGCTGTACGGGCCCAGCAATGATTTCTGGCAGCTATTATGTGAATTTACACATTGCAACGATATCAAGTGTCAACTTAAAATCAGAACTCTCTCTCAGTTCAGAAAAATCTCTACTTTTTGTACTACTCTTAATTGAAGGAAATAGAATTGCATAAATTGCCAGAATAGAACGAGATGTACCTCAAAACTAATGACCGAAGAAAGATATGTCACTTTTCCTTTACAAAAATTATAACAAGGGAAGGTAAAAACAATACCAGAGGAAGATGCAAGTTAGCAATGAAACATATCAACTGATCACAAGAGTAAGGGCTGAGTTAGTAGGCAATCAATCAACTCATCATCAGAACAAAAGCCTATATGGATTTGGTTTGAAAACTGATTCTGATTGTTTAGATGTGTTCATTCAACAATAAGTACAATATTAACTACTTACATCAGAGTAATATTGTGGCTATTAGTCCATAAGGTGGCATTCCCGCGTGACTACCAAATATTAAGCAATTAATGAATGTGATAAACATTGATGAAATCAGGTAAATAATTCAAATCACACAATCCCCAAGTCTTTAATCAAATAACTATTCTTTTCTTTTGGAAAGGTATCTTAGAGTTTAATACTCTATCATGCTACTAAAAGCATTTTGTGCTCAAGAGAAAATTGTGAAATGGAAAATATCACGAAAATGCCTAAGAGGTGTATTCATGGTAATGAACACTCAATTGTCTTCTTAACTATCTAGATGTTTGACTAAACCTTGGTTGAAGAAGCAAGATACAGTTCAATAATCAAACAAAGGATAAGTATCAAGATGACACCCCCAGAAAAGTAACACCTCAGTAGCTATTTGAAGATTTTGTGTTTCTTAAATTTTAAATTATGCAGATTTAGATTTTGTGTTTTCTGTTGGCTATTTGAAGCCCTCGTATGATTAATAAATTTATTGAGAGACATTTTCAACCTTTTTTTGCTACCCCATCTTTTAAAAAAACTAACAGAAGATCTGAGATGCAAGAAATACCCAGCCCACAATATCCAGATAGAATGGCCAGGAAGAAATGGAAAATCAAATGAAGGTTGTGCACTGGAGAAAAAAGGATTTGAAAGAGTGACACTAGCGAATAGACCCATATACTTCAGGCACTGACTTGCTCAAATAATAACCCATTGAGACAGTGAAAAGAAAGAACTCATTAAAACACTAACACTACCTTCTGAAAAGCTAAGATAGCAAAGCAATCCAGCAAAAGAGGCCTGAATTTGTGTCTTTGTGCTTCGACATGCTCCACAGCAGTAGAAACATCTACATTCGCTGACATATTAATATTACGTGGTTGATTCACTGATGGCTCAGGCGCACTACCTTTAGAACACGTTCCAGAAGGACCAGTGCTTGGTTCCTGGGTTGGAACTGCACCTGCTTTCCTCAAAACATCCATGATGGTTGGCTGCCTAAGTTTTCCATCAGTAAGTGATGCTTGGCTGTTCTTCTTCTCTTTCTTCTTCTTTTGTGATAGACCAACGTTACCATTACCATTCTCATTCTTCATCTCCTGATCTCTATTATGATCAAGTTGGTTCAGCGACAAGGACTCCGGATGAGGTTGGAGTTCAGGTAAGGAAAAAGAGCATTGTTTGAGGGAAATGTTTAGCAAGCTCTCCAGAAATCTGAATTGGTAAACTCTTGTTAGCTTTATGAAGTTCTGTTGTCACAGCATGATTCTTTATTGAGAAAAAAATTGCCTTGTGGGTCAAAGTTATCATGCAGTTGCTGATGCATATGCATATTGCAGAGTAAAGTTGCTAGAGAGAAGGAACACATATTAAGGAAGTCTACTATAGCAAGATAACACATTCATCCAGGTCTGACATTTGTAAAATCAAAGCATAGGATGAATACAGAATGAAAGTTAATCATTTGAAAATTTTATAATTATGTATTTATATATCCTTGTAACATGGAGGAATAAAGATTTTTATAGAACTGCTTCAAATCACTTTGCAACTAGTGAAGACCCATATAAGTTGAGCAAATATTACCATGTACAGAGTGGGTTATTATCTTATTCTGATATCTCACAGAAAATTCAAAAGAAGTAGTGGGTGCTCCTTATAAAATACTGGGACAATGCATTTCCTTTTACCGTTAATGTTATTAGGTATAGGATCTGGGAAACAGATAACCATCCTTCACAATTTGTTTGTGACAGATGCACGAAGATGAACAGAGTTGACAACTAGTTAGGAGATCAAAAAGGGTCCTCAAAACTTGCGGGGTCAAAAGTTATATCATGCATGGCATACAAGAAAAGGACACATGGACATACACAAGGTTCCTCAACCGCTTAAATAGTTTAAGAGTTATCTCCTCTCTTGTTGCTTGACTGACTGCATTGCACTCATCGACAGCTTGAGTACAGAAGGCATTGAGCTACATGATATACCCAAGAAGTCAGATAGCATGCTTAAACATATCAAGTTGTCAGAAATAAGTTACCAACATCACACTGGCGAGATTATCAGCACTACCTACCAGTTCCCGCAGCCAATTGGCAGCATAGTACAATGATAGAATCATGATTTGCTTTTGCTTTCCACTTAAAGAGCCCCAAAGTGGTTCACGGAAGAACTGACACAAATATAATAGACACAATTAGCACATGAAAGGCATGCAGCAGGCATAACATTATCATGGTATAAGTAAAACTCTCCCACCAGATGGGAATAAAGAGTTTGGCCCATCAAGTGCTTCATCGACTGCCAAGTGACTAAATATTGTTTTCCGAATAATTCTAGCTTAAGGATCACCACACTTCAAACTTGAACAAAATGGTAAAGCCAAATGTACCAACTAATTTCACAGTGAGTGTGATTGAAATTGTTTAAAAGAGTAACTGGGAAGGCACTGAATCCCACCTTAGAGGAAGGAAGGTGTATAGGACAGCCAAGAAGTGCATCAATTCCTGCAAGAGATCCTTGATTCGCCAACCCCTCAATCTAACAAAGAGTTGAGATCAAACATGGAACATTCAAGGATTTAGAGGATGAAATTCTTTTTAAAAAATTTTAATGTACTTACTGAAGATAGCAAAACAAAGTTTGCAGGAAGAATTTGTAGTGATGAAGCAGCCCTGCATAAGTTGTATAATATGTGACCATCTATGCAGAATAACAACACTGACAGGCAGAAAATTACCAGAACCTAAATATATATCAATAAGTCTAAGGTTACTTTGGTGATTTTGACTCAGAAATTCAATTTTAAGCAGCAAAGGAATACTAGGAGAAATTTTTATCATAGACGCTGCAAGATTGCAGTGTGGTGCAAATGTCAAATTTTCCCTCAAGCCCATACAACATCTTCAAGGTGCAATGAAACATCTCCTAGCTGCAATGTTTTGGCACAATTCATTCCATGAGTTAAAAGAGGGCAGTGGGACTAACTGATAGATGTATATAGCTTAATTAAAGCCGCTCCACAATTTCTGCAAAGGTCAGAGTTTCCTCTAACTTCAGAAAATGTCCTTGAAGTGCAGCAAAATATCTCCTAGAACCTTTTTATCATATTTCATAAAAAGTGAAGGATGAGCATAACAGTTTTCATAAGGGAGTCAGGATAATATCTGAGTAAAGCTGAGCCTAAGAGCAGGAAATAATTTTGCAACAAAGAATTCCTTTCAGATTGACAATTTTATTTCCTAAACCTGATAATCAGAAGTTCAAGCTCCCATGATAAGTTAGTGATTCTCTGGCTTCATAGTATCAAGCCAGTTAGAAAAAGTGAGGTAATAAAAGTAGGTGTGTTCCTCTCATTTAATTTTTGTTTGTTTCCATACTTGAAATTCAGCATATAAGGGTGTATAAACTTTTCAAGCAGTAAGGCAAAGAAGAATTACAAAATTACCGCAAAGAAGAGGATACAAGTGGCAAGATATTGAGACATATAGGAGATATGTCTCCGTCGAGGTTCATCCATAAGTCTCCTGCACTTACAAACAAAAGTCAAAAATTCAATTGATGATTATTTAATGGAAATTTGCTAGTGAAGTTTCTGGAATGCACATGTGGAGCTTACCTTCCAAACCACAATATAAGTCTTTGACCATAAGCTCCCCACCATCGAGGTCACACAAAAACTTTGATTCGAAGTCCCCAACATGTTTGCTTGTCCTGTGAGTAATGCACGTTTTATGTACTATGATATAAATCTTTGGGGATAATCATGTGCTTACCATTCCACTATGGCTGGATGAAGTGCTTTTTTCTTCAATGTTAAAGCCAGTTCATCATAAAACATAATTAATGGAAGTGGTAGCTGCTTGCAGGAGTTCATAGATGTTTCCAAGAGCTCCAAAGCTTCCTCATAATTTGACTTCTAAAAAATCTCAAAATCAATAAATACCAAATCTCATAAGTTGGAAGCATCATAACAAAGCAACTATGGCATGAAATTTTTTAAAATTGAAGCTCAAATATCTAAAATATCATGAGAAATAAAATAGGGAAACGCAAGATGAAAAACTAACTCAATGGAAGACATCCCGGAAATATTACAAGATAATTCTTCTTCTTTTTTTTGAGAAGGTAACATTTGTGCATATTGACAAGTTAGTACATATAATTCTTGAAACCTGTCTGGAGAAACACACAGCTTGATATCAAGTAGTTTGAGGGAAATATCAAATATAGCAAATGACTAAGTAATTTTTTGTTTTAAAATACGATCAGCACAGTTACTCTCATTAATCATCAAAAATTGTGAAGGCCAAAAAGGAATATTACCAAGCACTTTAATGATGATATATACATGTACTTATCATGTTCTAAAATAACAACCAGTGTTGAAATTAGATTACAAGATTTTTAGATGATAAAAATGTCTACCAGTAAAGGAATAGAAGATGTTTAGAAGGACAGGTCAACAATATAATGAAGATCAGATCTGACTGTATTATTTTCCTCTGGTTGGTGTAATATGAGTTTTGTCAATGATGTGGAAACTTTGTTACAATGTGTAGAAAGCTTACATAGATAGGTTAATGTTTTCCTCGTTTGGTTAATTGGTTTTTTTGGAGAATGTACTCAGGCATTTGTGCTATATCAATATTACTTACCATTTCAAAAAAAAAAATGTTTACCAGTAATCATACAGGGAAATTATTTACTGTGATACCAACATAAAAGAGATCTACCAATAAAAAGACTTTCGCTGTAAGCAATATTGAAACACATTCATAACCTAGAGCACTAATAAACAAATTTAAGATAGTCAGCAAAGCACAATAATCTCGCAATACAGTGTATCTGAGTAGAACCAAATGTAGCCAGTACCTTTTCATATCTTCCACTTTTTCCTATAAGTCCTAGCTACAACTAGACCTCCATTACTGAATTCACATAAACCGTATTGCTACTATTGGCACTAAAAGTTGTACTCAGTTACATTTTATAATGCCAGTTGACTAGATAAGTTTGAAATGTTAATTAACTTGTCCATTATATTAGTTTTATTGTAAGAAAATATTATAGTAATAGCTGGAAGTTAATTTGACATAGAGAACATAATATCGAAATTCAATTTTTTGAATAATTAAATGAAGTTTAACTCTAAAAAGCTGTTTAATAACAAATGGTATATGTAGCCTCACTATAGATGAGGAGTTTTGGTCATGCTTCGAATATAATGCTGAAGTATGTCTTCTGGTTTCTAGTAGTAGTCCTTCCTTTTGAGAAGACTACACAATATAAGTATTAAATGAATGATTAGCTAGTGTGTATACTGATATACAGGGCTACTAATAGAAATCAGAAAGACAAATTTCAGCATTAAAGGATTGGAACAGGGTCAAACAATACATGATTCAAAAATACTGCAACATCATGTTGTTTAATTTGAACAATTAGAATAAGATAAAGTTGCCTCAAGTATCAGCAGGCTACCTGAGATGATGGAAGATGCTTCGTAGTTTTTGCATCCCCAAGGTAGGATACTATCTTAAGAGTTCCAATTAAGCCCATCTTCTTATAAGTAAGATCAGGATGACTCAACTGCCAGAAGATTTAAATAGGATAAGTTGTCATTGTAACTCAAGAGAAGGATACTGTCACAAATCCTAGAGAATGTCATATTATCCATTTACAGATTTACCTGCTTTCTCACAATCACTAGTAGTTCATTTGAAATAGGAGATCCAAAGGGCCCTGTACTCACTTCAGCAGAAAATGCCAGAAGGCTGAAGACTTCATACACCTGAAACATAAAAAGTGCTTCTCAAAGACAAGCCAGGAAATGGCTCAAGTCATGATGCCAAGAGAGGCACAGTGATGGCTTCACCAACCTTATGCAGGTTTTCAATACTAAATGTCTCCAAGTAATCTAGGATGCCTGAAAAGAAGCATTAAGATAAGCATATAACTAAAATGTATGGCAAAATTTTCTAGTCAGCATTAATATTGCTCCAACAAGCACACCAGTTATATGAGAAGAAAGTGTAATCAACTCCTGTGAGTACTTCGAGGCTAGGAGGACCATCACATCCATAGCAGAACTCACTTCATGACTTATCCCAGAACCCACATGAGTAATTAATGCTCCAAGGACCTTCAAATAAGAAACAGCTAATTACACTTGGAGCATGCAATACAACCTTTTGCGTTTACTTCAAAAATCAGGAGAAATTATTTATTAAATGCTTCAAGAAGACAATCTTACTTCCTGCCTTGAATAACTATCCACAAGCTCTTTGAACAGATTTGTGTACATGCGAACGCCGAATTCCCGTACTTTATCTTCTTTGCAAGCCAGTAAGTACTCAGAAATGGAAAGGAGGGTAGGAAGATAATCCTAGTATAGAGCATAATAAGTCAACACAAAGAACTGCACAAATATAGCTTGCACAGGAAATAGGAATATAAGGTTTTGCACTGCGATGAATACCAAAGTGTAAGCCATACCCGAGTCAAATCCGTATTCCCAGAAACACATTGATCAAACATAGTTTCCACAATACAGCCCTCAAGAATTTTCTTCTTCAGTAACTTCTCAACAATCTTTTGTAAAGGCTCGTTGTTCATGTATATAAGCGTAAGCAACCATATGTCTATGACCTTATGATCCTGAACTTTCTCTAGGCTTTTCAGTTCATTCAATGTCTCTTGGCAAATTACCTACCAACAATTCACCATGTATAAAGAGCAGAACAGATGTAAATATTTATGCCTACTGACAAATGACTCAATGAAATTATCAAGTATAAAGAAATAGAAATTGTAAATCCCACTTTATTAAATCGAAGACTTGTTCGCAAGGCATCAAGTATTGAAGCTTCTGCATTGTTGACGACTGACTTTCCCTTCATCTTACTCTGTTGTGTGGTCCAAACATTTGATGCTCCAACAAGTTTCAGTTGATGTCGGATGTGTGAAATAATCCTACGAGTATTGGTTGGCGTAGCCAAAAGCAGTAAGAATCTCAATAGGTAGGGCATATGCTCCGCATCAATAGTTCGGATACAAGATAACGCCACTGTAATGACCTTTTACAAGTTTCACAAAAAGGGAATTGTTATTCAGGTGAAAGTCAATATTTAGTAGATTGACCACTGAATCTAATACATGTTCAACAAAACAACCTGTTCTTGCAACATATCATCCAAATGAAGGTTAGAGAAACAATCGAGCATGGGAACAATTATGGAAGAATCCTCTTGAAGCATCTCCTGAAGCGAATCTACAACAGTTTTGTTGTTTTTCTCCCCAATAATCTCGGGCAAGGACCCAATTATCTCCTTCTTCAAATGAACCGGGCAAATAGATAACACTTGAAACAGTTTTTCTGTAAATGCTTCTGAATCTACAAGGAAGTCAAGCCAGCGGAATTGGTTAAGGATCAACCTTGCTATGTCCTCTTCAAGACATAAAGAAGATGATCTCCCTCCAATATTTCCAGCAGGGTCCACATCAAAATACTCAGGAAGCTTTTCGAGCAGCAAGTTTTGAATGTCTGACTGGACTGCAGGAACCAGTAGCAGTACTCTTGCCAGGCTGTCACTTCGTACTGATCCAAGTCCATCTCGTTTTGAAGGTGATAAAATGCTGTTGTAACCGAATAGTTGCAACAGTTAGACATGCCGATGAGAAGCTTTCTCAAGCATTTATTTCTTATTTTGGAAAACGAATAATAAATTTATTGTTCCACAAGTATTATGCATCTCGTGTTTCCCAGAAGCCACAAAAAGCCTTTTTTTACAATTCAAGATCCATTTATTGGAAAGCATAAAAATGATACCTACAAGGGCTTCCCATGAATGAATCTAAAATCCCATCTGTTATAAGTGACCAAGTAAGAAACGATATTCTACATTTATCATTTCCATTATTTCCTATACTAAGATTCGCAGTCCCTTGCCAATAACCATGTATCACCCTTGTGACATCTGGTAGGCGGTTAAAAGCTAGAGTAGTAACATGTTTTTGGGTTGCGATAAAAGAGTTCACTTGTCATTTAGATTCCTGGTATTCTAAATAACAAAAGTGCATGAAAACAAGAGTTACATGTTAATATTTTTAGCAAAGTAATACTATGTTCCACAGGAAACGTACACAAAATAAAATAAAACAACGTAAAGCTCTTTCATAGCTCAAAACATTGTGTGTCTTCATTGCTTTTCAGCTCTCATATATTGGTGAAGTTGAAAAGTAACATGTTCACCACACAACCCCCTCTCTCACCACACAGTATAAGATAATGCTCCCTTTGACCAAACTTAAGTCCCAGTTTATTCCAAAATTAACTCTAATCTTTTCAAATTTGTTTACACACTTAAAGTTTATGTAATGATGTAATGTTCCCACTGACGCTCTAAGATGCTTTTCATTTACTTACTAACGCAATATACAAGTAAAATGGGAGGCAGGGAGGGAATAATGAACAGAGCAGTCCTTCATGCTTACCGCCGAAGGTTACTGGGAGAGTTGACGTAAGACGAGAGACCCAGGAGGAACTCAGACTTTAAAGAAGAATCGGATGAGAAGATACTGTTTAATTGGTTCCGAAGCTTATGTAGATCAGACGGTAGACAGGGTGGGCCCGAGGGGTTGATCAGTGTACAGCCGGCATCCGCTAGAACTGAAATCATTTTCTCAATCGAATTTACAGTTTGTGACTGTTTTAACTTTGGCGGTTCCGATTCCGAAGCTGTTTGCGGAACATTTTCCTCGTTTGCGACAGCGGATTTGGGAATTTTGTTGGGCGGAGCAAATGGAGTAACGAATCCAGTTTTCAATTTCGCCGGACGTTTACGAGGACCGATTTGCTTGTTCTGGGGAAGAACCATTTTTCTTCTGCTAGGGTTTCTGAGCTGAAGATTGTGTTTGAAGCTTCTGATAATGGAGGTAAAAAGGCGCCAAATTTTTGAGAAATTTTGAAATTAGTAAAGGAGGATAATTTATATGTTTAGCCCAAAATTGTTTTTAAAATTGCAAACTTTGCCTCCCATGGTTCATATTTTTCATTTAGACCCTTTGTCAAATTGGGATTCTATCCATCAAGCCCCCAAACTACTTAAAGAATCTTCACTGCCCCCTAAACATTTTTAAATTGAACATAACACCATGAGAGTGTGGGTGTGTCTTTGGGCTCTTCTACTTTTTGACCCATAACCTTTCTTTTTCTCTTATTTGTATCTTTCCTATCTTGTTATATCAACAATAATATACCTTTAGTATAATCTCACATGGCAAAATCGAAAAAGGTGATGTACGCATATTTTATTTCGATCATTATAAGGTAGAGAAGCTAAAGAACCATTGATTTAGTTATTTTACAAAAAGTTCAATAAATTAGAGCACATATCACTAAAACAAAAGAAATAGAATATTATACAAGTCCTCAAATTATATCTCGTGATGAAAATATAAGGATATGAAGTCTTGTAAAATAACATGTCAATTGACTCTAAATATACTATAGCACTTATAAAAAGTGTATCTTTCAGTATATTTAGTATATCACAACGATAACAAAAGTAAGTAACTTGTAAGGAAGTTTCTGCAAGTTTTCTTTTTATTATTACTCAACATTAAGGGTGTGTTCGGTAAAAAAAAAAAAAATCTAGAAAAATAAGTGGACTTATTTATATTCTTGTCTTCACTTTTTTAATCTTGATGCTCTTCTTCGTGTTTGATATATAAATTAAAAATTATTATATTTAAAATATTTATATATAATTTAAACAAATACTGTGGAATATAATGTTGGATATAAAGTGTGGAGTGTGGGTGAAGATAAAGTGTGTGTTGACCCCTTTCTACCACCTCTTCCCTCTCCAATCCTCAATTTGATGATTTATATTTATTATTAATTTAGGTATAAGTAACACGTTCCGTTGTAGTCTAGTTGGTTAGGATACTCGGCTCTCACCTGAGAGACCCGGGTTCTCAATACCCGGCAACGGAAATATATTTTTTCTATTTTTGCTAATGTCAAACAAATTGCTCTAAATAAAATAGGATTGGTACCTAATTATCTTTCTTACACATGTTTTTTACTATTTTTTGCTAATCTCAAACAAATTGCTCTAAATAAAATAGGATTAGTACCTAATTATCTTTCTACACGTATTTTTTTCTATTTTTTGCTAATCTCAAACAAATTGCTCTAAATAAAATAGGATTAGTACCTAATTATCTTTCTACGCATCACATGTAATACTTGCTCTAAAACAAATTGCTCTTAATAAAATAGGATTAATACGTTATTTTCTTTCTACACATCACATGTAATACGAGCTTAAAATGTTATATGAAAATCCCAATAATTTTAGTTATTTTTAATACTATAATATCTTATAAATAGTTGGAATTTTTTTTTTTTTTCAAGTAGTTAGTATCATTAATTAATAGTTGCATCTAAAAAATTTAAGTGTTCAACCAAAAAGTAAATTTGTTGTTCCACGCAAATTACGCATTAATAAGAGATTATTAAGTGGTAATTTTTCTTCTTATAAGTCCACGAGTCTAATCAACTCTTCAGGGAAAAAGCTCTCCGAATTCATAATCTTTGTTCAACGTTTTTCTTCTTCTTCTTTTTTGGAAAAAATTCATTTAAAATGTTTTTATTTATTGTTTATTCTAAAAAGCTTTGTTACTATTCCATTAAAATCTTTGTTTTACACGACCAAAAAAAAAGTTGTTTTAAAATATCCCAATGGCATTTTTCCAGAAGAAGAGTAGATAACTTTTTTGTGAAAGTTTGGTTATTACTATTAATTATTGGATTAATTAGGAAAAGGAATAACAAATGAGATAATAAACAGGCAATGTAAGTGAGGCCAATTTTTCTTTTCCATAATTACATCCTTGATATGTGTGCAATTATAAGCACAAACAATAATGTAAAATAATAACAAGGATAGATATAAATCGGAAAATGTATTTTAAAATAACATAATTGTTATGTTAAATCGTGCTAATCACCCTCGTGAACTATATCATAATTATCCTTGTATTTTTTTATCATGTCTATAACCACAAGAAGAAAAATATTTGCAAGGTCGATCATATGGAACATAATCATGGGATCCACGTAAACGGAATGCATCGCTTAGGAGGTACAAGAAGTTCGTTTTTACTAGTTCATGAAGGTTTTCTATTTCAACAAGAGAATTATTATTAAAAAAAATGTCAAAGTTTAGAAGGATAATTTAATATTATCTTTAAAAATGGAAATGTATTTCTTAAAAAAGTTTTTTTTTTATATATAATTACTTCCCAACTTATAGTCTTGTCTTGTTTTGAAAAATTACAAGGTTGGTACTAGGAATATTTTGATTTTATTCCACAAATCCAACTACCAAGAATTTGTGGTACTCAATTATATATATATGTTGTAACTAACATCCGCAATAATGGCTCAAAGGGGATTTTCATGAATAATTCATGATGGATGGCCAATTTTAACTTCCTTTGTACTACCGCTCTTCAATTATGAAGACATGCTTCCAAGTCTTCTTTTATGGTCACATAATAAATCACATATTAATAGGATTTGCATACCTATAGAGGTCATGAATGACAAGAGAGCCAATATACTAACTACCATCATACATTGTGGGTCAGAGTGGAGCCACATAGGATCGAGGGGTTCATTCGGATTTTTTTCAGCAAAAAAAATATATTATTTTTCTTATTCATAAATAGTAGATGTTAACTTCCCTTTGACTTCATCATTTGTTTATTTCTTCATATTTTGAACCTCTTAGCAAAAATACTCACTCCACCATTAGTTTTGGATGTGCTTGGTACGAATGAAACTACAAAATGCTTGTTTGATAGTAAGTGATTTTTATAGTGTTTAATAAGTTAACAAAAGTGTTAATTTAAAAATATTTATATATAATTTAGATGAGAAAAATACAATAAAGCCAGTATTAACGTATAGAGTAATTTTTTTAAAAAAAAGGGGGGGGGGGGGGGGGGGGGGGGGGGGGGGGGGGGGGGGGGGGGGGGGGGGGGGGGGGGGGGGGGGGGGGGGGGGGGGGTGGGGGGGGGGGGGGGGGGGGGGGGGGGATAATGAGAATATCATGTGTGAAATTTGTTTTTCTACTTTCTCTAAGGAGTTTTCTTAAATTTTAAGATTTTTGTTTTTCAAGGAAATATTTTGACCAACCAACCATTAGAACTTTAAAAATATCTTTTGGTAAATTTTTTTGTTATACGAAAAACACACCTGGCTACGACATATATGTTTGAATTTACGGTAGAACTTCTCCAAATTTATATTGTCAGAATCATGAAATATTATTATTTAATTGATAAATTAATATTTATTAATTTAAAGAGTATTTTTGAGTTTCAATGAAAAATAATTTTGATTATATCAAAAATTCAAAATCATTATATCTTACGTCCAAAATAATTTCTTAGATTTTAAAAATATTAGTTAGTGTACAAACAAACAAATAAATAAATAAATAAATAAATAAGAGGATACATGTTCATATCCACTACACCATAAAAAATAGTAGTCAAAACAGTAATGAAGAGAAATATTTTCCCATAAAAATATACCCTAAGCAAATTCATGATTTAATTATGTATATGAATTTATACTTTATATTTAAAATATTAAATTTCGATGAACCCGATTCATTGAATCCACATCCATCTCTACCTAATACCTATCCAGTGAAATCCCTACCTTGAGAATGTGCCGTGCATCATGCAACAAGACAGGCCCACAAAGTAAATCAACAAAAAGGCTAAAAATATTTTGCTATATTTTCGACAAATTAAATGGGAGAAAATAAGAATAAAATTCCAATACGATTGATAAAATAAAATAATAAGGCCAAGTCGTTTTCTTTATTACATTCCTTTTCAATCTATTCTTAATAATAAGTGCAGTGTATGATGTTGTTCTTTCTTTAATCAAACATATCAAGTTTGACTTTTAAATATAAAAAAATTCTTGATAGAAAGTGTTTGCCTTCTACTGGTGCCCTACGCAACATAAATTTAAAATAATCAGACTATAATATGAATATCAGATACCTAGCGGAAGGAGGGAAAAAAAAACAATAATGATGATTTAGGGATTCAAATGCCACCGACTGAGTATATTTTCATGCTTTATTTGGTTGGCGCCGTTGACATTTCAATTCAATTTAATTTATTTTCCCACCTCTAACCCCTACTTTACGTACGTACGTGCTAGCCTTACAATCCCCACTTATATTTATTTGGTCCCATCTCTTTTCTCCTACCACATTCTTTACATGTTTCAAATTAAATTATAACTTGTAGTATATGCTATTTTATTTAAACTTCTTTTTTATTTGCACGCAATATATTAAGATATGAATTAAAAAATACAATTTATATATTAATGAAAATGGTGTGTAATAATTAATGGAGCGAATAACGCATACTTACTAATTTAATTGTTCGCTCATAAATTAATATGTATATTAATATAAAGGGAGAAGTAAGATAGAATTGAATATCGCATTTACTTTTTCACATATATATTGAACTCTTTTTATAATTTTGACTTTGTCACTAATAGGTACGTTTACAAAATGGTGATAACAAGAATTTATATGTACAAATACATAACTAAAGAAAGATAGAAAAAAATATTAAAGCATAATCTCAATAATATTAAATCATGAATTCTTCAGAACAAGCCAACGAGCTAGACATTCGAGGATTACTTTTTGCTAAGGCTTATAGCTATCAAATATATTTACTGTATTTCACACATTTTAATATCTCCCACTTATAATTTATTAAATGTATTTACTGTTCGAAGATTGATTGAAGGTAGATCAATAACATTACTTATTTATGAATATTTATTATGATGGCTTAAAAAAAGGGAAGAATTGACAAGTCAGGTGAGGAGGATTAGCAAATCTTGTTGTGGACTCCAATATTTGACTAACAAAATATAAAAAGACATAATTTGAATCACATATGCCGACTTTACTACTTTTTTGTTTTATTTTGTCCTCCCATGGCCTTTCAACTTTTTGTAATACAATGGTCAAAGTTCTAATAACTTTGACCCCCTCTGGTTCCATTTATTTGTCTAGTTTAAAATTGAAGTAAATTTTTTAAAATACAATTTTTTTTAGAGTTTTATAATTTTAAATATATTATTTTGAAAGTTGAAATTAAATAATATTAAAAAAATAAGCCAAATATATGTAAAACCTCTTAAACTTACTTTCATTTTTATTTTAACACTCTATTTTAGCCGTGTTCTATTGGAACCCTTAAGTTCTATTTTTTTATGTACAATTTAAAGTCAATACTAATTTTTGCGATTTCTTTATTTATATTTCTATTCTTCAATTTAGTTTTGTTATTTTGTAAATCAACGTATGTTTGTTAGTTTTCGTAAAAAATAATAATTAAAATTAACGAACATTCATATTTTTAACTTATTTTTGAGATTTTCTTTATATTTTTGAAAGAAAAATAACTGACAAAAGTGATTTGATTTTCTTTCTTACACATTTCATTAAATTAAATAATACCAAATATTTGTTTTTTTTTCATATCATCCAAATTATATGAATTTAACGCAAATGTTTACTTTTAAATTTTTAATTTAACTCAATTACTTTAAGAAAGAAAATCGACGCAATTTTTTTTATTTTCCATGCAAAAATATATATAAAAAAAAAACTCTCCAAAAGAATCTTATTTATTTAAAAAATAAATAAATCAATGTTTATCCATTAATCTTTTTTTTTTTTTAACAAAAACTAACGTACAGACGTAAACTTTCTAAATGCAAAACTGCATTTGAAAAACATTAATGAAAATGAAGAAGAAAAAAAATAGTGTTTAAATGGTATATAAAAAATAGAGTTGAAAGAGTTAAAATGGAACAAGACTAACATAAAGTGCGAAAATGAAAAATGAGAACAAGTTAAAGAGGCTATTTGAATATTTGATCGAAAAAATAAGAGACACTTTTAAATAAATTAAAAAATAAATAAGATAGACAAAGTGAAATGGATAAACAAACTATTTGTCTATGCAAAAGTATCTATATTTATCGTCAACCTTCCGACGGAAAAAATAAATTTTTCTATCAAACTTTAGATTAATTTTTTCCTTATTTTTCAAGTTGTACTAAAGCAAATATTTATATATTTTAAAGAGATATTGGTAGACAACATTGATTATAAATAATACTCCACTAAATAAACATACATATGTCTATGCAAAAGTATCAAGTATTTTTCTTTTCCACTTTAGATTAGATATATTGTTCGTGTTCAATTTGGACTAAGAAGTCAAATCAAAACATTCGAATATACAATTTAAAATGGATGAGAGAATTATTAAGATGTAATCAAAGACAAAAAGTAAAATAAATAAATAATAATCTTTTCTTTAATTACTTCCACACATTTCTTTTTTCACTTTTATCATGGTCTTTCCACAATAATCAAGGTATAGTAGGCCAGTAGCATAGCTCCATGGAATTCGACGAAAATAAAATACTATACGTATTTTAAATTGTGATACAAAAGTTATTTTTGTAATTGTAAAAAAAATAAAAATACGAAAATGATCTTCTATGACCACTTATAATTTGAATTCAAGAAAATAATATTTTCTGATTTTTATATGCTACTTTCAAATCTCTTTTAATTATTTTTTTTAGAAAATTTAAAACAAGTTTTTGACGAATTACAAAATCAATTGACCCATTGTTAATTAGTGTCATCAAAATTTAGTACTGAATAATTAATTAAAGTCACCACAAAAGGAATATCTAACTATGAAAGGCACTTGTTTATATTTTAAAATTGAAATATTTTTTTAAAAAAAAATCTATCAATCGTCTACCTTGCTAGGATTAATATGTAATTATTTAAGAACTTGATGTTGTCACTTAAAAATGACCCTATGCAAACTAGCATCTTAATCAATTTATTTATAATTATCACTACATCTTACGAAATTAATCAATTTACTTATGAGCAAGACTTGAATTGATCTTACGTAATTAATCAATTTAATAGTTATTATCGCAACACAAACCTTGCACGCAATCTATATTTTGTCTTGATTATTGATTAATACTATCTTACCGGCAATTTTCTGATTAGTGGGCCCTAATTTTCTTTTCTTCTTAGTATATATCAAGAATCTTTTTATATATTTTTTTCAAGATAAGAACGTGTACCATATAATATTAAAAATAACAATGTTGGGTTCACTTTTGTAATGACTTTTTCATTTTGATTCTTTATATTTAATTAATATCTAGTTTAATTATCTTTGTCAGTTGGTGAATTAAAGTGTTCTAAAAAAAATTAGAGGATGAAAGCTCTACTCAATTGCCTCTTTGTCAACAAAAGCATGTTTATATTTTTCTCAAATCTCTTCACAATAAATTAGTAAATAAATAAAACTTTTCAAATATTTGGAGAAATTTGAATATTGTGTGGTTAACAATAACAATATAATCCTATAACATATATACTTTATTCACAGTTTGGAGAGGATAAAATGTACATGGATCTTGTTTATTCTTTTGTGAGGTAAAAAAAGTATTTTTGAAATAATATATAATACAATAGTAAGATACAAAAAGCAAATGAGGAAAATTATGCGACTATTAAGTTAAATAGCATCGACCTTCTCCACATAAAATATGACAATGCTCAATTACTAACTAGACTTCTACGGAAAAAGATCCCCCATTACTATTTTGTCCATTACTTCTGAATGATATAGTTGATGTATGTCATATGTACAAATGACTATGAGAGACTAGAATATTTTTTCTTGGTACTTTAAAAAATATATAATTGATTAATTTATTGTTATATCTATTTATTAAATTATTCCTACACTAAATAATATTTTTGAAATGTAAGGTAAATTATTTTTAGCCGTAAAGGTATGGATCGTTTTTGTTAATAATACTTCAAGATTTTTTAATTTTATGTTTCTTAAAAAAAATGGATTTAATTGTTATGTTCTAATGTGAAGTCGTGAATAATGAAATTAATTAGGGAAGTCTGAAATTCCACAATTATTGTGTATGTTTACTTTTTTGAATAATTTTAAAATGGTAACTAACATATAAATAAAATTAAAGGAGTATTAATACATATAAATACTTCGGATTTAATATTATTTAATGTAAGTATATATATATATTTTTAAAATAACAAGAAAAATAATCTTTTATTTATACAGATGACCTTCATGTACTACACCATTAAAAAGTAATGGACAAAATAGTAATGGAGGGGATCTTTTCCGGTCTTCTATCACATGAGAATAAGAAATTGACAATTCGATATACTCAATGCATTAAAAGAAAAGGTTTAAATGTCTCTATAAATATACTAACAAAATACCTAATTTGGATGTTGATTTGAGCCTATTTAATTAATTAAATGTAACATTTCATCTAATTTTTTGACTTGAGATGTAAATTATAGTATATATGTCTTATATCACACATATATTGTCATACAAATTTTGGTGATATGACTTCACCATGCAACTAGAAATTAGTTGATATATTTCATCATTTTCACTTCTTAACTACCTCATCTAACTTTTAACTCTATTCTTATGATAACTTAACATCAAAAGATTTAAGAGTATTATCATCAATAATACTTTTTTTTTCTTTTTATTTGAGGTGGACAGAGGACAGTACGTAGCAACACTCATGTTGGTGTTATGTCAATTTTGTATTATTTGGGAAATATTGAAAAACTTGTTTGAAAAAATATATTTTAAGTGCATAAATAATTTTTCAAAATTTAGTTAAGGTATGAATTGAGATAGAGATGAATTTTTGTGTTTATGTATGAAAATGCATTTTCTAGTTCATAAAAAGTTGAAAAGAGAGTCTCAGTCTCTTCTGCTGATGTTATTGTCGCTTGACTCGAGATTCACCTTCTTCAGTCAAATGTTTGATTGATTTGTTTTTTGGATCAAATTTGTTTTCTAATATTTGTTATTTTTTTCGCATTTGTTGAAACTCAAAACCCCGACATTTTTGAAAGTGTCTCCCCTCTCTTCATGACTATCTACTTAGTTTTGACAGCGCACACAAATAAATCTTGGACTTCTAATAAATTTATGTTTTATCTATTTTATGTTAGATAGTTTCGAACATCATTACTAAAAAATACTGCATTTAACTATGAATTTCTTCGTTGGCCCGTCGCTATTTTGCTCATAGCTAATTCATCACTAAATAGTTTTTGCAACAAATTTTACTGATTAGCTATAAAATTTATCAGTCACTAAATTCAGTTTTTTCTTACCAAATATAGGAAGATAACAACAAATATGTCCAAACACAATTTACACTTTCAAATGTTCTTATTTTAATCTTAACTTTAAAAATATATATTTTAATTTCAATCTAATATCATCCAAACGTCTACACATAATTTTTTTATAAAAATTATTATGTAAAATTATGTGGTAAATTTTGAAAATTTGGAGTGGAGGGTAAAATGTGATTGAAAAGAGTCCACTAGAATAAATATTTTGAAGGCAAAGGGCAATAAAAGCATCTCCGACAAAAAAGCGAAAAGATGAGCGGCTCAGAGTGACAGAAGGCCTAAATGTACCCTACCTTTGTCAAAAACCATAACAACAAAAAACTACTAGTACTAGATTCCTATCCCATACCCCTTGTGTAACATTATTTTTCCGATTAATTTAAATTTGTATTATGTAAGAAATGAGTGATTTTTATTGAAATCTTTTATCATTTTCGATTGAAATAATGCTATTCATTTCACTATAAAACGAACCTTTATGCGATGATTAAATATTAACTTACCTTATAACTTGCACCACCCTTAGACTACCCCTACTCTACCCTACCCTTGCTATGCAAAAACCCCTCAAACTCTAAGAATATAATTAAGTGAACAAAATTAAAATGAGATTTTTTATATTTATGGTTTAGTTACATATTATGAAAACTCTTGGAATAAGGACAATAATACATTAAATTTTATCGAGAATTTAAAAATACGAAGCAATGTAAAATATCCCGTTTAGTTAGAGTAAATGATGATATTTTTCAACATACTAGATTTCAGTTTCAAACAAAAAACTAAAATCTCATACTACTACTACTAGTCTACTACTAGATTCCTATCCCATACCCCCCAAGGTAACATTTTTTTTCCTCACTAATTTAAATTTGCATTGTGTAATACTTATTTGAGGAAGAAATTGTTTTTGTTGAGATTTTTTTCGTTTTCAATATTTAAACTACAAATTATATTTCTAATTAAATTTGAAATAATTTTATTCATCTCACTATAAAACGATTTACGATTTTTTCTGCTATTATCAAATATTAACTTACCTTATAACTACCCCCATCCTTAGACTACCCCACTCTACCTTACCTAGTACCAATAATATAATTAAGTGAGCAAAATTAGAATGAGATTTTCATATTTATGATTTAGTTACATACTATTATGAAACTCTTGGAATAAGCACAATAATACATTAAATTCAGGGAGAATTTAAACATACGAAGTAATGTAAAATATCCTGTTTAGTTAGAGTAAATGATGATATTTTTCATGAAACTCTTGAAATAAGCACAATAATACATTAAATTCATGGAGAATTTAAAAATACGAAGCAATGTAAAATATCTGCTTAGTTAGAGTAAATGATGATATTTTTCAACATACTAGATTTTGTGTTGTTGTTGCTTAATTAAAATAAAAGTTACTTCAATAGCTATCAACCTGAGTTGTGAAGTGTGAGAGCTCGAGATAATAAAAAATAAATAAACCAACAAGATGTGGTGCTTTGCCCCAACTATCAAGAGTAGAAAGATATCAATTTGAGATGGTTGAAATCTATTTACTTTAGTATAAATCTCTATTTCAAACCCAAAATATGAAAAAGAAATCATAAATGGACCTCACGATAAGCAAATACAAATTAACCATGTTATTATTCATATAATATATTTACTACTAGTTGCTATGCTTATTAGTACTTTAGATTAATATTCACGATTATATTCAAAAATAAAAACTAAACAATAAAATAACACTTCAATAAATTATTATAAAGTTAAAAAAAACTACTACAACTACTATCACTATTATTCAACTAATTTTGGGATAAGTGTCTGAAAAATACCTCAACTTTGGTCGGATTTGCTGTTGCAATACTAAACTTTCATAAGGACCTATTACCTCCCTAAACTATTTAATACCGTATTTTTTACCCCCTGAACTATTTAATAGTGTATTTTAAAGGTATATATGTGCCCACGTGCACACATTACTATTTATAATTTTACATTATTTTTTATGTCCACGTGGATAAATATATATATTTAAAATACGGTATTAAATAGTCTAGGGAGGTAATAGGTCCTCATGAAAGTTTAGTATCGCAACAGCAAATCCGACCAAAGTTGAGATATTTTTCAGACCCTTATCCCACTAATTTTACCATCAACGGATGTGATTACTCTTCCTTAATCAAAAGTCTCATGTTTGATTTTTGAGTATAGAATAATTCTTGATTGAGAGCGTTTTCTTTCGAAAGAGCCTTATATAACGTCAATTCGAATTAGTCGAGCTTTAATATAAATACCAAATCAATTTTTTTTATTTTTTAAATTCAACTAGCTTTGAGTATTTGATTCAACATGGGTAGCTTTATTGAACTCCTCCCCTCCTTTGGTTGAAAACTTAAGAAAGAGATGGAAAAAGGAGGGATTACTATTTTAAATTTGAAACTTCCAAAATAATAAAATAAAATAAAATATTTGCTAGCCCCACTTTCAAATAAATAAAATCTTATATACTCCCTAAAATGCAGTCAACCACCAAAAAAAGAAAAGATAAAAAGATAAAATTTCATTTCCCTCCAATAAATTACAAAATTGATATTTAAAAATAAAATAAAATAGAAATATTTATGGTAATTGGTATGACTATGGATCTACTGTACAGGCAACTGCCCGACATTAACGGTGTTGAGACTCGAGATTGACCAAGAAAAAGAAAAAAATGGAGCTGAAAAAAGATGCATAATTTTTTATTTTTTATTTTTAAATAAAAAGATAAAAAAGAGAGAGAAGGAGAAAGAAAAGGACAGACAGAAGAGAGAACCAATAATCATAACCATTATACATAAAAAACATTTTTGTATAGTTTTATTTACAGAGAGAACAAAAAAAAGAAGAGGAGGAAGAAGAAGAAGAGGAAGAGAGTTGGTTTCACGTTTGTGGGGTTTTTTGTTGTTGTTGTGTGTGTTGTTTTTGAAGAGATCTCTTTCAGATCAGAAGCTTAAAGGGTCATAAAGATAACCTCGTAAGGATTTATTTTTCTTCTGATCTGCATGTTTTGAAATCCCTCATTCTTTTTATTTTTGTTTTTTCTTTGGTGGGGTTGTTTCAGGTTGGGTTCTTAGGCTGAAAGACTTTAGCTTTTTGGTAATTTTGGTTGTTGTGTTCATTTTTCTTGGTTTTTCTTTGTGTTGGTTTGTGTATGAACACATTTTATTATGTGGGTGTTTGAGTTTTGTGGTAAAGATTGGATTTTTATGGTTAAAATCTTGGAAAATGGAAGTGGGGTTTGAATATGAGGGATTTTAGGGTGTTTGTCTTTCTTTCTGAGTTAATTCTGTTTATGGGGTTGAGAATTTGGTTCATTTTTATTTCCTTCTGGGTGTTTGAGCTGTGGGAATTTTGCCTTAATGTCTATTTGTTAATGGGTTTGTTTTCTTTTTCTTCCTTTTTTTTCTTTTGCATAAGAGTTTGAAGTTTGTTTTTTGTTATGTATTTGAGCAAATTGGTGCATATGTTGGAGGCATTGAGGGTACTAGATTGGGTTGATTCCTTTTCTTTTATTTCTCCTTCATTTTTTTCTGGTTTTCAAGGGTGGGCTATGCTTTTGTGTGTTTACTGAAGGGGTTGTTTAGGCTGTGTTTCTGTTGGTTAGAAGATTATTACTTCTTTCTCTTTTGCTCCAGAATTTTGACATTTCTGATAGATTTGAGCATTTGGTTCTGCAAATTTTGATACATTTATTCCTTCGATTTTATCTTTCTTTTGTGCACCCAGAGTTTTGTGAATTGTCAGGCATTATTCCTTATGCAATATTCAGATTCAGAGATTAGTTTCTTTTTCATGTCATGAGCTTTTTCATGATAGGAATTAGACATTTGGGAGTCTTCTTTACTTTATTGTGGCCTTCCTAGAAAAATCTTGTGCCAGTTTGCATTCTGAGGTGGTTAGGATATTCTCCTGATCTCTCTCTTTCCTGCAAGTTCTTTCCCTTTTAGTTCTGTAAATTTTCCAATTCTAAGATATTTTTGGGGCCTTGTAACATTCTATTTTGCTCTCCAATTTTAGAGGTTGAGAGGTAACATATAGGGTTAGATTTTTTGATCTCTACCTCAAACACTTTCTTTGTCGGGTCATGTCATTTTCATAGGGGGATTAGATTCTTTCATATGTAAAGTTGGTGACTATATAACTGCTAATTCCTGATATGAGGGAAAAAGGACTTTCTTGAATTTTGAAAAACTTCTCTCTCCATTCAGAAATATAATCTTGCTTTGCTAGGTAGATGCTAATTCTTCGGACTGCTTTACTGAAACAAAATAACTGAACTATTGGGATCTAAAAGCAGGTCACCGGAGACTCCTGTTGTTTCGTTATTTTTCGCTTGCACCTTTGCTTTAATTCTTCCTACTGTCCTAACTGTGATTACTATATAGATGGAAATATTTTGCCTGATCAGCTGAACATTTTCTGTCCTCAGAAAGCTAAATATGTTTTACTCTGGACTAAGGTCTGAGCTTGTAATATTATCACTTGGTTCTGACTTTTAGATTATTCCTGGGGACTTCGTTCTTTCTTCTTCCTTTTGGGGTTAGCAATGTATGCGTTACACTTTATTTAGTTATTTGTTTATCTTTTTTGGTTTGTGATCAAACAATGAAGTGTGTAATGACTTTATTTCTGCATGTCCTATAGTCCTTTCATCTATGAGTCACAAGTTATAAGAGTATCTACCCTTGAGGGATTGCATTTTTAAGCTTTTATTCTGTATATTTCTTCTTGCAGGTGATGGGGAGAGACGTTACAGGTTTACGTTCTGATAAGAAACCTAGTGTTAAGCCAAATGGTGTCACCCATGGTGCAGTTCATGTTGCCCCCAGAATCGCCAAGGAAAGGGTTGAAGCAAAGGAGTTTGAGGCAGAGGATCACACTGCAAATGGCACACATGTGGAGGAATCCCATGAGAAGCAGGATGTACTATCTGTGAAAAGCACCAACTGTGAACCTGACCCGATTGAGGCAAAAATTACGAAGACTGAGGCTGTGAAGTCCAGTGACAAGAAGTTGGGCTCACCAATGAATCCTTCATCTGATTCTACTGCAGTAACTGAAAGTCCAGCCCCCCCAGTTATGAATTCATCAGGGAATGAATCTGAAAATCATGGAAATGGCACTCAGACTGTTGATGCTGGCTCGAATTGTTCATCAAAGTCCATCGATCTGCAGTCTCCTATGACTTCACAAAAATTGCATGTAAGATTTTGTTGCTTTTAATTGATACGAACAATCTGGAATATGCTGCAGTCCTTATAAGCTGGACTCTTGGTTATTTGCCACCGTATAAAGGATGGCATTTGTAAGGGGCCGTGGATTTTATTTGCAGCTCAAAGATGTCCAGAAAACTGCTTGCTAAATCCTGCTTTTGATTATCTGACAAAGTTTAACGTATTTTTGAACCAGCCTAAAATCCAGACCATATATTTCTTTTCTGTAGGTTTTGGTGGTGTTTTGGGGGGTGGGGTGGGTGGTAAAATGAATAGCCTGGAATGAGTTGATGCTTAATGGATAACTTCTCACTCCTCTATAAATATGTCAAGATTTAAATTCTATGATGCTGTCTGGATGCTTAGTGGGAAACTCCAAACTCATTACTATGTAAACAAAATAGGCTTAAATTCTGATGTTGATATCACAGTAACATTAGCAGGGAACTTTCAGCAAATCATGACTCGTGTTTTGCCGAAAAGTAGATAGATTGATTTAGGATTGCAACTTAAGTGAGTTAGCTACTGAATGAAGAAGGACAAAAGAAGTCGGCTGCAGCAAGCAGAACGATAATTTACTGCAATCTGAACCGAATGCATATTCAGTATCTTGTTTGAATTTATCAGGCTTCCATACTACTCATAATTCAGTCTTTTGATGTCATTATTTTACACCCTTCATAACACTATATAATACTTGTTTATCCTCTGATGTCATGTAATTCTTGTGCCCTGATGATCAGACCACTGATCTTGAGAATTATTTATCTTGTTGCAGCAAAATTCTCCCATGATGACAAGGAAGTTGCGGATTCAGGATGAAGATGATAACTGGTCTTTGGCTTCCTCGTATCCTTTTATTGGACTTCTAATTCCTCTTTTTGCAGACTTCACTATTAAAAATTTCTGTTTTTTTTACTTGTTCTTCTGGGAAAATCTTCCTTATCTTTCATAGAACTGCAGCTTCTGTGCGGACAGTTAGGTCCAAGGTTACTGTTCCTGTAGCTCCATCATTTAAATGTTCTGAACGCTCAGCGAGACGTCAAGAGGTATTTTCCTGAAATTTTGAATGAAATTCTTGTTCAAACTTCTTACAAGCTCCTCTCCTCGTTCATAATTAACTTGTAATTGTGCTTTGTTTTCTCAACAAACGATGCTATCTCAATCTTTCTCATTTTATTATCTAGTATTACACAAAGTTAGAGGAAAAACACAAAGCTCTGGAGGCGGAGAAACAAGAATATGCAGCCAGAACAAAGGTATTATATTGTAGCATGCATGTATTAGTTTCTCACAACATTTTGACTGCCCCAACTTCTTATGCCTGGTGGGGAGAAAAAATGACATGTCGTGAAGTAAGATAATTGACCCCTAACTTATTCTCTACAAATTCTAGGAAGAGGAAGAGGCAGCAATTAAACAGCTTAGAAAGGCCATGTCCTACAGAGCAAATCCAGTTCCTAATTTTTACCGTGAAGGGCCACCTCCAAAGGCTGAACTTAAGAAGGTACTCTTCACGTATATATATACTCTTTGTTTATAGTTGGAAGTTGGTTCCCTATTGCTAATGTTTTTCCTTATACCCTGTATAAGAAACTTGTCCAATGAAGTTAAGGCTTTGGCTAGCATACAATATGAATGACCAATTTTTTAACTTTAATGCCATGTGATAAATCACAGTTCCAAATGTTGATGCCTCAAAAAGGATTTCAGAAGATAAAACATGAAGATACTAGTTAGTGCAATCAATTGTGGAATGCATGTGTTCTGTTTGCATGTTTAGTCTTTGTTCGAAAGGGATGGTATTAGACATAACTGAAGCAACTCGACTCTACAAATGGCATATTTTGAGTGTAATTTAGACCTAAATGAGTCTTCTACTCCCTAAGTAATTGATCAAACAATCATGCAACAACCTTGAATTCTGTTTTTTCTGATGGACTAGATTGAGTTTGTATCCTTGTAAGCAAATAAAAATGTTCCTGCTTTGCATGCAGCTGCCAGTCACTCGTGCCAAATCACCAAATCTAACCCGTAGAAAGAGCTGTAGTGATGCAGTTGGAGCATCTCCTGAAGAAAAGAAAGCTTCTGCAAAGGGTCGTCACAGCATTGGTGTTTACAAACAAGGCAGTCCTACCCCACCCACCCCCAAAAGCAAAAATCGTGTGAGTGGTCGAATCAGTAATGGAACTCCTAGAGTCAAAGAACCTACAAAGTTGGTGAAAGCAAAAAAAGAATCCCCTTTGAAGGAGATGAAGGAAACTCCAATTAAGGAGATAAAGGAAACTCCAATTAAGGAGATAATAAAGGAAACTCCAATAGCAGAGTCAAATGGAACTCCAATGAAAGAGACAGAGGAAGCTCTGGTTAAGGTGACAAACAAAGCTTCTGTCAAGGAGATAAAGGAAATTCCCGTCTTAGAGACGAAGGAGGCTTCTGATACAATGACAGAGCAAGTGTCTGAAGAAACTGCTGCTCAATCATGAGCATTGAGCAATTAGTCTTCTTTTTCATTTCCTTTTTCTTTTTCTTTGTAGTTTATCATCGAATCGAGATGTTCCAGGCAAGGTCAAATTGGCCTTCGTCCTTTCTTCTCGGCAATGACTTGTTGAAGTGATGCTTTGAAACTGTGTTGTATATTATATGTAATTTTCATTTGGTACATATGTTACATAGAAAGAGACTCCTGTTGAACATTTTGTTTATAAACATAACTTTAAGAACAGTTTGGCTGGGTTGTCTTACTGTTTCCTTGCCCATCTATTGAGTGACTAGTACTCTATATATCTCCAAAAGATGGCTGGACAGTTTGTGCTCGACGACACTCGGTTAGTGAATTGCTGTGTTCCCATCTTTCTCTTCTATTCAAAGGGATAAAAGGGTGTTCGTATTAAACGAATAAATACATGATATGTGTTTTTGT
The DNA here is from genome assembly GCF_000226075.1 of Solanum tuberosum. Classification (NCBI taxonomy): domain Eukaryota; kingdom Viridiplantae; phylum Streptophyta; class Magnoliopsida; order Solanales; family Solanaceae; genus Solanum; species Solanum tuberosum. Next base: position 743,466 of record NW_006239019.1, read on the forward strand.
CAAACGTTTATCACTTCATGATTAATTAATGTGTACTTAGATAATACTATTGTTTGGTCTGTAGTCTGTACTGCAAACTTGGTAGTAACAGATAGCAATCAGTTATTTTCTTCTATAAATTGATATGCTTTTTGCCTATTTGGATTATACTATTTAGAAAGATAAAAATCATCATTTGATAAGGATATAATCATAAAGGTTGTTGCTTTGTAGGATACTTTTGTGGCATAATTTGCTAAGGTGAAATGATTCTTGTTTTGACATGCTGTTATCAGTTACTCATTACAAAAATAGTAGAGTGAAGAAGCAGCAAGAGTTCAGTGGTGGGCGCTAAAGGGTACAATCAAATTAGTGAATTTCAGTAAAAGCTACCATGGAAATATGCTGCGACATGATTAGTGATGATTCATATGATCGATTTTAGTTAACTTGAAATTCAAGCATTCTAGTTGTTATTGCTGTAAGATAATCTTATAATCACTTTCTTCTTCTGGAATATACTATGTCTAATAAGTTTGAAATTACTGTTTGTACTATGTAAAATCAACTATCTAATTCTACTTAAATAAATAAATCAATTTCTCACAAAAATTCGAAAAACTTTTCATGCATGTTTCATTCATCTATTAAGCAGTTAGGTTAATCACATAAAATATAACATTCTTTAATTATACGCATCAACCTTACGTAGAAAACACATAAGGTTTTATGACTTATTGAGGCGAATGCATACGATTAAAGAAGATCGACATATTTTATGTGGTTAACCTAACAACATAATTGACAAAAGAGAACACGTACCAGAAAAAAATTCAAAATGTCTCATTGGGACGGAGTGTTTAATTAAAAATGGAAAGAAGATGACATATTTTATGTGGTTAACTTAACAACTTAATTGACGAAGGAGATCACATACAAGAAAAAATTCAGAATATTTAATTGGAACACTTTATTAGGAGTATTTCATTAAAGACGGAACTTAGTTAGAATGTATAAATGAAATATCTTGACAAGTTTAAGCAACTAATTTAGTAGAACAAGATAGTGTACAAGTTACAATGCACAGTGCAACTCTCACAAAGTCATAATCTTAATTAGTCAGAAATCCCCAATAGGCCCAAATCTCGCCGCTGCGATCTTGCAAAACCAGCACAAAAATCCCAACTCGGTGGCAATTTTCCTCCACTTTCAATGGACTCCCAATGGCTATTTCCATGAGGAATCTTGAAAAAGTTGCAATCTTTAAGCCTTCTGCGCACACAATTCCACTGCTCAACTTCAATGGCCATCAACTCCTCAACAGCGCCGCCACCCAGTTATCCTCTCTCGATGATGACCAACAAGCTGCAAGCCTACGAGGAAGATTTAGAAGAAGAGAGCAAGCCTTCCGTCTTCTTGGTAGCTCTCTGCCCTTGTCTCGTTTGTATCATTCTCTTGCTCATTGTAGTATCCATTTTTCTCATTGTCAAGTTTCATCTCTTTTGCCACACCCCACTTCACTCTGTTTTTTTCAAGAAAAGTTGCCATTGAGTAATCCCAGAAGGATTTGGCCTCTTTTGCCAAAAGGGTGTTTTAATTTTACTAATACTCATCCAGATGTGAAGTTTTTGGAGTTGAATACTAAGCAATTTAGCACTGTACAAACTTCACTCTGTACATCGTTATTTAGTAATTCCAGAAAGATATGGCCTTTTTCATCAAAAGGGTATTTTTATTGTACTGGTATTAATTCGAATTTGAAGTTGAGTTTTAGGGGAATTTGTAGTTGTGTTGATAATGATGGTGAATTAGAAAGTGATAATGATGTTGAGAATGAGAGTGATGAGAGGGTGGCGGTGTCGAAGGCGGATCCTAAAGAGGTGGATAGGGTGTGTAAGGTTATTGATGAGTTGTTTTCGTTAGATCGGAATATGGAGGCTGTTTTGGATGAATGTGGGATCAATTTAAGCCATGATTTGGTAGTAGATGTGTTGGAGAGGTTCAAGCATGCTAGAAAACCAGCATTCAGATTCTTTTGTTGGGCGGCTCAGAGGCCAGGGTATGCTCATGATTCAAGAACGTATAATGCAATGATGGCAATACTTGGAAAGACGAGGCAGTTTGAGACTATGGTTTCGGTTCTTGAAGAAATGGGGGAGAAAGGTTTGCTTACAATGGAGGCATTTTTGATCTCCATGAAAGCATTTGCTGCAGCAAAAGAGCGGAAGAAAGCTATTGGGATGTTTGAGTTGATGAAGAAGTACAAGTTTAAAGTTGGGGTGGAGACAATTAATTGTTTACTTGATGCCCTGGGAAGGGCAAAGCTTGGGAAAGAAGCGCAATTATTGTTTGAGAAATTGGAGCATAGATTCACACCAAATTTACTAACATATACAGTTTTGCTCAATGGATGGTGTAGGGTAAAGAATCTGATGGATGCGGGTAAAGTGTGGAATGAGATGATTGATAAGGGTTTTAAGCCTGATATTGTCGCCCATAACACAATGTTGGAAGGGCTGTTAAAGTGTAAAAAAAGGTCTGATGCGATCAAGCTGTTTGAGGTTATGAAAGCAAAGGGTCCATCGCCTAATACAAGAAGTTATACGATCTTGATCCGGGATTTGTGTAAGCAGGGTAAGATGGATGAAGCAGTTGCCGGTTTTGAGGAAATGCTTAGCTCTGGATGTGAGGCAGATGCTGCAACTTTTACCTGTTTGGTAACAGGCTTTGGAAATAAAAAGAAGATGGATAAAGTCTTTGCATTGCTGAGGGAGATGAAGGAAAAAGGATGCCCACCTGATGCAAGACTGTATAATGCACTGATCAAATTAATAATAAATCGACGAATGCCAGATGATGCGGTTACTTTATACAAAAAGATGATCCGAAATGGAATTCAACCTACTATTCACACTTACAATATGTTGATGAAATCATTCTTCATGACAAAGAACTATGACATGGCTCATGCAACTTGGGAGGAAATGAGCCTGAGGGGTTGCTGTCCAGATGAAAATTCTTACACCGTCTTCATTGGAGGGCTTATAGGGCAAGGACGATCTATGGAGGCTTGTAAATACTTGGAGGAAATGATAGACAAAGGCATGAAAGCACCTCAACTTGACTACAACAAATTTGCTGCTGATTTTTCTCGGGGTGGTAGGCCTGATATACTGGAGGAGTTGGCTAAGAGGATGAAATTCTCTGGGAAGTTTGAGGTCTCAAGTCTCTTTGCTAGATGGGCTGAAATGATGAAGAGTAGAGTAAAGCGTAGGGATCCCAGCTGATTAGCAATGCAAATAAATTATCTGTCCTGGCCGTGGAATTTTATGTTCTCGATAATGCAGATGAGAGAATCACTAACCAACCAGTAGCGTCTTTTGACAATCAGTGACAACGGAATGTCACTTTTTGATCTCAGCATATCATACAAGGTCTGAATACGAAAATTCATTCTTATTCCTGTTGTAATCATTTGTTCTTTTGGCATTCATTAGGCTTCTTGGTGATTCAAAGCATGTTTATATTCTTGTGCTGTAGTATTTTCACTGTACTTACTGGAACAACAGAACACTGAAATCATATCTATCTTTTCCAGCTATGATTTGGCAAAAAAAAGACTCTAAGCTATACTTTTGTTCTTTCAGGATCTCACATTGCAGCCATATATGCATAGTTGCTTGAACAAGTTCTTACAAATTTAAAAGTTTCATAGTAAAAGGAATATGTATTATATACGAAAATAATATTTCAAAAATTATAAATATTAGTATGATAATAGGGACCTAGTTCAAATAGAACCCTTCCTGAAAGATGGCTGCATCATGTATTTGTAATACATGTATTATTTTATTTATTTGAATAAATATATAGGCTATTCGCCTTGATTTTTTTTATAATAGTCTTTTATTTAATGCAAATTATTTTATACATTTCAATTTCAACTCTTTTAACATTGGTCTACTATAAAATTGAATTTATATTTCTTAATTAGCTTAGCTTAACTTCATAAATTTCTTAATGTTCACTATTTTTTGTTGTTTCAAAGTTTACTAAACTTACAATTTTTATAATTTTCAATTTGAAAATTAATTCTATAACTTTTAAAAAGTTTAAAATTTTATTAAAAAATTAGATAAACTCAATTTTTTTTGTAAAACTAGTGTTTTTAATCTAAGTACTAACTTACTAACTATTTTAAATCAATGAAGGAAAACTTACAAAAAAAATTAAAGTATAATTATACAAAATCTTAATAAGTTATTAGGTCAATAAATATTTTAAAAACTATTTTTTAAGAATATAAGATAAAGAAAAAAATATTTTTTATAAATAAAATGGTGTGTGTGTGGGTGGGGGGGTGTTTCAAACCGATATATACCAGATCATAATCAATAGAAAGCTCTGTTGGATTCGATACCAGTAGACCCAATTCTGATAACACAATCAATTTAGAAGGCCCGACTAAATTCTTGTTCCAGAAAAAATGGGTCCGGTGATTCCGATTCTTAGATTTTTAGAAATTAGCTACGTAGTTATGGCGATGCTTGATGTTGAGGCGTTGGAAAAGGATAACAAGATTCTTAGGGCAGCAATGTTAAAGAAGCGCTATGCTAACGTGATGATGAAATCACAAAAACAAGTTTTTTGGCAAAGCGTTTGATGAAAAAAAGATGAAGAAAATGACTGCATTGTGTGAGAAGCAGTTGGAAGAAGAAAGAATAAAGTCACGGGAAGCCGCGAGAATTGCTATTGCAAGCGTCAAAAGGACAGTTAATTTTAGTAATGGCCTTCAAGCCGAAAGAGATTTAATGTTTATCATTGTCGCGCCAAATCGATTGTAAATTGAAGAGTTTCCGTGTAGTAATATCACCGGATTGATATTTGTAGAATAATATACGTAGTATATTCATTAGTTTATTTTTCTCATATACTTATTTGTTGATGATAATCATGACAAGTGAATATATTTAATCCAACAGGAGATAATTTTAGTTGTATGATGTACTTAATTATCTCAATCTTATTACTCTTAATAATTAGAGTATACTTTGTTTCAATTTAACTTTGTTCAAATTGATTGAGTGTGCAAATCACGGAAGAAGCTAGGCAGGGCTTTGTGGGTTCGGACGAATTCAGTAGCTATTCCGTAGACCCTATATTTTTACTAGAAAATTAAGTAATAACTTGTGAACCCCTAACAAAAATGATTGACAACTCAATGTTAAGGAAGAGGAAAGAAATTTAGAGCCCCCAAACTCCTAATACTAGCTCCGCCTCTGGTGCAAAATGTTAACATGGGTGAATTTATTGTGCAATTTATGATACATATGAACTCATGGTCTTTCCAAAATTAGATATTTTATTTACATATTTTCTCGAACTGATATAATATTGCCTTTCTCGATATAGGTAGTCAGAGTGTTTGTTTCTCTGTGTTTATTTCATTAAGTTGGTCAGCGATAATATATAAATAATTATATATTAAAAGAATTATAATTTATAGATATAATTAGGATTTTATAGCAATTTCTCTCTCCCTCTCCATATTCTCACTCGCCTCTCCCCTCTCTCTCTTTGCCCTTTCTGTCTCGACTTTTCCTCTCTTTGTCCACAATACATATATAAATGATAACAATTAATGATACAAATATAAATGGTAACACATAAACAGAATACACAAGGCACCAAATGAACACAAATGCACATGAATACAAATATAATTTGTGACCTATTAGAATAACGATACAATTGTATTGTAGTAACAAATTACGAATACAATAGTCTTGATAAAATTGTATTCATTGATACAAATTAATTGTATCAATTGTATTCGTGATACAATTATCAACTAGATATACAATTATCGATCATGTATACAGATCAATTGTATCTCTCTCGCCTCTGTCCTCTACTCCTCCTTCTAGTAGCTAATTTTTTTTTCTTTCTACTCTGTATAAGAAACTTATCCAATTGCTATGTGAATTACCTTTTTTTTTTAAAAAGAAAATTTTTAGTGTCATGTGATAAATCACTGTTCCAAGTTCCAAATGCTGAATGCCTCGAAAAGGATTTCAGAAGATAAAACATGAAGATGCTAGTTTTGATTGAGCAATGGAATAAAAAAAAATAAAAAATAAAAAATTGAGCTCTGGAACAAAATAAAATAAAATTACGCGTTTGAAAAGTTTCCATATTTGTTACTTTCCTAATTAATTTTAGGAAACTTTGGTAATCCTTTTCCAATACAAAAAATGGATAACTATATGTATATATATATTATACTTTACCTTACTACCTATTTTTCATCTACATTACTATAAGCTAGGGTTATTTGTTCATTGTTACAATATTCTTCGATCTTTATAGGTAATTAGCTACGTAGTTATGGCGATTCGTGATGTTGAGACGTTGGAAAAGGACAACAAGATTCTTAGAGCCACAATGTTAAAGAAACGGTATGCTAACGTGATCATGAAATCCCAAAAACAAATTCTTGGCAAAGCGTTTGATGAAAAAAAGATGAAGAAAAAGGCTGCATTGTGGGAGAAGCAGTTGCAAGAAGAAAAAGTAAAGTTGCGGGAAAGAGATAGGGAAGCAGCACGAATCGCTATTGCAAGCATCAAAAGAACTGTAAATTTTGGTGATGGTCTTCAAGCCGAAAGAGATTTGATGTTGATCATCGGTTGCTACAAATGGATTGTAAATTGAAGAGATTCGCCGTAGGAATGTATGATCAGATTGTTATTTGTAAAATAATATACGTAGTATATTCAATAGTGTTTCAATTTAATTTTGCTGTTCAAATTGGTTAAGTAGTTTAGTACTCTTTCTCTGTCCCTAATTACTTATTCATTTTTTCTTTTTTAGTTGTTCCTAATTACTAGTCCATTTTGACAAATCAAGAAAGAACAAAAAAATTTCCTATTATACCCTCAATTAATTACTTTGAAAAAGATAGAACTTCTTGAAAATCTTAAGTTTTAATTCATTCACTTCATAATTAATAGGGCAAAGCTGGTAAACTCATTATGTCATTAGTTATTTTATTAATAGGTGTGTCAATTCAAAAGTGGATAAGTAATTAGAGATAGAGGGAGTACTGCAATTTATTTTGCGATATAAGTGACAATTACACGACTTAAGGAGCATGATTTTTTTTTATTGGTATATGAATGCAAGTTGCAACAATCAGGGATTTCACATTGAAAAAAACTAAGGGTTCAGGCAAAACTCAATTTATTTTGAATTTGAGTTTTAAATAAAGAACGCCAATAAAAGATATAAATAAAGATTTACTATTTGTATGTATTCTTGTTCTTGAAATCATAGTAGGATAGGAAGAATATTTGTGGTAAAAAAAGTAAATAAATTATTACGGCTCTTATATGCAAGAGAGAAAGCAAAACTTAACAAAGGATCATAATATTATTTTTTTCATTTGATTCTTTCAAACCCAAACAATCAGAGTCCCCTCCTCTTTTAAATTCCTCATTTTCTTATTATGAGTTTGTGTGAGCTTAGTTTTTTATTTGTCGTTGTATTTTAATTGTAATTCATAGCAGTATATAATCGTACTTTATTAAATTATATTTATAAGATAAGAAATTAATATATTTTGATTTTGCAAATACTTTCTGTATACACGTTATTTTTTCCACTTTTGAGATTACATTAGCCATATTATTATATTGTTTAATATAATTGGGATAATATATAAACATATTTGTTAATTTGACCTCAACATATACTAATGTCATTTAATGTCAGGTGTGCACTAGTAGATTCTTAAAGAAAAATTACATAAGAAGACAAATATATGATGTGTATTTATTATTTATAACTACAGTTTAGAAGAATTACAATTTGTAGCTATAGTTATGATTTTATAACAAATTTATCTCTCGTCTCTCATCTCTCATCTCTCCACCCTCCCTACCTCCCTCACCTTTCTCCTCTCTTTGCACCCTTACTCGTCTGTCTCCTTTCTCTATCTCTGTGTTCTCTCACTTGCCTCTCTCCTCTTTCTTTTGCCTCTTTCATTTCCAGTCTCTCTCTTTTGCCTCTCTCCTCTCTCTTTTGCCTCTTCCTCTTCCTCGTCCTATCTCTCTACCATACTAATACAAAATGTAATAATCAATGACATAAATATAAATGGTAACACATGAATACAATACACAAGGCTAAAGATGAATAAAAATGCACATGAATACAACTATAATTTGTTACGAATTACAACAATAATACAATTGTATTTGTTGATACAATTGTATTCACCGATACAAATTATATTTGAATAAAAAATATGTTCGTTAATATGCTTGACAAAATTGATTTGCATCAATGAATTGGACACAATAATCTTGATACAATTATATTTATTATTACAAAATCAGTTGTATCAATTGTATTCGTGGTACAATTATCGGCTAGATATACAATTATCAATCAGGTATACAAATTCATTTGTATCTTTCCAGCCTCACTCCTTTTTCTCTCAAATCTCGTTCGCGTATCTCCTCCCTCTCTCAATCTCACTCGTCTCTCTCCTCCTTCTAGTAGCTAGTTTTTTTTTATACAAATCAATTATATTTGTGATACATTATACAAATCAATTATGTTTCTCTCCTCTCTCCCAAATCCCGCTCGCCTTCCTCCTCCTTTTAATACATAGCTACGAATTGTAATAAAACCAACTATAACTAAAAGCCTAATTATATTTCAAAAGTCTTAGTTGTTTTTGAAATTTTCTCATACTTAAATAAACTAATGTTAGTGGGTATTTTATGATAATATTCCTTGGTTACATATTAAAGGAAAATTATCTTCAATTTTGTAACTATTATTTTCCTTTGTTTTGTCCATGTTTTCTTGTTTTTGGAGAAACTTGACAAGCCAAAGACAGGAGGAACCCATGGCTAGGAGCATCTCATACATCACAGGCTCCCAGCTTCTCTCTCTCAAACGCCGTCCAAATATCGCCATCGTCGACGTCAGGTCATTACAAAGCTCAATTCCCACTTACATAATTTTCTAGATCTCTCTGTATATTTTCTGCCAAACCCCATATCGATTTCTTGATTTTTTGGCCTCAAATTTGCAGAGATGATGAGAGGAGCTACGATGGGCACATAGCTGGGTCGCTTCACTTTGCAAGTGATACTTTTCTTGATAAAATACCCAGTCTTATTCAAGCTGCTAATGGCAAAGATACCCTTGTTTTCCACTGTGCTCTTAGCCAGGTTTGAATCTTGTTTAGTACTTTTTACTCACTTTCTGGTGTTTATCTATCTGTTTTCTATTTCCTTAATTGGGTATTTCTGTTTTTGGTTAAAGATTCTATCTTTGATCATTCTATAGTTTCCTGCACAGATTCCTTTTTGGGGTTTTTTGTTTATCTGTTGTTGATGCATTTCTTTATTAAGCTGCTAATGGCATTGTGAACTTATCTTGTTTCCTTGTGATCTGTTTATGTGGATTTGACCATCCTTTCCTCTTGAGCTATATTTTGAGATTGGGTTAGGCCTAACTGTCATATATGTACATGGTATCGGAACCAAGTCCATCCTTGTTTGAGCCTGTATTAAGGAGTTGTTAAACAGTTAAAGTGGGTTAGAGCACCACATTGGTTGGATGATCTGCTTATATGGACTTTGGCAATCATCCCCTTGAGCTAGCTTTTAGGGTTGAGTTAAGCCCAAGTGTCAGATCTTTACATTATCCATATTGTGTTTGGTAAAGATTGTATCTGGTTGGATTCTCAGTTATATCTTCATCACTCTATAAGTTTCTGCACATCTCCTTATTGGTTTTCAATTGATTGGTATATGTAGGGATTATTGGCTTGAATTTTGAATTGGTCAAAACTATGGAAAGGACGGTGTTATAGGATTTTCAACTGCTACTAGTCGGAGAAATAACTTTTTAGAGTTATTGCAGTTGGTGGAACTAGAGATATCGAGATCAGTAAAGATACACAATGAAGCAGGGAAAGACTAATTAGAGAGTCTCATCTTATTTTCTCCCTAATTATGAATATTCATCATTGCTAAAGTGTCCTTCCTAATATCAAGCTTATGTCACTTTCATGCGGTCATACCCTACAAGCTTCTCTGAAATATTAGGTAGTGTAGTCCTAAAATTAATTATAGCGCATGGAGGGGATCCAAGGTTCAGTTAACATGTAATATGCCAGAAATTTCTGGACCCCTTCAGTAAATTCTTAGAGTGTTGTGAAGTGAATAGTAGACTAAAAGTAATCATGCCACTGATATCTTTGTCTCTTTGCTGAAAGCACATTATGCCTTAGTATAAACCTTCAAAGCTTGGTTTTGTTCTGGAATTGCTCCAGAGTAACAATCCTTGAGTCCTCACAAGTCACAAATACCTAACTTTTTCCCCCTAAACGCCAAATGGTGGTGTTAGGGCTGTCGGCTTTGCTGGGATTCAAAAATTTGGTTCCTGAAGTTATTATTCCAATCTACCTTCTCAAAAAAGTTATTTGTTCCAATCTTTGACTGTTCAGATTGTACTATGCAGCGTGCACTATTGATCAACTTACATGTTTGGCATAGGCTTACAATTTCCGTCCATGAGTTTTACCTACCACCAAAAGCTTTTACTCTTTGGTTAATAACAAATTAAGGATATATTGTTCTCCAACTTCGGATGATCACTCGACAGTCATTATATTATACATAGTTCCGCATGTTTGGAATCTTCAGGAACAAATTGCAGCATTTTTCTCTTTGTAAAATCTTGAGAGATACTTCTGCTGCACAATGCTTTAATTTCATTTGGTGGGTACAACTTCTGATAAGATATCTAGCTCTGTCCTTTACCATTTAACCATTAACTAAAACGTGTTGGCGAGCTTTTTTTTTCTTCCAATAACATTCTGTATTCCTCAATCCGATCTTACGGATTATTCGAAATTCAGAAGGATTGTGTGGGGGACATTGATGGGTCATATATAAAGCTATGATAAAAAAGTTGATTAAACTTTGTTTAGTGGTCTCTTTGGAATGTATATCCATTTCAATAAAGGAGAAGATGAAGCATCTCCTAACTCTTTGTGCTAGCATTGGTGGATATGTCATTTGTATCATTATTTTGCTATATATGTCAATCTCATGGATGAAGCAACAACTAAAAGTTCAATGAATAAAGTATGCAGAAAGATTAGGGTAGACCGTTAGACTAGAGAGATAGAGAAAGGCAATGCAATATCCTAGGCTGTGATTATCAGAAGCATGAAGGTGTAATTTGCAGAGCTGCTAGTCTGGAGTAAACCTGGAAATGAGACAACTGATAGCTGATGGCGTCAACTTGTAATTACAACAAATAAATCTAGAAATAGGAGGTAAAGTTTTAAAATTAGGCTTGCTTTCACAAAACTGTGAAAAATAGCAATAGTTTAAACCCTGAAGGGTCATGCTATGTTAATTCTTGCTTTTGGTTTTTGAAATTGCACTTGTGATTCTAAGCGTAGTGCACAACACTGCACAGAAGTGTTAAGTGTGAGAGAGAGAGTACTCGTATACTACATTAAAGGTATAATACTGTACCTTACCAGTTTAATATTACATTACAGATTTACCTCTCATGTGTGGTTTGCGAGCTATTGCATAGGAGTGAGGGTTTTACCTTGTGTGCACGGTAATACATTACAGTCATGGATTTTTTCAAAGATCGAACGAGCTAAAATGTCTAATATTGTCTAGAGTTATGGAATGGTTATGTTATAACTTATTTAACTCAAATTCTAACTTTTGTAGTAGTTATGAATATTTCTCATACTTGATTTTCTCTCATAGTGCAAGTAGTAGTACTTCCATTCGGCTTTAATTTATATTAAGCTAATAAATACAAATAGTTACTTTTCTCCCTAACAACTTTTTCTCTACAAAAGTTCTTTCATAATGCAAGCGTGGTATGTTAATGGAAACTGAATATTACATAATCTTCAAAAAGAACTATTCATTTATCGTGTTGAATTGTGTCGTACAAGAGGAGAATAATACCTCCTATTCACGTCTCTTGTTTTCACATATGAATGAACTTATTGAGTTGTGAATGACTATTTTCTAGGTTCGAGGACCAAAATGTGCAAGGAGGCTTGCAGAATATCTAGCTGAATCGAAAGATGATGTGGGAATAAAAAACATTATGGTATTGGAGCGTGGTTTTAATGGATGGGAGTCCTCTGGTAGACCAGTTTGTCGTTGCGCTGAGGTCTTCTGCAAGGGTCACACTGAACCAGCATAGCTATAAAAAAAAAAAAGGTAGATAAACCATGTCAAAGAAGAGGGGATATATTGTACCCTGATATATAGTTCGACAGATTGTAATATTGTCCTATAAAAGGATCCTATGGAGTTGTGATCTGAGAGGCATAAATGGCTGTTTGGCTGCTCATCATTTTGAAAAGAAACCAAACCATGTTATTTTCATTTTTATGCCATCTTAAATTACTATGTTGACATAATTTGAATTTCCTTACTCATATTTCTTGCTCCTCGGAAACAGCCTCTTTACCTCCATGAGGTAGGGGTAAGGTTTGCGTACATTCTACCCTTCCCAAACCTCACTTGTGGGATTTCACTGTTATGTTGTTGTTGTTGTATATTTCTTGCTCCGCTGTTGTATGCCGTCTTTGTTATATTCTGCCTAATTTTGTGTGATTTGTACGTGTTGGTCATGAAATATTTTTTGTTTTTTTTTCGGAGTTGTTTGGCCATAAAAAAAATATTTATATTGAACTAGAGGGAGTATCTTGTGTTCAATAGGTAAGTCGAAAATATTATTCCAAAAGTATTTACATAAAATCTAAGACAAATAGCAGCGATTAGGATAGTGTGTGTGGTAATGGGGATAGCGATAGTACACAAGGGTGTATGCTGGGGAGGGGGGTTAAATACTGTTTATGAAACTTATTTTCACTATATTACTAATATTTAATAAGAGCCTATAAGTATACAATTCTTAGACGACATGTGTGCTTGAGTTATGTGTTTGTAGCTGAGGGTGATTTGCTCAAAATATGTGGGGCTTATTTCTGAAAAATTTAGTATTCAGCTTAAATATTTGTCTTACTTTCCCTTTTAATTGATTATATATTTGAACAATAGTGAACAACTGAAAATATTAGATTATATATTTGAAAGTTACGTCAAAAGTACTATAAAATTACAATAATTAACAACTTATAATATTAAAATTTTGAATGACTCTCAAAATTTTATTAGTGTCACATAATTTGAGACAAAAGGAGTCACATATATTATTTGAATACTACGTTAAAAAAAAAAATCATTCACAATAATTAACAATTTAAAAACCATACAAAAAATTTAGTTGGCTCTCCAAATTCTATCCGTCCCACACGAATTGGGACAATGAGACTGATAAATTATAAATCAATAATTAACAATTTCAAACATATATAAAAATTTGTTCAACTTTCAGAATTTTATTTGTACAACATAAATTGAGATATAAAATGACACATATTGAAACCGTGTGAACACAAGCTCCTATATTTACTTCACCGTGGAAAGTGAGATTCTTTAATTATGAGTAAACTTCTAATTTCTAAGCTGAATGGCATTTTGGATAATATTTCTAAATTGGGATTTCATATTCATTTACGATAAATATAGTCATGTTTTATTTACATACAAAATAGCCAAAAATCATAAAAAAGTATACATTGACTATACAATATAGCTTTGTCAAAATAATAGAAAATATATACACTAACTATATAATATAGCTTGTCAAAAGTCATAGAAAACATACGTTGATTATACAATAAAGCATACATATACATGAACTATACACTAACTATATATTGTGATACACTAAAAAAACTGAATACAACTTAACTATATGTACAAACTATAGATAAGTATATACAACTGTTTAATCTTGATCAACTCAAAATTTCTTTTAAAAGGTTACAAAAGTTTAAATATAGTTTTTTTTAAATATTTCAATTCTTTTAATATATAATTCACTTGAAATGATTCATGTTTTTGATAAGTTAAATAACAATAGCGTCATCTTAAGTGTCATTATGATATTGGTTTTTTAGTCGTATATAAATAACAAAAGAATAACAATAGCGTTATCCTTAAGTTGTCTTCTTCAATATCTCAGCCCTTCGTTTTTCCCTCCAATCCCTCCATGAACAGCGCTTGCAATAACCCCCTTCTATCTTCTTCCTTCCTTCACCAACCTCTCAAATCTTCAAGGTTCCCAAATGTATCCATTTTCTTCCCCATTATTTCAAACCCCATTACCCCAAATCGCTGTAATCCGATAAAATCAAGCATTAAGGGATGTATGGAGTCCAGGAATCCCACACAGAGAAGAAGCACAAGTCCAAGAAAATTCAAACCCAGATATGGAACTTCAAGAAGATCAACTATCAAGAAAAGTCTCAGTCAAGAACAAGTTAATTTTACTAAACCCATTCCTGATGACCCCGTGGTTGGGATTATTGGAGGTGGAATGTCTGGTCTTACCTGTGCTCTTTACTTGGAGAAAAGAGGCATTCGATCGACCGTTTTCGACACGGTTGGCTATTATTCTTTTCCCCTTTTATGCGTTCTTGAATCTATTTCACATTGCATTGTTTTAGTCCGTTTGTGATAATGTTTACTTCCCTTGGAAAGAAACTGTCCAAGAAAGAGTGTGTCTTTCTATATCTAGTAAGTTTTTCAATTACAACATATTATCTTCAAGTTTAAGACCACAAGATTTAAAGGACTACACAATTCTGTAATTAAAGATGACAAGATTCAAAAGTGTCCCTTTATTTTTTAAACTTTGTGTCCTGAATTGGGACGAGGGAGTATAGTACTCCCTCCATCTCAGTTTACATTTTGTTTTGACATGACCATGAATGTAGTAGTCCAAGTATTTAATTGTGTTTGAATGATTTGAAACCAAAACTAGTATAAAGTTGGCTTCTCTAAAAAAATTACTATCTATGCCATTTGTTTCTTCTCTAAATATGTATGGCTAAGTTTTACATTTTACGCTGTCAAACATTCATTAAAACAATTACTATCTGTGCCGCTGGTTTGTTATAATTGTTTGACAGTTATCCGTAGAGTTATATGGTGATGCACAGTAGAAGAATGCTATGGTGTATCTTCTTATCATGTTCGATTGCTTTAGGGAATACATGGGTTGGGAGGAAGAATGGGAACAAGAATGATTGATCATCAGCCTTTGATATTTGACCATGCAGCTCAGTTCTTCACGGTGACCAACCCCAAGTTTGCTGAGCTAGTTGATGACTGGTTGAAGAGAGATTTGGTTCGTGAATGGAAGGGTACAATTGGTGAGCTTGAAGTTGGTGGGCATTTTGTTCCATTTCCTTCTTCACCTCCTAAATATATAGGGGTCAACGGAATGCGCCCACTTGCGGATTCATTACTATCTCAGGTGCATAACCTTTTGTGTAATACTTAACACCGTTCTTCTCATAATGCCTCCATTCAACTAAACAACTCCCTTCAAATTTGTTTGTTGAGAATGTATGCTTAGTGGAATTCTTTAATGTTTGTGTTTGTAAGTTTATGAAATTTCACTTTTTCACTGTCCTTTTATGTTTTGGTCGCGTCATTTTTTTGGGGTGCTATTACCCCTCAATTTTATAAAAGTTTGATATGTTGGGCAGACTTCTTTGGTCAATGTGGTACGGCCTTGTTGGGTAAGCGCACTTGAACCATTTAATGGGACGTGGCACTTGAGTGAGAAGCAGAAGCCTTGTGGGCAGTTTGATGCAATTGTCATTGCACATAATGGTAATTATTTTCAATTTATATTGTAGTTTTGTCTTTAGATAGTCTTTTCCTTTGCAAAAATTAGCAAAATTTTAATGTGCTAAAGCAAACCTTCATTGAGTTTATCTGTCAAAGAGGACAAAACCTAGTGGTGGTGAAAGAGAAGATGCTCATAGTTTTTGGCCTATATTTCACTTCAAAGAGCCTTTTCTCCATAGCTATCAAAGAGCCTTTTCTCCTCATAGCTATTGGTGGGAGTTATTGAAGTAAAGTAATAATTGTTATCTTTTATTTTATCATCTTTTCCTTATAACTATGTTTGTTTTTGGTTATTCAACTTATATGCAGTAGAAAAACCTTTATTTTCCATAGTTTATCTCCGTGTGCCTTCGTTTCTTCTTTTGATCAAGAAAATTTATCTCCATGTTTCATTGAAGAATAAATTATTTGAGTTTTTTAGCCCCCAAGGTTTTGGTCTAGTGATAAGAGTGACCGTGATGTGTAGATTAGGTGCACATCGTGGGTTTTTGAACCCTGATGCAGACAAAAACGAATTGTGGTGTATAAGTGCATATCCACCGAGTTTCAAATCATGCTCCTCTAACCTCGGAAATTTCTCGGTTGTCAATTTTTTTCAAAGTTTTAATCGTCCTCTGATCTATGGGAACTAAAAGCATTCTTAGATCGTTCCCATTATCACCAACAAACAGTAGGGTTATGGATTAATAAAAATGTCTGTAATGAGGTATATGGTGATTAATAAAACCACCTTACCATATTAAAAAAACGAAAATGCAACTGGTAATGTCAAGATCTTGCAATATTTTGGCCATGTGATTTCAGGAGTAAATGCAACTGGTAATGTCAAGATCTTCACATAGACAAAATGCCCAAAAAATCATGTGTGGTCTCGAGGAGATTTTAGTTAAGAAAAAGAGGAAAACATTTTCAAGTTAGAGAATAAGTGCACTGATATTGAATACATATGTGAATAACGTTTTATGCTTGTTTGAAGAAGAGAAGTTGGCCTTCATAGAAATTTTGAAAATGCGTATTTACTATGAAATAATTATTAGGCTTTTGAAGACTAAGGTTTTAAATGTTAAATTTGCACTGACCCAATTAGTATTTAAGTAAAATAGAAGAAGCAAAAGCCTAAGAAAGAACAAAGCTTTACGAAACTCCTAGAATTGACTTGAGATAAGAAAAATATTGACATGGAAAAGACGATGATCATGGACCATTAAGAAGTTACTAGACAGACCAAAATGATTAATCAATTAAATGATGATCAATCTAGCACTCAAAAGTAGACCCGAAGGCAAAATTAAAAAAACCATCTATCCACTTCTGTTTTTTTTTTTTACAATTCAATGGTATATGAACAAATAGATGATGAGTTTTGATGTTTGATTCTGCCTTGGTGGCAGGCCAATTCTCAGTCCAATGGAAGAAAAGCCATGGAGACACATATCTAGTATAGTATTTATGGAACTGTAGGTCGCATGACCTCTGCCAATCCATCCTGCTATTGGTCTAGTCCTGCATCTTTTTTTATTTTTTTGGACAGGAACTTTAATCCCGCATCTTTTGATGATTTCTTAGTGTTCATGTGTAAGTTTATTGTTGCTTGCTTATGTTGACAGGACTTTATGCACTCAGTGTACTAGAGAAAGCACAGATACTTACACCTGCATAATTGTGATTTCTCCTTGGGTACACTCATATTTTGTTTTACATGTTGCCAGGAAAATGTGCAAATAGATTGCTTGCGGCATCAGGCTTACCCCTCATTGCAAAACAAATGAAGGTATTGGCAAATATTAGCTGGTCTTCTCTCATCGATGCATATGTATCTTGAATTTTTTTTCTTTCCTGTTTTATTGTTTCAATTCATGATTTTGTTTTTCATAACCTTTCACAGAGACTTGAACTCAGTTCTATATGGGCTCTTCTTGCTGCATTTGAGGATCCTCTGCCAACTGCACTAAATGCAGCGTCCCTTCCCTTTGAAGGGACTTTTGTAAAAGGGGTTGAATCTGTCTCATGGATGGCAAACAACACTAAGAAACTCTTAGCTTCAGATAGTGGTCCTCAATGTTGGACATTTTTCAGCACTGCAACCTTTGGAAAGCAGAACAAAGTCCCCCAGGTCTCTTTCTGTGACAATGCTTTGAGCTCAAACTATTTATTTTTTGATTAAGTAAATGTATTTCATTCATAAACATGGCTGAACTGTCCATATACAAGGGGTATACCAAAATATGATTCTCTACAAACTCCGTCCAAGCATCTATACAACAAGGAACTTTCTGCTTACACCGAAACAAAATAAGGGAACGGAGACTACTCCACAACAAGGGACTTTCTGCTTACACCAAAACAAAATAAGGGAACGGAGACTACTCCACAACAAGGGACTTTCTGCTTACACCAAAACAAAATAAGGGAACGGAGACTACTCCACAACAAGGGACTTTCTGCTTACACCAAAACAAAATAAGGGAACGGAGACTACTCCACAACAAGGGACTTTCTGCTTACACCAAAACAAAATAAGGGAACGGAGACTACTCCACAACAAGGGACTTTCTGCTTACACCAAAACAAAATAAGGGAACGGAGACTACTCCACAACAAGGGACTTTCTGCTTACACCAAAACAAAATAAGGGAACGGAGACTACTCCACAACAAGGGACTTTCTGCTTACACCAAAACAAAATAAGGGAACGGAGACTACTCCACAACAAGGGACTTTCTGCTTACACCAAAACAAAATAAGGGAACGGAGACTACTCCACAACAAGGGACTTTCTGCTTACACCAAAACAAAATAAGGGAACGGAGACTACTCCACAACAAGGGACTTTCTGCTTACACCAAAACAAAATAAGGGAACGGAGACTACTCCACAACAAGGGACTTTCTGCTTACACCAAAACAAAATAAGGGAACGGAGACTACTCCACAACTGGGAGAAACTCGACTCTACTCCTTTCTTTTTTTTTTGATAAAGTTAACATTTCATAGACAAAAATACACCAATAGTGTATTTTATTTAGTAATTACATCAGGAGTATACAGTCAGCAAAACAAAGAGATCTATCACCTATCCCCCTCCTGAACTATCTAAAAAGTGAGTCCGGCCAATCATTCATGTTTTATTATATTAGTCCCTTGTCAGCTGTATTAGCTTAATATTATATTTGAAGTGTTTCCAATCTTTAAATTTGTTAAATAGGAGGTTCTGAGCCAAGTTTTAGGGGATGGTTAAATTTTTGTGATTAGTCGTAAGTTGCTATATCAGCAGCCACATAGAACATACATGGACAGTATGATTGCTGTGAGAACTTTTCAGGTGAAGAATGTATGTATATTAATTGTGCGGTGTGTGTGTGTTTGTGCATGTATACATATACCGACGGCATTGGGCATACTCATGAATGATCAAATTTTCTTTAACAGGAAAGTATTCCAAATGCTACGGCGGAGAAAGTGAAGGAAGCTATGCTTGAGGGTGTTGAGAAGGCTCTAGGACTATCAAAAAGCTCACTCCAAAAGCCATTTTATACAAAATTACAACTATGGTATGAAGTTGTGTTGAACAATCTAGTCAATGTATGCTAATTGTCGCAAATGCTTAATACATAATGAGAAACTGAACGGAGAACTATCACATAGAGTATTTGTTACTATGGCATAGAGATGCTGCACCACTACCTATACAAATTAAGCCTTATTCAGGGCACGTTTTTCACTTCTCAGCTTCTTCTATCTGGATCAATTGAAACAAATTTTCTGCATGACATGGACCGACACTTCAATTATATTACCTTCTCTGAGATGGCAAAAGACTACCTCTTCTCCTACATGTCTTGTCTATAATTTTGGGTGACGGAGACTTCTCTTCATTGCTATTGATCATAGATTTTCTAATATAATTTATCGAGGCAATTGATCCTTCAAGCTCACATCTTTCCAATTTCAATCTAGGCAGTAAACAGTTGAACAATTTTGTTAGTTGGGAGTGGAGTGTTATTAGTAGGATCTTCTCTTCTGAAGCTGCTAAGTTTATAGCAATGGTCGTGTTTCTTGTTACTGCACTGTAGTTCCTGAAGCATGTCGAATATCTTGGAGTTGAAGCTGTTCTCACAAAGAAAAACTGGTTCTGGGTAACACTGAGGGTGTTTTATTAAGTATTGATGCTCCTATGTTAGGGTTAGTATTGGATTTGAACAGTTGAATTTGGAGTTTCGGTTACAGTTATTGTCCAAGAACATGACTTGGTGCTATGATGAGAAAGCTATGTATTCTAAGAAATGTGTGTTGCTTTTTTTGGGGGTGGGTGGGTGGAGGTGGGGGCTGGCTAACAATTTATTAATCACCAAAGTATAAGCAGGACAAAACCATAGCAAAACTATCACAGTTTGCTATCTACTTGAGACTCAGTTACAAGCAGCAAAATAAAACTAGAGCAAATTAAAGCAGGAGCTGTTGAATCTTGGCCCTGATGATACCTATAAGAGCTCTAACATTACATTTATAAGGCTTGGGCAATCCTCCTCCCTTTGAGCTAGCTTTTGGGGTGTGAGTTAGGTCTAAGACCTAATTTAACATAAGCAACTTGTTTAGCTACTGCCTACTTTTGCCTTCAAATGTCCTCATGTTTCTTTCCCCGCGTACTGCATGGTTCTGCAGTATGGTGTGTTGCTTTGTTGTAAATATTGAATGAACCAGTCCTGTTAATGCCACTTCCCCGTTTTCCTTTTTAGGAGTTTTCTGCTTATCTTTTTACTAAATCTATTGAAGAAGAAATTCTTCCCTGCTATCCATCTGTAATCATATGGTTTATTTTACTACTTTGCAGGGGTGCAGCTCTTCCAACCAACACTCCTGGAATTCCATGCATCTTTGATCCTCGTGGAAGGGCTGGTATATGTGGTGATTGGCTACTTGGATCAAGTTTAGAAGCTGCAGCTTTAAGTGGCATAGCTCTTGCTGATCAAGTAATCCCCCTGAATTTCATTTTTCTGTCTCCTTATTATTGGCTCACTGCTAATTATGATAAAATGTATAAACTTAAACCAGAGTAATATTTGTCATGTTTGTGTCCATAAAGAAGTGGATGTTGGCCCTAATTCAACCTCTAAAGCTAAGCTCAAGAGGTGAGGATTGTCCAAGCCATATTAAAGAGACCACCCAACCCTTAAAAGGCCGATGTGGGACTCTTCACAGTGTCTTTAACGTGTACTCATTTTATTGAATTTACTCTGACGTTTAAAGCTGAAATGTTATTCCCAAGCTTATAATAGGACCTTCCCTACAGATTGCAGATTACTTCGAACAAGGTGGTCCTTGCTCAGATGAGTTTGCTGTTGGTTTGCACGATGAATATAAGCCACTTGAAGGACATGATATAGGGCAGTTTCCAGGACTGGAATCTGTTGATCAAATTACAAATGTCCCAGCTTTGACACTCGCTACATGAACTGATCCTTTGACGAAGTCTTCTGTAAGTTCTTAAGCATTTATAATCTGTAATTCATGTCAGTTCCTTTTCTTAATGAAGATGCATTCTTCTTTTCTACATACATTTGATGCTCTTTCCTGTTTTCTGCGAAGGATGATTTGTTGGATAAAGCAAGTGAACAAATTAAGGCACACTATCGGAACAAGCAGTTTGCAATGCTGGTTATAGACATATACTTGAGCTGGAATCATTTTGCTAGCAGCTCATGCGAAGGTATCAGATCTTCTGCATACCGGTATCCTTCAGAATGATAACTTTAGAATTTTTCAAGTTGATGATAATCTTATTCTGCTTTCAGGTTCAGGCAAAATACCTGATAATCGAAACTCGAGTTGGATTTCTCGAACCTTCATCTTTCGGTTGAAGAGAAAAGTACTCAAAAGTCAGAAGTCGAGCAACGATATCATTAGATTCTCAGTTGGTGAGCAAGTTCTATAAAACCTTGAATGACGAATTCTACAATTTCAGAAAGAAAATTTTGTAGTTTGAATATGCAACTGTAGATGTATAAGAACTTCAAAAATGGTTTGGTAGGACTTCAAAAAGATGATGATCGACTAACCTTGCATCTTTCGTTGCTTAAATAGAATCATTTTCTTTGGATACTATAAGGGGTCGTTGGTTTGAAGACAAGTTATGTCAGATTATGATGAAATAAGCTATGATAGGATTAGTTATGCTGAGATTATTTTTTTATTGGTTGTTTGGTTTGTCAAATATATAGGACATAATTTCTAAGAATGAGTTTGGTTGTTTACAAAAATACACTAAGAATAAGTTGTTTGCTTATAAAAAAGGACTAAGGGGTACTTTTGTTATTTTACATTTTTATCCTGGGATTAGTATTCCACCCACAAGTAGGGATAATTTATCCTAGTCATAATTATTAATCATGGGATAACATACTTTGTAACCAAATAAAGAATTGAGGGGTACTAAAAATTTATCCCGAGATTAGTTTTCTTTATCCATCACACCAAATGACCCTAAGTATTAGAGTCAAGTATTTATACGAATCATTTTTTCTATCAGGCAAGTATTAGAGTCGAGTATTTATACGAAAAAAGTCCAATCAAAAAATTATTGATTGATCTAGCAATAGCAATAAGAGATCTTTTTTCATTCGATAATTGAACATCAAAAGTCCAAAATATTATTAAATTAAAATAAAATAAAGTAATAATGACATATTTGATATACGTTTTATTTAATCTTCATTTAGTTAAATTATTTATTTTATTCTCGACCAACCTTATAATGTTTTGTTGTTTGAATGGAAATTTTTCTTTAGAGTCAAGTATTTATAAGTAAAAGGCTAGATTGAGGAAAATAATAACATATCAAAATTTAGAATTATAATTATTCGAACGATATCAAATGTTTTTATTAATGTCAGATAAATTGAAAAAGATAAATATATTCATACAGTAACATAAACTTGATGTTTATATTAACTTGTGTCACTAATTGATCTCAATAACAAATTTTGTAATCAATTGAATATAGCTAATTAATATATATCCATATATTGCTTAAAGATGAAAAATTGATAATTATTGTTGATGCCAAGTAAATTCATATGATTTGGAGAAATAAAATATGTAGTTTATTAATTAAAGGGATAAGGGTCTGAAAAATACCCTAACTTTGGTCGAATTTGCTGTTGCAATACTAAACTTTCATAAGAACCTATTACCTCCCTAGACTATTTAATACCATATTTTTTACCCCCTGAACTATTTAATAGTGTATTTTAAAGGTATATATGTGCCCACGTGGACACATTACTATTTATAATTTTACATTATTTTATGTCCACGTGGACAAATATATATGTTTAAAATACGATATTAAATAGTCTAGGGAGGTAATAGGTCCTCATGAAAGTTTAGTATCGCAACAACAAATTCGACCAAAGTTGGGGTATTTTTCAGATCATATCCCTTAATTAAATAACGTATCTCATAATTTTGGTTAAGTTTATTTTTTTCAAGACCAAAATATTATTGTCATAATTATATATATTTTTTTAATATATCTCTTTTTAATAACCCATAAGTTTGGTTAAATTTATTTTCCTTGATATTTTTAATTATCTTTAACTCATCATATCATCAATATTTAACTTTCTTTTAAAATATATAATATTAATTGAAAATTTGAATATCAACATGGTAATTAATAAAAATGAAAAATTAATAGAAATTTTATAAGAGTTATTTAAAATAATTTAAATAAAAAGATATTGTTATTTATCTTTTTTCCTAATTTGACTTTCAAAGGTACTTTTTTTTTTAAAAAAATAGTCAAACATAATCTACTTATCAAAATCATTTTTCAAATTAATTAGTCAAACACAAATAAATTTTTTTCAAAAATACTATTCAAAAATATTATTTTTAAAAATAAACAATTTTTAACAATAATGTTAAACAATTTCAAATAAACTCTAAAGAAAGTACAATGATGGCTGTAATTTTATTTTTTAGAGAAACATCAAATACACCCTTAAATTTGGCGTAAATTATTAGTTTCGTCCTCAAATTATTGACAGCCTTAAATATACCCCTCTACTTGACTAACTAAACTTAGATACACCCCGACACACTCCCGATATGCCACATGACATAGCAAGTGGTCTCAAACTCTTGTAGGAGTTTGAGGCTCTTAATAAAAATCGAGAGAAGCATTGAAAACATCCTTAAACTTGACAAGAATTTAGGGATGTATTTTACATTTGTTGCAAGATCGGGGTGTATTTAACTTCAATTAGTCAAGTAAATGAGTGTTTTTAAGGCTAACAATAGTTATAATTGAAACTAATAATTTACATCAAGTTTAAGAGCGTTTTCGATACTTTTCTTTTTTTTATTAAAAAAAAATGTAAACTCAAATCCCAATATAAATCCCCCCTCCTTCTTGGCACATTATTCACATCCCCCATTTCCCTTCCCCTTCCCCTCCTCTTCTGCTTCTTCTTCTCTTCCAAAAAAAAAAAAAAATCTCAAATTTCTCCATTTTCAATTCTTCAAGAAAATGAGGATTCGAAAACCCATACCCAATTCACCATCTTCATCTTCATCATCGTCATCATCTTCGTCTTCTTCGTCTTCCTTGTACACCTTCTCTTCCCTAACCGATAACTCCTTTGCTTCATCCATAGATTCATCTTCCTCAACTTCAACTTCTTCCTCTGTCACCACTGCTAGATGTCAAGGCCTTGATCTGCTAGTCAAGGCCATTCATCAGGTTACTGATGGTTCTGTTGTGGGTGTCCCTTACATTCAGAAAAGGGTCATCACGAGGAGGAGGAGAAGAGTTTTGAGCTTTGAAAGGTTTTTTATAGCAGAGTGTTTTGAGAAACAGGATGATGGGGTGAAGTGCAAAGATGGGTCGTTGCCTAAAAGACAGCAAAGGAAGAGATTGAAGACTGTTCCGACTAAGTATCAAGATTCAGCGATGATTCAGTCATCAAAGCCGAAACCCAAAAGCCGGAGACTTCAGAGATCTGCTAAGATTTGTGAGGAATTGGGGTCGTGAAACTGTTTTTCTCTATTTTGATTCTCCTCTTTTTCCGAGATCTTAGATGATCTTGTTCTCTTAGAGGTATCAATTTGATATATAGTATTTTTGCTTTTTTTTGGTGGATGGGTAATTTTTCTGTTTTGAATTTGTAATGGAGTATTTTATAGTGAATTTTCTATCAATGAAGAAATGGTGAAAATTGAAAATTTTGGGGGTATCAGATTCTGATCTGACTTGTGAATCTTTGGATTTCATAGTAGCTACTCAATTTTTGTATTCTACTAGATTTTGGATTTATGAAATTGGTTAGTATCCCAAGATGAAATTTTGAAAGATTTTCTTGAGTGTTGGTCTATGGTTTTAAGGAACTTTTTAATTCATTGCTCAAAAAGTTCACAATTGACTTGTGTCTTCTGTGTTGGAGATGTTCATCTTATCAATAGTGAGCAAGGTCAAAACTTTCTGAGCTCATGTGTCTATGGTCTAATTCTTGATTTCTACTCTCGATATTCACAACTTGTAGTTGAGATTCTGATTAATTTGGATGGATTTAGGGTGATGCAGCTTGTCACTTTACTTATTTATGGCTTGCTTAGTTTACTGTTTCGCCTCCATTGATCTCGGATGATGAAGCTTGATAATGGCAGATGTTAATCTGATAGGTAAGCTAGTGAGTTTCGTACACTCTACCATTCCTGTGGTTTTATACTGGGCATGTTGTTACTGTTGTTGTTGTTGTAAGCTAGTGACTTGGTTTAGCATTATGGTTATCTTTCAAATTACTCACGTGTGAGTTGGTAAAGTCCAAGCTGAGGCTAAATTCCCAGTAGACTCTCGTATTTGGATTTTCAAAGCTTTACAATTTGAGTTTCTGGCAATGGAACAACTGCTTTTTGCTTAATATAAAGAGTGTGTCATTTCTATATTTTCAAATATGTTGAAGGAGCTTAAGATAGAACAGGTTTTTGAGGAGTGAGACTGAGTCATGAGCTGAAGCAGCTGCTCCTGGCAAATTTAATCACCCCTCTATTACTAAGCACGTGTTTTTCATATGACAGTGGTGTTTCGGCCAGTTTGGGCGCAACTCGACTAGTCCACCACCTGCTACCTCCTACAGGTACCAGCTAACTTACTCTATATACCAAGATGCAAGACATTTTTTGGTACTTCTCTATATACCAAGATGTAAGACATTTTTTGGTACTTCTTGTAGTGGTCTCCCATGATTTTTCGTCCCGCTTCAGTGACTACTAGGCCACCTCCTCTGGGTGTGGCAATTGTAAGCACTTGTCTTCTTTCTTTCTTCTGTTTCCTTTTGTCAAGCTCTTGTAGAAGTGAAAACAGTATAAAAGTTTTCAGCTAAGAATTGCTTTAGCCTATGGACTGTTATTAAAGCAGCCAGGACAGTGGGAAGCTTCTTGGCACTGGAAGATGAAACATGTTTTAACTCAGAATAAATAGCAGAAGAGAGGTTTAGTCCTATGCACCAGATGTTATCTGTGTCGAGAAAATCAGGAATCAGTTGAGCACCCTTTTTCTCCTCTGCAGATTTGCCAGACTGTTGGGATCCTTTTTAAGTATTAGACGTATTACGTTGGTGATGCCTCGTTATGTAAAGGGGTTAATGGAAAGTTGGCAGTAACAGGTGGTTCCTAAAGAGTTAAAACAGATATGGAGGACTGTTCCATTGTGCATTTCTGGAAAGTTGGCAGTGGCAGTTTGAACTGCTTACAAAATTTGTAGTGCAAAAGTAGTCTACTGACTACTAGTAAGTCTGAATCAGTATATGGATTTCTTAGATTTGTTAGGAAGGAGTTTATAATAGGCTGCCTGTTCTGAACTTGATATTTTGTGCCCCTTTCTGGACCATCTCGGTACACTATTCAATAAAACCTTTTCCTCATCAATAGTGAGCAAGTTCAAACTTCTTGAGCTCATGTCTTTATGGTACAAGTCTTGATTTCTACTCTTGATCTCCCAAACTTGCAGTTGGGATTCCGATTAATTTGGATGGATTTAGGGTGATACAGCTTGTCGCTCTTAACTTATTTATAGCTTGCTTAGTTTACTGTTTTCTCCATTGATCTTTGATGATGAAGCTTGATAATGGCAGAATGTTGTTTCTAATAGTTAATCTAGTGAATAAACTTAGCATTATGGCTATCTTTCACATTTTATTGTTGTGTGATTTCGGGAAGTGCAAGCTGAGGCTTAATTCCCAGTAGACTGGTATCTTGATTTCTAAAGCTTTTACATTCCGAGTTTCTGGCAATGAAAAATCTGTTTTTTGCTCAATATAAAGGGTATATAAGCGCTTCTGTCTTTTCAAATACGTTGAAGGGGCTTAAGATAGAACATGTTTGAGGAGTAAGTCATGAACTGAAGCAGTTTGTGTGGAGCTCAACTAGTCCACACGACCTGCTACCTCCTACAGATACCGGGTAACTAACTCTATATTTAAGACATTTTTCTGTACTCGATGGGAATTATATTGAACCTTCATCTCGTGATTCTTTTATCTCGTTTCATTGATGCAACTTTCAATAGTTGGTTCATATTAAGGTTCAAATTTGTTAAAAGACGAAAATCAATCCATTTGAATGAAGCTCAAATATAAGAGGCTTGCTATTTAGTTAGATTTGCAATCCAATAATTGTAAGAGTTGAATGTCAAGGCCCATAAACTACTAAAAACTAAAGAGGTCTCCAACTGATCACACATGTTAAACTTTCCAATTGGATCCACTATATAGTATATACACTAGATATGGGACCCCGTGCCAGCACGGGGCCCAATATATGTTATTGTTTCTGTTTCAATTTCAATTTATGTGATATATGCATATGAAATTTGAAGTTGATCAATTTTTTAGTATGTTTTTATATATTTTAAGTTGCTAATTTTTTTTATTTAGAGTATGTTTTACGTAAATATATTATAAATCACAATAATTAACAAGTTAATATAAAAAAAAAAACTTATAAAAAATTCATTGACTTTTGAAATTTCATTTGTATCACATAAATCAGGACCGAGTAATATATATGAAAATTACATAAAAC
>NW_006239019.1:773619-814134 GCF_000226075.1 Solanum tuberosum
TGTAAAAGTTTCTATCCATACGTAACAATGAAGTTAAAATAGAAAATGTAGTACCATTCTTACTAATAGATAGTTATTTATTTTTATTAATTTTTTTTGACAATTTTGGTTATATTTTTCTTTAAAATAATTATTGCGTTGATTTTATTTTTAACATTTATTTTTAATTTTAAAAGATCAGAAAATTTATGTTAAAAATTTAAATAATAGAAAAAAATATTTATTTAACTTTTATCATCATCAATACTTCTAATTTATTTGACGTTTTTTCTTAATCTTCATCTCATCATTAATGTTATTTATATAATTTTCTTAAATCACTTAATTTTTCTTTTTTAACTCTTTTATATATATAAAGTTGGATATGTAAATGATGATGTGACATTTCTTAGAAGCTAAGATTACTATTTATCTAATTTCTAAAAAAATATTACAAATCATACAACAATAATTAGCAATTTAGAATGTTAAAAGACATAAAAATTTTTTTACCATAGTTAACAATAATTAAAAATTTATACTATTTTAAATTAATATTAAAGTTTGATTAACTATTTAATTTTGTCTTTGTCACATAAATTGAAACAAAAAATGATTCATATTGATATTGGGCCCGTGCTAGCACAGGCTCCGATGTCTAGTTATTTCAATATCCCATAACCACATTCAATACATTAGAAATTAATTGGATATAACTGTAAATGGAAAATGAATCACGATTTAAGGAAAATAAATGTTTGCAATACCATAATAATTAAGGAGAGAGTAAGATATTATTTTAATATCCTAATTCGGAACTTTTAATCTACTACTCAATTAAAAAGAAAATGCATTTAATAACATTAAAAAGTTATTAGTGTAATATTTTTTGTCATTCTAGTAATTCAATTCAATCAAACTTAATTTTAAAGATAAAATAACATTCTCTATTTTAATTGTTATCAATATATTTCAAAAAATTATCGTGAAAAGGCTTTTCTTGCATCTTATTTTAATTTTCATATACTATTATTATTTTTTCTGTCATTTTTCAATGATTTTTTATTTCGATTTAAAATTTAATGTTTATTCTTAAAACTCTGATGGTAGAAATTAAGGTGGAGTAGAATATAATAAATGATGATTCTTCTACTAAAGAAGAAGATATAACGAAATTGAAAGGGTGATATTTTTTTTTTTAAATGGATAGGAAATTCTATTAAGGTATCATTACGTCATTATTCAATATATTTTTAATATAAATTTCATTTGTTGATGCATTTGTTTAGTACTCCCTCTGTCCCTAATTACTTGTTCACTTTTCCTTTTATAGTTGTCTCTAATTACTTGTCCATTTTGACAAATCAAGAAAGAACATTTTTTTACCTATTATACTCTCAATTAAATGACTAATTACTTTGAAAATTGCAGAACTTTTCATCTACTTCATAATTAATAGGGGTAAAATGATAAACTCACTATGTCATTAATTGATTTCTTAATAAATGTGTCAATTTAAAAGTGGACAGGTAATTAGGAACAGAGGGAGTATTACAGAAGGATGAACTTCATGCAATGGAATAATTTGTTATTAGCAAATATATTTTAACTTATTTGATAAAAAATATATTCTTCCTCATTTAATAGATGTAAAATTTGTGAAGCTTTATTTTTTTCACAATCTTCATATTATTAAGACAAATAATAATATTACGATTAAACAACAAAGTAAATATAAAATTAATCAAAAATATTTAATTTTAATGCTCGCGTGAATTGCGGCCAAGTTCTCTAATTTAAAACAAAAAGGTAAAATTTAAATGGGTCTACAATAGAATTCCTAGAAATCCGACTTGAAAAATTATAGTTAAAAATAGAAAAATAAAAAGTGAAATAAATTTAATTGAGAGTTATCCTTCGTCTGTCCCATTTTATGTGACACTTTTTATTTCTCGAGAATCAAATAGTTTAAGTTTGACCATAAATTTGCGTATGGTATCTTCAATTTTGTTAAAATGAAATTTATATATTTGTAAACTACGTAAAAATCAAAATATTATAATTCATAATAATTAATAATTCAAAATATTTTAAAATGTATGAAAAATTTAAGATCAAAGATAAACTAAAGAGAGTAAAAGGGGAGAATGGAAAGTAGGAAAAAAGAGAAAAAAATGAATATATAGAGAGAGAAACTGAGGGAAAAAAGTCAGAAAAATAATAATTCATGTGGGTTGTTGTATATGTAGAAAGACACGTGTACAATTAATGAGCCACAATTAATTTTATAGTACAATTTGAAATGCTTTGTGTACAACTTGGTAGTGCCGTGATCGTCCTCTAAAGTCTCACTTCTAATCAAAATCTTTAAATTGAGACAGTTAAAGTAATATATATTTGGAGCTATTGTGTCTGGTAACTGTATATATATGTATGAGTATAAAAGGTAGTACACATGTCTTCAATATAGTGAATGATCAGATAGCTGGCGACATATAATACTTCTATTTATTCAAAGTTAATGTACAATTCTTTTTGCACGCTGTACAACTAATTTAATAAAGTTAAAAGTTAATGTAGAAAAATTCTTTGCACGTTGTACAACTAATTTAATGTAGTGTTAGTGTACAACTAATTTAATGTAGTGTTAGTCCTTTTAACTGTCATTTCTAAATAAGAGTAATAAAATATTCTGATGGTCTTTAGACCTTTGAAATTCTGATGTTGAAATGCAGATATAAAGAAAAATTTATTTTGTACCAGGCACACTTATTGTCAGTTGTATGAGGGCCTCTTTGGCTGCCATTTGTATATTCTGGGACCCACTGGCTACTTTTTACCTATCTGAATTTCTTACTTTTTCTCTCCTTAAATTTTAATCTTTTCTCTTACTTTTTCTTTCTCATCACACATTGTCTTCTTTTTTCAGCTTCTTTTTAACCCTTAACGTAATTTTAACTTTAGTTTAATTAATTATTTTTTTCATTTTATTCTCTCTATTAATTTATTATTTTTTGTTCTCGAAATTCAAGCTATAAAATATTTTTTATAATATTAACATGACAAGAATTGCAACTAATAATATTTTAGGTTGAATTGCAACTTAGTGAGAAGGTTATATTTTTGAACAAACACTATAAGTTGCAATTCTTATCATGTTAATATAATATTTTTTTTTATTTAAAAATATCAATTAAATTTCACATAGCTTGAATTTCAAGAATAAACATATATCATATAAATTGAGAGAGTATGTATGTATGTAGGAGTTAATGGATGATTTTCGATTTTGGATTACATGAAAATAGAAACAAAACTTATGTAATTATTTGTGAAGATTACGGAAGGTCTTTCTGTTATATTTTCTTGTTGGAGAATATTAGATACATTTAAGTGTTTATGAAATTAGAAAATTATGAAACTATTGAGAAGAGAAAAAAAATTGATTTTATACTCTTTTCGTATTAGTTATTTTACTTTTTTTTACATATTCTTTAAGAAATTATTAATAAAAGTGATAATTTACTAATTTACTCTTTAAGATATTTAATTTTTTATAACTTTACAAATTTTGTTTATACTTTAAAACAAATAATTGCTAGGGTAATGAAAATTTAAAAAATGATAGTTTAATTTTGTTAATCGATAAATAATTTTAATAATTTTTTTTAGTAATTTATATAACTAATATAGGATAGAAAAATAATAGCAAATGTTAGGAGTATGATGAATTAGGCTAAATTTTATACTTTTAAAATTATTTAAAGATAAGGAAAATAATAAAATTTGAAATAATGGTCAAAACAAAACAAAAAGTGGAAAAGTTAAAATAAAGGGAAAAAGTTAAAAAGTAAGAGAGAGAAGGAACTTTGACCCATTTTTTTGAAAATGAGACCCTCCACGTGTTTAACAGCCAATTGAATTGGGCCAGAAAGGGAAAATTTTCATTGTACACTTTTAATTGCTTTTTGTACAATAATGGGATGCTGTGTTCGTCCCATCAAGTCCCATTTCTATATAGGAGTAATATACTAAATGAACCATATAGGAAATAAAGTCATAATTTCTTCTCATTTTATACAAAACTTATAAATATTTCAATTATCGATTCACCTTTACTATATGCTTAAACATGATCGCACAAGGGTATATTAGAGATCCCAATGCAACCATTTAAAAAGTTTTTAATTTTGTAATAATGGTAGAAGTGGTCTACTAAACTTAAATTAGTTCAAAAATAAATAAAATTCTCCAAGCCAACATAAAAAGTTAATACTATAAATAACAATCATGACAATTGACAAGAATCTTTTTTTCTTGACATAACCAACTAGTCATCATTTCTAATTATAAACAGCAAATTTAATATCGTTATTATAACTGTTACAAATTAATGGAAGAACCGCAAATAATGGTTATCCTTTAGTAATCCCCCATTAAACTCTTCCTAAACCTGCATGCCATTTCCCTCTTTTACAATACAATAAAGCCATAAAAAATTCATTAACCTTAAAATAAAAATAATCATCCCTTCTCTTTTTTTCATCTAACACATTTTTAACGGCTAGCCAAGGCGGTGAATTTTCTAAACCGCCATGGCAGCCTATTCTAAGGTCCATCAACCTTCACCAGAAATTTGATTAACGTAATCTAATTTGTATAATCATCGTTGTTGTTGTTGTGAAAACTTTCTTACGCTATTTGTTATTGTTGTTAAAAATTTTTTTAATTCTTGACGTACGTATCTGAATATTTGAGATGGGAGATATTAAAGTTACTCGTGCAAATCAAGAGAAACATATATCTTCATCATCGTCTAGTGAATTATCAGATCAATGCGAGGAATTACAACGTTTAGAGGATGCACCACCTTTTTGGAGGAACCCTAATAAGAAGTTATCAAAGCAACTTTCCATGTGTGAGATTCCACGTGACATTGCATGGGAAAAACGACGTCGTCAATTTCTTCATCAAGAGAGGAAAAAGAATATTATTGGAAATACTCAAGACGTTGATGCATATATAACTGATGAGGATTTGAATGAACTTAAAGGTTGCATAGATTTAGGATTTGGATTTAATGAAGAAGAAGGGCAAAGGTTATGTAACACCTTGCCCGCACTTGATCTTTATTTCGCGGTGAATCGTCAGTATTTAACTAGCCCAATCTCTTCACCGGGTAGCAATAAAGGGTCAATGTCATCTCCGGGTTCATTGAATTCTCTCGGAGGAAGGTCATCCTCTTTTGGAAGCCCTAGGAGTGATCACGTTGATGCATGGAAGATTTATAGCCCAGGTATTAAATTGTGTGATCATTTTATCTAAAAAATGAACGTTATACCGTATAGTGACTAGCTTTATTTTTATTTATATCTATATATTTCATATAATATAAATGTTGTGTAGGTGATGATCCTCAACAAGTTAAGACAAAGTTGAGGCATTGGGCGCAGGCAGTGGCTTGTTCTGTCAAGCAGTCTTATTGAAGTTGAAAGGGTGGTGATGAAATTAAACACCATGTTCTGACTATGTTTTCTATTCAAAGAAATTAATTTCCTCTTTCATCGTATTCACCGATTCAGACCTTGTATTTGAAATATAGTCATGACTTTTAATTTGCGGATGGACTGAGACTCATGCGCCAAATGATCAAAACAGAGCTACATAGTTGTAGGCGGTCAATTTCACCACTAGTTATGTTGATTCTCAATTTAGTTAATTGAGGCAACAAGGATTTAAGTTACATACAGTATTGATATGTAAATAATTTTATTCGTTGTTGGTGTATTTTGACCTTTATTGATGAATGCTTCTCCTTTTTTCTTAAAGAATTACCCATTGACGTTTATATAGATAAAATATTTGTTATTGTTATTTATTTGATTCGATAATGTAAAAAAAAGGCTTATTATCCACATTATTAATCTCCAATATCACTTGATGGCTGATAATGAAAGTCACGGCTAATATAATTTGGGAAAAAATGAAAAATATATTTCGAACTATCGTAAATGGTATTTTAATACCCTTCGTTATAATTTTAGGATGCTGATGTCCTTATTGTCCAAATTTCGGGGCGTATATACCTTTTCTATTAACGACGGGACACGTGTCACAATCTAAAATATTTACCTGATTTTTATTAAATTTTTACTCATTATTAAAAGATCCACCCATATTAATTAAAAAACCCCACCCAAATAATATAATACCCATACCCAAATTATAACCCAAAACCCTCAAAACACTTCTGCATCTTTTCCGTTTCTCGACCTCCGAATTTTGATCGAACATAATAAAATCATATTTCACTAATATATTTGTACTTTTAAAAAAATATTAATTTATAATATTAATGAGACCACATATTTATATATGGGTCTTCTGAAAATATATTATTTTATTATGTTACTGAAATGAGTGATTTTTTTCAATGAACCAAGTTAGAACAAAAAAAAAAGAGTATTATTTTAAAGAGATTATTAATTAATCGAATATTAATTTAGTAAAATTTAACCGTACACACGTTAAAATTTATATTTAGTGTAAAAACCCCTAAGCGTATTCGGCATTTTTAGGTTGACTCAAAGTCAAACTTGCAAGAACCCTTGCTCTTTTTTTCCTTTTATTTTGGCAAAACCCTTGTTAGGTCTCATTGTATAAATAGCAGAAGTTTCTAGCAAAGCCTAAAGTAGAAGAAACATACTAGTACTATCATCTCTCAGTTATGGCTCCTGATGCTACTGATGCTCTTGCAGGTTTTGATTCTTTTTACTTCTTTTTCTTGAAGTTTACTGCAAACATGTTGTTTTTTAATATATGTGTATGTTGAAATTGTTTTGAGCAGTTAGAGAAAAAGTTAATAAGTTTCTGAAGGCGGCTTGTTCAGGGGATATTGAGCTTTTCAAGAGTAAGTTTACAATTTCCTGTTTTATTTTGGGGGTTTCAGTTTATGCGATGCTATATAGTGTTGATCATTGTGAAACAGAGTTGGCAAAGCAACTGGATGATGGAAAAGGGTTGGCTGGTACGGTGGCGGATGTGAAGGATGGTAATAAAAGAGGGGCATTGATTTTTGCCGCAAGAGAAGGCAAGATTGAGTTGTGCAAGTATTTGGTGGAGGAATTGAAGGTTGATGTCAATGAAAAAGATGATGAAGGTATTTTCTAAACTACAGTAATAAAGTTGTATAAGCCTAATTTGAGTTATTGTTTAGAAGAAGCACCTAGTGGTTGAGACCCGTGACAAAAACATTAGGTGAATTCTTCCAATCTTTTCTAGCCTTGGTGAGCAGAGTTATCGGATGCCTGTTGCTGATGGGAGATGGTAAATATCATGTGAAATTAGTTGAGGTGTATGAAAGGTGTCCGAACACCGCGTTCATCAAAACAAAAAGTTATTGTTTAGAAGAAATTGGCTCTACAGATTGTGTTCTGATTGAAGTTCCTATCTTTTTACCTCTTTAAAGTTTGAGGGCATGTACCATTGGAAATTATATGTTTCCTTGTTTGTACAAAAATATTTGACAACATTGTAGTGCCTAACTGCGGACAATTCAAATATTTGAGTAGTCTTTCAAGAAAATGATATGATAGATGAAAATATAGTACATAAAATTAAAGTAGATATGAAGATACCTAATAATTGAAAGATAAGTTCTATAGAATAGTTGTGAGACCCATAATGTTATATGGGAATGAATATTGTACTTATGATGCGCTCGACTTGTCAACAAAATGAGAATCATAAAAATGCCAATGTAAAATTAATGTGCAGTCATACAAGTTCAGTTAAAATTAGAAATAATCACATTATGCAGTTAGTACACATCAATAATAAAATGAGAGAAGGACTTTTGTAATGGTTTGTATGTGTCCCTATGCAGGCCCCTAAATGCACCTATGTAGGTGTGATAGTGTGATGATTGAAGTGCTAAAAGGGGACAAGGTAAAACTAAAATTACAAGGGTGGGAGTTATCTCAAATGACCTAAAATATCAAAGAATCAATGCGAACTTGGGAATTCAAAACAATAGATGCAAATAATACCTATAAGTAGTACTAATTCAGTGTGGTCAAGCATATGATTTAGGGACCCTCTAATTTTGAAAACCCTTAATTTGCTTTGAAAGAAAAATTATTCTTCAATATAGGAATGGTGGACTCAAATACAGCGGAATATATGGAGGATTCACATTATTGCTCCCAATTTATTTGATTTTGAGGCTCTTATTGATTGGTTGATTGATATGTGCTGAAAGTGATATTTCTGTAAACTGATTTGAATATGTTGTTCATCATAGGTGAGACTCCTCTTCTTCATGCTGCTAGGGAAGGACACACTGCAACTGTCCAGTACCTCATAGAACACGGTGCAGATCCTGCAATACCCAGCGCCTCGGGGGCAACAGCTTTGCATCATGCTGCAGGAAATGGTAGGTTCTTCCTCTTGTTAATAGAAGTGACTGAAGCTTCTGTTTGTGCCAGGGAAAGATTCCTGGGTTCATATGCATTTAATTGCCGTAAGTTTTTGGCTCTTGTACACTGAACTCTTCTATTTAAGGAGTTCCACATTTTTAAATAAAAATGTTTGACAAACATGCCAATATATATATCTTTTTTAAATTTTAGTTGTTTGATATTAATTGATGGAACTTTTGGGGGATAGAAATTGTTTGGATGCTAGGAATATGAAAGAAAATTGTATTGAGAATTTGTCATATTATATAATATGCAAATTTCCTTTTTAGCAAAGTTGACATTATTATTGAATCACCTAATAATAGTATAGTGACCCATGTTTTGGGAGTAAAAACTAAGAACTAAATCCGTTCAACGAATTGGTCAAAGTTCTTATCATAAGCTAATAAACACAGATCAGGCAAGGAAATAAGGCTATGATCGGCACTTCAGCAGTAAGAAGCAGAGATGGATAGGGCGGGGTTTGCTATGTTTTCTATTTGCTTCACACTTTTCAGCCTTTCAGGTCACATTTATACTTTCAACTGTTGAAAACCGAACTTTAGCCTCTATTTTGTTGGAACATCTGACGTTTCTTGCTTCATCACCTTTTCTTTCCCTTCCCTCTGTCAATGCTACATCATTTGTTCTCAATTGATGACTTGAAATAACCTTAGATTTCTAGAGCTTCAAAGAGCTGGCATAACTCAAGAACGTTATCTGATATTGTTATTTATGCAGGATTGAATCACTATATAAATAAAGATGTAGTAAGGAAGCTGTCTAATACTTCTGTGTCTCATTTGTTTGTTCTTCTCTACTGATGAAAGTGTATTACTAAGAAGATCAGTCTAAGTTAACTCTACGAGGAACATAAAATTTGGGTTGTTGGTCATATAACTAGCCTTTGCTGTGTTCATAACAAACACATTATGAGACATCTTCATCTCAAAATTTCATAATTGGTAGGAAGATTTTTTTTTCCCAAGCTGTTGAAGCTTGAAGATAAGCAAGACTAGTTCTGCAGGCTGGAAAAAGGCCATCTTCTCCTCCCCATTATACCAAAGGATGCATGTGCAGTTATATTTCCCCTGGATAAAACTTTCTTGTTTCTAAAGAAAAACTCTAAATGGCTGGAATCTAAGAAAGTGAATCTAGCTATTTCAGCAGCCATGTTCATTGTAGAGTATAGCTCTGTTGCTATTATAAGCTGCTCCCTCCATTTTTACTTTGAACTCATTCGTTTTACTTGACACGATGAATAAGAGGACAATTGAAGATAGCTGTTTCTTTACGCTAAGTGACGGAAGTTTGATGGGCTAATACTTGGATTTCGTTATCTGATATATGAATCTCAGAGAAGTGTATTTTTCGGCTTGATTTGAATTTTTGGGGTTGTTTATAAATGATGCATGAATGTTAAGGAAAACTTTAGAAAGGAGGTCCACGAGTAGAAACTATGCTTGACTGGAGAACATGATTAATTGCATGCAATTGAGTACTCACTATTACAGAATTCACAAAGAGGCAGACTGATAGCCTGTGGGGATCTCTGCTGCAATTTTTTAATCATCATAAGCATAGCTGTTCTGCCACAGTTTTTTCACTTAATCCTAACATTTTCTTTTTTTTCTTCTCTTCTAAGTAGTCTGAATGTGAATGGAGTGGGGTGTCAAGAACAGAAGCACATGTGAAAGGAAATTCCACAAATTCTCCTGAAATATATTTGCAGAATTTTGTAGAGAATCATATTTTGTAGATTCTTTACCTTTTGGTTTATCCCTTGTATACGTCCAACTTGGCCATGTTTATGAATGAAATACTTTTACCTTATCCAAAAAAAATAGTACTTGCAGATTTATTTCCTTGTTGGCACATAGTCTGAATCAGGGATCTAATCATGTTCTGATGGATATCAGTAGTTGAGATCGTTCTGATGGATATCAGTAGTTGAGATCTTAGTGTCAGCTTTAACTTCTCTATTGGTAAAACAATGAGAGAAATCAATCAACATGTCATTCCTTATTGCTTTATTGTTATTTATTGTGGTGTTGATGTGTGTAGCTACATGCACTCTTCAATTTATTTGTACTTCTTTACATAGAGTGACACTTCATTGTGCATTGTCTTTGTTTGCAGGACATGTTGAATTGGTTAAATTGTTACTGTCAAAGGGTGTAGATGTTGATTTACAAAGTGAGGCTGGAACACCGCTTATGTGGGCTGCAGGTTTCGGCCAGGAAAAGGTTGTCAAGGTTTTGCTGGAACACCATGCTAATGTGAGTGCTTTGTTACCTGTTTAAACCCCTCTTTCTCAATTTAACAATACCAGCCATTGTTTAACTGTTCTCTTGACAATACAATAAAGCCATAAAAATTTCATTAACCTTTAAAAAAAAAATCATCCCTTCTCTTTTTTCGTCTAACACATTTTTAACGGCTAGCCAAGGTGGTGAATTTTCTAAACTGCCATGGCAGCCTATTCTAACGTCCATCAACCTTCACCAGAAAACTGATTAACGTATTTGTATAATCTAATTTGTATTATCATTGTTATTGTTGTTGTGAAATTTTTTTTACGCTAATTGTTATTGTTGTTGTTGTTAAAAAAAGTTAATTCCTGACGTACGTATCTGAATATCTGGGATGGGAGATATTAAAGATACTCGTGCAAATCAAGAGAAACATATATCTTCATCATCGTCTAGTGAATTATCAGATCTATGCAACGAGTTACAGTTCTCTTGACAAAGTGGAAAGCAGTTGCATGGTTTTAGTATTTCCTATATAATTAAAGCTTCCTAGTTGGTCACTCAGTTCATTGTGGTTTTATAACAGGGAGAAAATTTTCAAACCTTGCCGTCACCCTTACCGATAAAAATTTCACCCCACCCCTCCCCTTCAAAAGAAAAAATGAGTCAGGCCACTGAGGAGGCATGTTGGTAAATAATAGAAGTATCCCCTCTCTAACATGTAACAACTAAAGATTTTAGATGAGGTGGTTCCACAACCAAACAAATCCTTGAACAGGTTTCTTGCACTGATGTATTCAAAAACCGGCCAATTAATAGATGTTAAGATGATACTTTTTCCCTTTTGCCAAACAGTGTAGAGTTGCCATTCCCAACCTGCCCACTCTTCTTTTCTCACCCCCTCTCCTCTTTTCTTTTTTCTTTTTTCTGTATTTGATAAAAATAATAATAAAAAAATTTGACTTGACTATCTTCTTTCATGCTTTTCTGTTTCAGTTAGGGTGTGTTCGGTATGGAGGAACATATTTTTGGGAAAATGTTTTCCAATTTGTTCATGTTTAGTTGGTCAAAACTTTTAGAAAATATTCTTCTTAGGAAAATAAGTTGTTTAAAAATGAGGAAAATGGCTTTCTTAATGAAAGTCTCAAAAAACAAGTTCTACCCGCGGCATTCCACTTTCCTCTCCACCCTTCAATACACCTCATCTTCACCCCCACACCTCTGTATCCCCATCTCCACTTCCACTTTCCTCTCCACCTTTCAACCCACCCCCACCATCCAACCTTCATCTCTCATAGTATTTGTTTAGATTATATATAAATAGTTTTAGGGTAGTATTTTTTGCTTATATACCAAACACAAGAAAATAATTAAGAAACCCATTTAGTTTCCTAGAAGTTAGCTTAGATATGGAGAATTGTCCCTGTTTGTATCTGGTGGACAACTTGGAAGGACAGGAATGTTATAGATGTTTAATTCCCAAAAAAAGGAATGCTATCGATGTTTTGATAGCATAGAGAATAGTATGCAAAAGGTTAAGCTAAACTACCTTTTGTTACTATGTTTTTGGTGTAATCAAATCTATTCAAATGATACTCTCTCCATAATTGATGTTCTAGATTCAATTTAGGTAGGAGTTAGCAGGATTTTGAAGTAAAATTTTGTAAATATGGTTTTCAGTACATAGGTATGTACTGTTTGTGAGAAATATATGAAGTTACCCGTTCCAAAGAAAAAAGAGTTAGCTTAGATATAGTATATACTATATACAACAGTTTTTGATTAGTTGATTCAACTAAAGATAAATTTTTCTTTCATAAGTTTAATTAGATCAATTCTATTATGCATACAGCCCCTGATTTACATTTTTTACTTGTTAGAAAGGGCATGTGTTGATAATATTTGGAAAAATCCAAGTCCTAGATTGGTCCCCCCACCCATTTTGATGCATTCTTCTCTTCTGTTGAGGATGGGTTTGTGGTGTATGTGTGTGTGAAGATAATCTTTTGAAAAAAATATACTCCCTCTGTCCAAGTTTATGTGATGTAGTTTTACTTGACACAGAGTTTAAGAAAAGAAAAAATGACTTTTGAAATTTGTGGTCCAAAATAAGTCATAGATATTTGTTGCTATAAATCATTTCATTAAGGTATAATGGACATTTTAAAGTTAAATTGTTATTAAAAATAGAACTGTCTTTCTTTTTGGAACCGATTAAAAAGGAAAGTGAGTCATATAAATTAGTACAGAGGGAGTATTTCTATTTGTTCATTTGGCCTAAAAAGTTACTTTGTGCAGGTTCATGCTCAAACAAAAGATGAAAATAATGTCTGTCCTTTGGTATCAGCTGTAGCAACCGATTCATTGCCTTGCGTGGAGCTGTTAGCAAAGGTCAATAAAATTCTATTTTTTCATTAAGACTGCTCACTGCATATATTCATTAGATTGTTCTACTTTTTCACTTTATGTACTTTAAATTGCTGAATCCAATTGAGTATCCCGAAGAAGTTGTGTTGCAGAAAACATATAGTGCTTTTGTGCTTTTGTTTGATGTATTATACTATTATCATTCTGCACTTTGCTATGTGTTGGAACCATGCGAAATTTGTGCTAAGATTAAATCACAAGAAACTGCTTTGATCATACGAGAGCTATGTGAGACTTGGCTCTATTACACCTTTAAGGTTTTCTTTCCTGAAACTCTCAACTCCTATTCTGCTTTTTTATCCTTTTTAATATTTGTTTGAATAAAGTTAAGGTTAAACATGCTTAAAAGGATAAAACAAGGCCTTGAGAGATACCCCTAGAAAATTAAACAAGTAAAACTGCTAAAGATAAAAGGGGAAAATATTCAATTGTGTACATTCAGTTTATTACCAGCATTAGGTGGTGAAGGGTAAAAGGGGTGGGTTCATTATTCACAGAGTTTCGAACTTTGCGCCACTGGTCCTAGGAAATTTCTCGGTTATAGAAAAAAACTATTACCAGCAAAACTAACATATTTTAACCTCAATTTCACAGGCGAAACAAGCCATTTAAAATATAATGTTACAATATAAAGTTTAGTGACAAACTGTTTGGGACTTAAATTAGACTTCAGCTTTCAGGTTTATCTAAATAGGTAATTCAAACATTTCTTTTCAGTGGATGCTCATCCTTTACAGTTTTATTATCTTGTTTTTCGATTTTGCTTTATGTTCCTTTTGCCTTTCTGTGGAAATGGGTTCCTAAAAGTACTTGAGGAGCAAAGTTTGATCTCCTCTGCTTGTTAAATCTGCAACAGTTGTTAATGGCTCACATCCATGTTGCATTTATTTCAATGATTCTCTTTTAATTCTCTCTTTTTGTTTCTGAGATGTAGGAGAGGCTTTGCTTTAGAGCTTTATGACTGGTTAAGCCCAATATATGAATTTTTTTTATGACCACATAGGTTTATGAATTTTGTGCACCTTACTTGTCGAGGCATAAGCCAAGGCAAGAACCCAACCACCTTTGTCAACATAGTCACACCTTATTAAAATATAAAAAGCGAAAGCATACAATTCAGAGGGAGTTTAGATAGTAGATAAACACATAAAAGACACTCAATATTGCTTAATTAGTTTTGATCCAATAAAATAATGTAATCAATGTCGTAAATAATGTAATTGCAAGATAGGGGTGCTTCCTACTACTTATCTTGGTCTACCACTTGGAGCATCTTATAAGGACCAAACAGTATATAGGTTTCGATGATTGAAAGGGTAGAAATGAGATTTGCTGACTGCAAAAGAGATGCTAAAAATATCATACTATCTTGAAGGAGTGGGAAGAGTTCTTTGGGTATGTATCATTTAGGGTAGGTGATGGGAGTAGGATAGGTTATGGAGATACAACATCTCCGGGAACAAGTAATTGAGTACTACATTTACAAATATGTATATAGTTTCATGCCAAAAGGAGATGTCAATTCAACGAATTCAAAGGGTCCAAGGTTAAGAAATTCATATGGAATAGAGGATTTAGGAGGAACATGCAAGTTTGTGAGGTCATGGAATTTCAGTCTAGTTAAGACACTTCAAAAAAAAGTTCCCCACCAGCTAGCCCGTGATGTATAGAAATGGGGAGTGGAGAATAATGGCATCTTTTTGTGAAGTCCTACTATTAGAAATCTCTAGGTACGGAAGAGTACACTTCTCCAAATATTTGGTGTTCCATTTCACGTGGCTATCTACAACGTTACTTTGGCGGTTGAGAATTTGGGGAAGGAGGATTACATGTGTAGAAGCTTTGCTGAAGATGTGAATCATCTTCTTCACATTATCCGTCTTGCTTGTGGTGGGAAATACTATGTTGGTTTGGTCTTTAATGGGCGTTGTCAGGCATGGTTAGAGAAGTATTGTTTAGTGGATCTTTCAAAGACAAAAGAGATGAAGCACGGCGTTGGATGTTGCTTCCTATCGCTTACGTGGACTGTATGTAGAGAAAGAAATAAGAGCTTTTGATGGAATAGAGAAGAACTTTGTTACGCTTATGGAATAGACTCTTATCCCTTAATGTGTTTTGGTGCACCCACGAGGTCACTATAGGTATAGAAGCTTGGGTGTCATTTATAGAAATCATATCTTTTTTAAGGTTCTGTACTGTTTGATATTCTTCTTGTATATGTATATTTTCTTTCCCATCGCTAATACAATTTATTCTTTGATAAAAAAAGGAATAACAACACTTTGGTCCTAAAATTATTGGTAAATTTTGCTTTTGGTCCTTGTGATATGACTCAGGATATTTAACCTTTAATTTTTGAGAAAATACATAAAACCCCCCTGAACTTGACAGCACAACTTACTTTAGCACTTAAACTATACAGGCGTTTATTTACCCCCCTAATTTCATTTCGCGTGAATTTAATACCATCCTAACGGATGACGTGGCAAAAGAAGAAAAGGAAAATTTGCGTTAAGTTATTTTTAAAAAAAAGTAATGGTCCCACTTTGTGTGTGTCATCCTCTTTCTCCTTCTTCAAACTCTACATTCAAAGTATATTTTCTCGTTAAACACATGAACAAAAAGAATCACATTCAAGACCCACATAATTTTTTTTACTCTTTTCTTTGGAGATTTGATTTTTCTTAAAAAGACTTGAGCATAAAAGAAGATGAGGTTTTGTCAACCGATCTATAATGTTAATGGTTGGCAATGGCGATTGAAGCGATGGTAGAGAAAGGTTTTTTTTTTAAAAAAAAAATCACTACAAATAAATGTGTTTTTCTTGAATTAGTTAAGAATTAGATCTTGATTAGTATATAAAAATAAAAAATGAAGAACACCGATAATCGACAATGGCAGTAAATGACGTTGAGTATTGAAAAAAAATCACTGCTAATGACTTCAATTTTCTTAAACTAATTAAGAACTAAAGATTAACTAGTATTTAAATATTCTGAAAAAGAAAGAAAGAAATGAATTTAAAAAATCAAAAATTCAATTTTTAGAGAATTTCCAATGTGGCTATGGCGTGGCACTGATGTGGTTATGATGTGTCAATGACATGGCGTGTGTATAATACACTTGCCAATTTGGGACTGGTATTATATTTTTAGGGTGGTATTAATTCACTTCAAATATATTAAGGGGGGTATTTAAACGCCCGTATAGTTGAAGTGTTAAAGTAAGTTATGCTGTCAAGTTCAGGTTTTTTTTTAATGTATTTTCTCTTAATTATTCAAGATGTGTGTTTTTGGCCCTTCATGTGAAAATATGTTATATTTGACTATTTACAGAATTACATTACCATCAAGTATGGAGTAACAATTCAAATTTAACATATTACATGAGTAATTAGGTAGTGAAACAATTAATAATTATGTTGAATTTGTGAATATTCACAAGCAAAGGGATTAAAAATTACCCAATTCAATCAATTGAAGATTTAATGTGCTTAGTCAGATATCATAGGGACCAAAATCAGAATTTATCAATAATTGAGTGATTAGAAATGCTATAAACCCTAAAAATGTTCCGAGAAAAGAGAAGTTAATGGAATTGAAAGACGGAGTGTTTGGTTCTACTTGGAAAGAGGAGTCGATGGAGTCTCGACTGTTGGGTGGCCCAGTGGTTTGGTTGTGGGAGTTGGGACTTCCATGTTGAAGGTCGCGAGTTCGAAACCCCTTGCTAGCGAAATCAAGGGGTTTGCCTTCTGGGTCGAGCTCGTCGCACCGGGCTTGCCTAATGCGGGTTACCTCTCATGTGTGGTTTGTGAGCTATTGTATAGGAGCTGATGTTTTACTTTGTGTGCACCCAAAGCGTAGCGGCTGTGGGTTTCCCTTGTCAT
This sequence comes from Solanum tuberosum, assembly GCF_000226075.1. Lineage (NCBI taxonomy): Eukaryota > Viridiplantae > Streptophyta > Magnoliopsida > Solanales > Solanaceae > Solanum > Solanum tuberosum. The sequence goes on from NW_006239019.1 coordinate 790,623, forward strand.
AAAGGAGACAGATAATATATGATCATGTTGTTCCCAAAGAATTACTGTTTATCAGCTCTTCTTTGATCTTCCTTTTTTATCCTATGATTCCATTTGAAGTTGTGCATGCTCTACTTTTAGACCCTTGAAGATACAGAGTACAACTAGCACGTTTGGTTCTCAATCCAAGATGCTGGAGAAAACATTGCTTCCATATTCAAAGATGGTTTATTGTGTAAAACAATCTTTTCTATCTACTTATCCAAAAAGGAAAAAAGAAAGAAAATTCATGTTCTCCCTGAAAAGCAATTTTTGCATTTGCTACACCAGATTGGAACTGTTGTATGTGGGGCGATCTATTTCACTTATTGGAACTGTCTTTTTCAATTTCTCCACTTTGGTTTGGATTTTGCTATGTTGCTTGATTAAGCATGCCATCTGTCTACTCAAGGCTTAACTTCTTTTATGCTACCATACAGGCAGGGGCTGATGTCAATGTTAGGACTGGTGATGCAACTCCTTTGCTCATTGCTGCTCATAATGGTAGTGTAGGAGTCATTAACTGCTTACTACAAGCTGGAGCTGATCCTAATGCGGCTGAGGAGGTAATTGAAAAGAAAATCTAACGGAATATAATTTTCTTTATTATTTCACATATTTTGGAAGAAATTTCCAAGGACTCCTTTATAATGTTGGAAAGTTGATTCCAAATAATTTTAGTTTTATTTTCGTATCTTCTGTTTGTCAAGCACGTGTCAATTATATGCCTTGTCATCACTTTTGAGTCTACTACCTCTTATTCTCTTTCAGATCCCTTGTAGAATCTAGGTACCTTGGCCATCTTTTCCCGGGGTTTTTTGAAGTTGAAGATATGTTCGTAAACCCGGACTTTTAGAGTGGGAACTTAAAATCTTAGGGTTATGGGTCAATGGTTCATGATTTTGTTGAGAAAAATAATTCTATTTTGACTTCATAAGCATATCACAATTTTTTGTTAATATTTCTGAAATAAATAATTTTCAATAATATACACCATAAATTTGTTGTATTTTAAAAACAATCCTTATTGAGTTAATTCAATACTTTCACATTCTCCAATGTAGTATCTTTTCATAGAATATGGATCAAATCTAAGTTGCTTGGACTCTTCACTTTTGGTTCCGCACCCGTGTCGACACAACATGGGTGTGGGATCCGTGTCCGATTTGGTCAACTGATTTTGGGTACTTTGACCAAAACCGATGGGGAAAGTCGGGACAGTTTTAATGATTTCTATAATCAATACAAAAGTTGAGGTGAAATTGAAGAAAATGGAATACCTTTTATATAAAAATTTCTATGCCACTCCGTTTCCTTTAATCTCCTTCCAGGATTCTCCTCAAGTTCTCTACATAATATCTCATAATTTAGGTTTTATAACTCTATTTTTAGATATTTTAATTAATTTTTAGGCGAATCCCCGCACCCGTATCCATATCTCCGAATCTTAAAAATTAGATAACTAACTTATATACTAATGTGGTGTCCAGGTTACACCATGCTCCTTACTGTCATTTTGTTACGTAGTAATGAAATCTCTCTTTTTACGACCAAAAAAACCTATATCTACCAAGGTGTAAGCTTGTTACCCCGCTCACTGTGCTCACATCCACACACGCAAAAAAAAAAAAAAAAAGAGGAGAGGGAAAAGAAAAGACATGAATCTTATAATACGGACTGTAATCTGTTTTGCGTCTAAAGGTGAAAATCCTTTCTGCTCCATTGTTGAGCATTAATGAAGACTACTGCTGCGATCCTCACCATTTTGGAGATGAAAAGCTCTAGAGAGAGATATCTGGGACAAATAAGAAATACCTGGCTGAAAAGGGGAATGTCAGTCATAGAACATATAAAACCAAGATTAGGGTTAGGTATTTTACTAATTGTGGTTTCTTAATGATCTTTTATAAGAAATTGTAAACCTGGTCATTTTGTTGTATAACAGTCAATCCGATGGGTTTTCTGGTCCTACTGGTGGATTCTCCTGTTCTGACAGGTTTTCAGGTAAACTGTGACCTGTTTCTTTTGGGTTGACAAATCAACTGGTCTAATCTGGGGTTCAGAACATTTAACTGAAGAAAGTGTAGGGGAGTGCTTAGCTTTGCTGGATCAGACATGGTACCATGCATTCACTATTAGCAGAACTAAGATTTAGTACTATAAGTGCATTATGTAATGTGTCTGCGTAACTTTCTTTCAGCTTACCGTTTGCTGAAGGCTGATGCTCAATTGTGTCGTGCTTTCTGGATCATCATTCATTATGGTGAAAACCGACATCTTTACATAAAGAGTTGATGTATTATGTGTGATACCACTATAGATGTGACTTGAAGTGGCCTGGGAGTTTTCTTTTTGTCCTTGTCTACTGTATCTTTAACTTAGTATATGTGATCCATTCTGATCTAATTCAACGACTCAGTGTCTGTACTTAACATATACTCGTATGGATTCTCCCTGGTATTCTGAACTTTCTTCTGGGTGAACACAGAACTTCAATCATGAACTTTGTTAATTTCTGAACAAGTCGCTGGAAAAAAATCTATTAGTAATTTCAGCAAGGACTGTTAATTGATACCGAAGTATTACTTTTGCTATTATTTCTACAGGATGGTACCAAGCCAATACAAGTTGCAGCTGCAAGCGGCAGTAGGGAAGCTGTTGAAGCTTTATTGCCCGTCACAGAACGGATTCAGAGTGTTCCAGAATGGAGTGTGGATGGAGTGATTGAGTTTGTGCAATCTGAATATAAGAGAGAACAGGTACTTAATTTGTGTTTCTGTAAGATAAATTGCTGCTGATTTTGGTCTTCTGTCAGTTGCTTGCAAATATTGGAATTAGCTCGGTGATTATTTCCTTCCATTCTCATGCAAATTTCAGCTTCTTTTTTATTTGTCTAAACTGTGATGATACCAGGAAAGAGCAGAAGCTGGGAGGAAAGCAAACAAGTCAAGAGAGCCTATTATTCCAAAGAAAGATTTACCCGAGGTCTGTTATTAGTGGTCACTATTGTCTTTTTTTGTGTGAACTTTGGGTCATTCCGTTATCATGAAAAGTATTGACTACCTCCTTCTGTTGTTTCTTTTTTTACATTTGCCTTTTTGTATAATGTCAATAAGTGGGAACCAAAGCAAGCCATTTCTGAAAATGGAAGAAAGTGAGCATATAAGTTTCTCGTGTGTATGTTATCTTTCAATCTTGATTTCTTCTGGTGAAGCACTCTTGAAGACAGACTTAAAATACTTTCATCGTGAATATGACAATACATCCAATTTAGGCAACAAATGGAATTTGATTGTGCGAGTATATGTAGTAAAAAACATAATAAATACTGCATTTGGGGGCATGAAATTAATGTCTTCAATAAGTCCAATGAACAATGTTGTGGGAACAGTTCAATGTTTGCTTATGGTTCTGACCCAGTTAAACACTTCCTAGGGCTTCAAAATGCATAAAGTTTCTCTTCTAGTCAGTGAAGTCATAACAGTGACGTGGTTCCAGACTTCCGTTTCAGCTGGCTTCAAATTGCACAGAGGATCAATATCTTTTTATACTGTGTTTTACTTATGTCTCTCTTTCATTTGAAGAACCTCAGCATGGTCAACATCTTGTGTTGGAGAACCAGTTTACAGAACAGTGCTAAATATCTTTCATCAGCATAATTAATTGGTTTATAGGTGAGTCCTGAAGCAAAGAAGAGAGCTGCAGATGCAAAGGCGAGGGGAGACGAGGCATTTAAGGGGAATGATTTTGCTACAGCTATAGATGCTTACACACAGGTACCTATTAGTCTTATTGAATTCCTCCTGAATTCCCAGATCTACCCCTTCCTCAGTAAAATACTTGCAAAAGGGAAAAAGAAAGAAGATAATGATGAGAGGAAGTAATTATCTTCTTCATGGTGCAAGTATATGGATTAAAGACTAATTATGAGTGTGGATGCATCACTTACGAGGCTCACTTGTGTTTGCTAATAATCTGCAGGCAATCGATTTTGATCCAACTGATGGCACTCTGTTTTCCAATAGAAGTCTTTGTTGGCTCCGCCTGGGTCAAGCTGAACGTGCCTTAAGTGATGCCAGGGCCTGCAGAGAACTTAGACCAGATTGGGCAAAAGGTTGTTATCGGGAAGGTGCAGCTCTACGTCTATTGCAGGCATGCCCTTCTTCTCCTGGAGTCAAATTTTGCTAACTTATATTCCTATATTTTCTGATATTCTATTATTTCATTTTCAGAGGTTTGAAGAGGCAGCCAATGCTTTCTATGAGGGTGTACAGATCAACCCTGATAATATGGAGCTCGTAACTGCTTTCAGGTATGCATGTTGAGACTTGAAGCTCTTCATTTAGCAAATGCAGTAGTTTCTATATCCAAGTTTTTCTCATTGTCGTGTGGTACTAATATGATTGCAGGGAAGCTGTTGAGGCTGGTAGAAAAGTTCATGCCACAAACAAGTTTAATTCGCCGTCATCCTTGAGTTAGAAAGCGCATAATGAGAGAGAACAAATGGTCGCTTCTTTTATCTGGGCGATAGTTTTTTCACTGGAGCAAGTTGATTATGGGGCATGCCTTTTTTGAGTAGTTCCAAATGGATTATTTAATCTTTTGTTCTGTTGCATCTTCAGCAATTTATAGACCAACAACATGATATAAATACTTTTAAGCTTTCTTATGTGTTAATCCTGCAAATCTCAAGTTTTCACTTGTGAGTAATTTCAAAGTCATTATTTTTATTCTGTTTAGGGCTTGTTTGGAAAGCCACCTGGTAATTGAAATTGGTGTTATTAACACTGACCTATTTGTTTGCCTTAGTGTAATTACGCTGTAACTAAACATATACTATTTGGTTGCACAAGTGTAAAAGATTAATCACAAGGTTATATTGAATTTGAAAATAAAAATTATTTATTTAAAAATACAAATTTATATTAGACAAATAATTAGGTCCTTTATAAATGATATTTAAGATATATAGCCTTTTGAAAATATATTAATTATGTTTATGTTCTTGACTAATATTATAAAAAAGAATTGATTTATATTTTTTAATCTAGTATATTCTAATTAAATTAATCATAAACACTAAAGTATGGAATTTCAATAAACATCTTTAAATGCATGTTTGACAAACAAATTAATATTATAAATTTTGACAAAAAAATTATCTATGAAGTCTAACTTTAAAAAAATAGCTTTCAATGTAAAATATTGAGTCAATACTCCTAAAACAAATGAAATTGAAATTATAATGTAAGTTCTAAATTCAAAATAAAAAAGTTAACATAATACTCTTATGTCAATTATACCCTGCAACTAAACAGAACCGTCAGTGTAATTACACCATTAGTCTTTAACTGGAGGATGGTGCTTGGGTTTTACAAACTATAAAAGGAACAACGGTAAGGTTCAGCTTCCTTTGTTTCTCTCTCTCTAGGTATAGGAAACTATCCATTAATCATATATATATATATATAAAAGAGAACCTTAGGTCCGCCTACGTGGCGTAACCACAAATTAAAATTCTCTGTTAATTTATTTATTTTTAAAACTAGCCTTCCTCTTTCATGAAAAGTTGTGATTTTTATGAAACATTGTGATTTTAATGAAAAGTTGCGACTTTAATGAAGAGTTGCGACTTTTATGAAAAGTTGTAACTTTTATGAAGAGTTGTGACTTTTATGAAAAGTTGCGACTTTAATGAAGAGTTGTGACTTTTATGAAAGGTCATGACCTTTTCGAAGGGTTGCAACATTTCCAAATAGTTGTAACATTTCTGATAAGGCACAATAAATATTTATTCACACTACTCTTTGTTGTCTATAAATAGAGGGATTTCCTCTCATTTTAAAACAACGAAAATTCTGAACCTCCTCCTCCTCTTCTTCTTCACAATTAAATATTTGGGTACTTTGTTCTTGTTGAGTGGCTCATTGACACCATTACTTATGTTACAGATCATGGTATGTATTTTTACAATCATTAATTTATGCTTATGTTATTAAGGATAAATGATAAGATGTAATAATTTTCATTTTTCTTTACATTATTAATGTTTGTTACTAGGTAATCTTGTACATAAGATAATATAGTGTTTTAATTTTAATGTCCGATAGGTTTTAAGTATTATTTTATAAATTTCGTGATATTAAATTTCCGCGCGAAGAGCGGATAATTTTACTAGTTAAATAATAAGTAATCTGATTATTATATAAATATTTGCGTGCATAAATTTTTTGCTCAGCAAAAAGTTGGACAATTTAGATCGTTTGAATATGATTTGAAATCAGATGGATAAAATTGAAGTTTTGTTTGAATATGTAATATGAATTTCTTAAATTATATTTTCTTTATTGTAAAATTTTAGAAGTCGTGAAAATTTTAAAAAGAAATAATCAAATTTTTATATTATCTTACGAAATTGACAAACTATAATTCATAAACAAAATATCATAATATGTTGTGACAAAATTATACCCAATATTTTACGCGAATAAGAGGATATGTGTTTTAAGGCTTAAGCTTGCTGATTAATTGTGTATGTGTTGTTCTATTGTTAATTATGTTACATAATTAAATGCAAAGTCCTAGAAAATAATTTTTAAAATAAGAAAGAATTGATTGAATGCAAAGTCCTAAATTGATTAACGTGAAAGATACTGTAGTGATTACATAATGAACTAATGTTTTGAAATACCCTGATCCAAGGATGAGAGATTAGATTAAAATAATAATAATTATATCAATGAAAATAATAATTTATAATAACTCTATCAGAAATTATTATTTTTTTACAATAATTATACTTATCCATATATTTCTCATGTAATTATCTATTCGGTTACATATAACTGCACAATTGCACTACATTTTCTTTCTCATTCTTCCAATTAAGAGTATTCATGCTTTTAATATAATTAATTTATGTGAACATGAGTTGCACGTTAATATCGAGTCAATTAGCAAGTAAAAGATGATCTATAAGGTATCAGAATTATAATTAGATACTAATTTAAAGTACAATTGTGAAATTAATAGAATTTGATATTTCAGATTCTATTTAAATGTTGTAAACAATTTAATTGCACTCATATCAAAATGGATGAAAATATCATCACTGAAGTTTTAGAGAGATAGAATCAACTATGAGCCAGTAGATAAATCACATAAATGAGAAAACAATATCAATAAAATGAGACATACATCATACATGAAATTACTGGTATTGATACAGTTTTTTTTTTGGAAATTGAAACTATTAAAACTGATAGAAATATTTTTTTTTTGAATTAAAACTACTGAAATTGATAAGTTTTTAACCAAGTATTATTGGATTTTCACTCTTTGTACCCTCCACATCTTCAGGAATCAATTCAGCTGGAAAATCACCTCTGAGAATCTGAACTCTGAATTCAATTTTGCTAGTGCTGCACTCTGACAGTTCAAACACAAGTCCATCTCCTTCCTTCAAATTGTTACCATCCACAAATTTTCTCCATCCAGTGCTAATAAATTTATAAGTAGATCTGGCTCCACCGTAATACAAATTCCACTTCTTTCGACCACAAGTAAGAACTACAGGGACTCCAGCAGAAGGAAGCTCTTTGTTCATTTTCTTGGGTAAGTACTGTCAAACATTCAAAGAAATTCAGTAATATAAAAATCACGAGTCCAGAAGAACACAAAGCTTCCAACTATATATATATATATATTAAAACCTAAACTTTAAGCCTAAAACTTATGACATCTAATCTTAAAATTCAACACTGTAAATAATATTTTTTTGTGTTTTTTCACTTGGTATCCGATACCGAGGAAATGAGATCTCTATAACTTGAAAAAAAATTATTTACAAAAATTAACCTTTTTAAATCTTTTATGTTTAAAAAATAAAGATCTCTTATGTATGAAATTGAGAATCTTTCGTAAAAAAGACATACAACTAATTTTTTTTGTAAAGGGCTAGAGAATCATTTCTCTATTCAATACCCATATTCCCAATAAATTGGATCCACCTCAAAAAGTCCACATTGGTGTAAAAAGTTTACAAAGACAACATACTCATTACGAGAACTCTAATTAAGGATGATCGTCACTACTACAAAGAATCATCTTTAAGAAAATATTGAAAATGGAATGATTTATATAGAATGTGGAGGGGAAAATGAGAGTTACCAAACTATAGGTAGGTTTGACGGCGCTCTTAGTGAGAATTATATCAACATACGGTTTTCCAGAAAGTGGCCAATATTCATCATTATCAATTTCCGAGCTACCAATGCTTTCCATCATGATGGATTTACCTTTCTGGTTTGAAACACATTAAAAAATCAAAGAAGAATATAAGTTTTTAAATTATCACGGGGTGTCAAAAATCAGAATAAAGAAAAACAGAAAAATAGAAATTTGTTAAGAATGGTTGAAATGTACATTCATGTCGATTGATTAGATGATTGGAGTTCTTGTTATGGTTTGATTTTGTGTACAAAGAGTACACAAAAATTCTAGAACTGTCAAGAGTGGCTAGTTTGAGTTTTGGGAGTAGGAGGTAGGGTTCCTAGTATTTTCGAAAAACAACTCAAGTACTTTTTTTTTGTTAAACACCTATTCCTATTTACTTCTTTATATAATATTATGCACCGTTACATATAGAGGTGGTCGCATTACTACTAGCACGAAATTATTCAAGCCTAAAAAATTATAGACTCAAATTTTATAACGACTTATTAAAACTGGTAAAAATAATTATTTCTTTGTCTTCTTTTAAAGTTTTAACATAAATAACATGGGCTTCTGTTTGTTTGCTTTTGGAGTTTTAAAACAAATAACGTGAGATTTTGCATGTTTACATAGTTTTTAACACAAATAACATGAATTTTACTTATTTTTAGTTTTTAACACAAATAATGTGGGTCTCTTGAGTTTCAAACACTGATAACGTGGGATCTCTTTGGCTACTTTCGATGTTTTAACACAAATAACGTGGGGTCCATATCTTTTTCTGAAGTTTTTAACGCAAATAACGTGACCCTTTGCTTGCTTTCGAAGATTTTAACACAGTTAATGTGGGGTGGGGATGGGATGGGAGAAAATAGGCAATCATACTTATTTTGCCCTTCTCATTTTTGTTTTTAATTTTAAATAAAGAATTTTTTTTTTTTTTTTTTTTTTTTTTGTGGTTGGTGGGGTGGGGATAGGATGGGAGAAGATATTTTTAAATATAGAATTTTAAAAATGGGATTTTGAACAAGGAAAAATAACACTTTTTCTTTTAATAAGAATTACCAAATTCGAAGAAAGTTACTTCAATATTTCCATTTTAAAGCAATTAAACAGTAGAAAACTCATGAAAAGTCATTGAATTTTTGAAAAACAAATTTTTGCTATCTTATCACAAAATGCTTGAATCATACAATTTGAGATTTGATCATAAACACATATATTTAGTAAAATCATTGAATTTTATTTTTTTTATCATCTAACTAACTTACTTCTAAAACTTTCTAGATGGACTCAACCCCTATGTCGAGTTCCACTAAGACGAATATATGTAATACAAATAGAGCATAGCTTATAAGGGATCCCACATGTATTGAGTTAGATTATCAGTGGTCTGAACCTGTCCAATTTGATAGTGTCACATCAAGTTATAACTGATTACCCAAACTAATTAAAACTCCCAATTATTATTTTTTGAAAAGTCAATTTGCAATTTTTTCGATCACTGCCCAACATTCGATCAATCGATCATATATTCAAAGTTTTGCCTTTATTTTCCTTTTTTTTTTAAATTTAAAAACTACCCTGCCTTTATTTTCCTTTTTTAATTTAAAAACTACCCCCCCCCCCCCCACCACTACATTCCTAATCACCCAATTACTTTTTAGACATCTATAAATAACCTCTCCTTCTTCATTTCTTTCCATTTTTGTCTTAAATTGGTATCAATCATTAACTCCATTAATTTTTAGTTTTATTATGTTAAACTTTCAACATTACATGGATAAACCTCCTCTTCCTCGAAGGTGAGCAAAAGCAAGTCTCACGTGACGATATTGTAAGCTATTGAATGAAGATGTAATTCAATGTCTACTTTATGATGAACCGTATAATTAAAAATTTACATTGAAATATAGCCAGAATATTATTTTTTGCATAGGCAATAGAGTGGACATAGCCACTCAAATTCAGATGCAGATCTTTCTCAAAATTTGAATTTGAATATGAATTTTCTCTTGTTTAGTTGCTATAAAAAAAAACTTTAGATTTACAAGTTCATAAAAACTAGAACTTGCAAAATTGATTGTTTGAATATCTTGACGTTTAAGTATTTAAAATAGTTTTTTAGTTTCTCTGCACGTGCATTACACGTGTATAGCTAATAAAATAATACACATTTTTATAAATAATATCAATATCAATATTATTAAATAAGGTACTATTGAACAAATATATTTACATCCATAAAGAAATAGAGTATAGGTTTTAGTGTATGATCAATGTGAATTGCCAAATGATTACTTGTTTGTAGAGATCAAAATAATTGAATTTCATCTGAACCTACGAGGATGAATATATTACACCAACAACCTTAATAAAATAAAGTTCTTATTCCAGTTTGATTCAGTTTACAGAGAGTACCCAAAAATTCATGAACTCCTAAATGTGGATAGTTTGGAGTTTTGGGTATGAGTAGAGGGTTCTAGTGTTTCGAAAAAATAACACAAAGTCTATTTTTTATTAAACAATTACTCCTACTTACTTATTGATATAATATAATAAATCGTGACAAACAGAGGTGGCCACATTACTACTATCACGAAATTGTTTTGGCTTAAAGAATTACAAAATCACATTACATGACAGCTTTTTGAACCAAACAAAAGTAATTTTTTCTTTGTCTTCTTTTGAAATTCTTAACACAAATATGTGGAGTCTCTTTATCTGCTTTTGGAGTTATTAGCATAAATAACATGGAGTTTTTGTTTGCTTTCAAAAAATTTAACACAAATAACGTGTTTTTTTAACTTGCTTTCGGAGTTTAAACACAAATAACATAGATTTTCTATGTCTGTTTTTGAAGTTTCGAACACTAATAATTTAGGGTTTCTTTGTGTGCTTTCGAATTTTTTAATATAAATAATGTGGGGTCTTTGTTTGCTTATGAAGTTTTAACACAAATAACATGACTTTTTACTTGCTTGCTTTCAGAGTTTCTAACACAAATAATGTGGATTCTCTTTATCTATTTTTGGAGTCTCTAATATTGATAATGTGGGGTCTCTTTATCTACTTCTGAAGTTTTTAACAAAAAAACGCGGGGTCTATCCAATTTGGAAAAAAGTTGATCTTTATTTAGCTTTTGGTTTGAAGTTTTAATTTTCTGCTGTTTAGTTGCTTTAAAATGGAAACATTAAAATTCGTAAGTTTTCAAAAAATAGAATTTGCAAAATTAATTGTATTGAATATCATGATGTTTAAGCATTTAATATAATATTAATTTTCCGCACATGCGTTGAACGGATATGACTAATAATGTAATACACAATATTATAAAAATAAAATACTTTTGAGTATATGATTTTATATATATGAAGAAATAAAGTATAAGTTTTAGTAAATGATTGTTGACACCCAATTTTGGACCTCCACATTGTATATTAATCATCGAGCTTCTTCAATTTCAAACGATTTAAAATAATTAGTTTTATAAAATTTCAAAAAATAATAATAGAGTTTTCAAGTTATTTTAAATAGTTGAAACATTTTTTATAATTTTTAAATAATATTTGTGTTTTATATAATTACGTATATAATTAGTATATTTTACAAATATTTGAAAATCATTACAAAATATTTTACGTTTTTGTTAAATATTTCGTTAATTTAGTTTGGTTTAAATTATGGTTATAATTTTAAATTTATTAGTTTATAATTGAGTTGTTTATTTTATTTTGTTAAGATTAAGAAGCTCGTTGGTTGATTATATTAATTCATTTTTATTTAAATTTCAGCCAATTTTGTTACTTAAATTCAAATTGGCTAATTTTTTAATCCCCGTTGGCTATAATTAAAATTCAAATGGCCATTTTCCTTTTATAATTCTAGCCCATTTCTACCCCCACCTTAAAGCTCCCCTAAAGAATAAATGACACAGCATGACAACCTATAGACTAAATTGGCAAAAAATAGCCCATTTTTAATTTATTGGCAAAAAAGGACTTTATTTTATTTATTCGGCATTCAATAGTTATTTTCTTTTTATTAAAAAATGTATATTTGTTCCCCTTATTTTTTTCTAAACACGTTTGATTGCTCCTTTTTTCTTTCTTGAAAAGGTACAATTTATTTTTTTATTATTCCTTTTTTATCTCTCCTTTTTGTTTGTCAACCATTTTAAAATAGACTTCTTCTCTTTTTTGAATTTTGTCAATATGATAAGAAGGAGGTTGTAGTCTTGGTGACCTGCCTTTGTTCCGTTCTCATTGTTATGAATTTTGTTAATACTATTTGAATTTGCCTAGTAGATGTGTCCAACCTATCTTCTCATTTATTCGAGATTGTGTTTATGTTTTAATTCATGACATTGCTTGTAACTCCATTGTTGTAATGCATCAGTTAATTAAGTTTAATCCCATTTTCGGTTATCAAGATAGCCTTTCACTCTCATTTGATTTGGAAATATCAATACCCTGAGCATGACATAGGTTGGACATAGTCTGTTATTGTATTAGATATTACTACTCAACAAATGCGAATGCTATAGTTGTTTATGCTTTTGGAACTTAGGTTTAATGGATTTGTATGAACAAAGATGCTGCCATGTTTAGTTATAGATATTTAACAATGTTTTTTCCTCCACTTAAAGTAAATTTAGCATAATTCATTGTCCAAATTTGGCATACAAAATGAATAACTAGTTTTATAGCTTTTTTTTTATTTGTTTTGGGATCTAACATTTTGTCCATCTATTTATTTATCTTCTTTTAGTTTCTGCCACAGGCATCATTTTCTTGTTATGACAAGTACAATTGATCAATTTGCTATAGTTTAAGTGTTGTCTGATATGCGTCTTCTTCTATTTTATACTTCTTTTAGAACTTGTTGAAAAATCCATCTTTTGTTTCCTACTATTATGCAACCTGAGTGAATTGCTCAAATGACTCTTAGTATGATTTTAGCCTTTTGTTGGCGTTAGTTTAGCCTTGTTTATCGGCAAATATTTGTTGATGTAATTTTGGGCTATTGATTTATATGAATGCCAATTTTTGTTCTCATTTTGCTACATGTGAACTCGTACGGAGTCCAAGGTGGACTCAAATCCTTTCCCCTTCGCATTTCGAAATGGGCCATAAAAGCCTAAATTCATTTTTTCCCTCTCGATTCAGCCCCATTGCAAGTAGAAAAGATGTTGAATAGATTGAAGGCAGGACACAGATCTGGAATTTGAAATTGCAAGCCTTCGAGCGTCCAAAATGGGTCGTATACATGTTGTATACAGAAGTATACATTGATATACGAACTAAGTGTTGAAATACAGGTTGAAAGCAGAGACACAGGTGTACAGTAGTTCAAAAATGGAATATATACGTTTGTATACACTAATCTGCAGGTTCTGGACGCCAGTATACAAGGATATACAGCAGTATAAGAATGTTGTATACACTGTATAAAGGCAGAGGAGAATGGGCCAAAGCCCTCCTAAATTTCAGCAGCAGATTTAATTTAAATGGGCTCTAGAAATTTGAATTTGGGCCAAATGCCCAAATTTGGCTTAACCTCTTCTTTCTTTGTTTCATTTGTTTTCTAACTAACCGTTTAGTTAATTTGGTTTAATTTAATAAAATTCCTCAAAAGATAAACTATGTTCTTTATGTTAGTTTATTTTAACAAATTTTATTGAATATCTTTAAAATGGTTTTCATACTTTAAATAACCAAATTGGTTTAAATTGTTATTTTAAAATGAATCAAATAAATTCTAATTTATTTAATTTTGTTAAAATCTTAATCACTTGCAATTTAATACAAATATTTCAATTAAAATCCTCATTTCTTAAAAATTAAAAATTGTTTTTTGTTTAATTATTTTTTCAAAATTAATTAAATATTGTAAATTATTATTTTTTATGTTAAATTATTTTTCCAAAAAATAGTCAAATATTTAATTTAAGTCGTAAGATAACCGCATGTTAGCGGACACTTCAAATACTTTAAAAATCTTCTTGAAGTGTAAATGAGAACCTCTTATCTATTTTCTCTAAATTTATAAAGACTTAATCTGTTAGAATCTTTTTAAATTAAGTTTTCTTAATTTGTCTAAAAAAATATGTGGCGACTCTTTCTAAGTATTTTTCTCAAATTGATTTTAAAAAATGATTTTCCTAAAGATGATAAAATTATGGCATTACAATGATCTGTGTGGATATTGTCGTATTGTTTACTTCTTTGTTAAGGTCAAAATGATTGAATTTTATCCAAACCTACAAGGATGAATGTGTTACACTTACACCCTTAGTAAAATGAAATTCTTTTTCCAATTTGATTCAGTTTACTAAGAAGTGCACTAAAATTTTTGAACGGTCAAAAATGGATAGGTTGGGGTTTTGGGAGTGAGGGAGGGGTTCTAGTGTTTTAAAAAAAAAACTCAATTTTTTAAATTAAAAAACTACTCCTACTTACTTCTTCATATAATATTATGCATCGTTACAAATAGAAGTGACCATATTAATACTAGCACGAGATTGTTCTGGCTTAAGAAATTACAGAATCTATTAACATGATGACTTTTTAAGTCAAGCAAAAGTAATTCTTTCTTTGTCTACTTCTGAAATTTTTAACACAAATAATGTGGGATCTCTATGTTTGCTTCCGTATTTTTTAGCACAAATGATATGATTTTTTGCTTGCTTTTGACATTTTTAACACTAATAACATATCTTCTCTTAGTCTGCTTTTAGAATTTCTTATCCGCATAATGTGTAGTCTTTTTATCTGCTTTTGAATTCTTAATACAAATATTAAGGGGTCTCTGTTCTGCTTATGAAGTTTTTAACACAAAAACGAGGGGTTCTATCCAATTTTTTTTAAAAGATGACCTTTAGCTTCAAGCTAGAAGTTTGTATTTTTTCTCATTCAGTTGTTGTAAAATGAAATTATTAGATTTGCAAATAATTTTAGATATATAACTTGTAAAATTAATTGTATAAAATATATATTTTGATGTTTAAGCATTTGATATATGGCTAGTTTTCAGCACATGCATTGCACATATATGCATAATAATACAATACACATTCTATAACTAATATCAATATTATTAAATAAAGTACTTTTGAGTAAATAATTTTACATATATGAAAAATAAAGTATAAGTTTTAGATAATGACCAATGTGGATTATTGTATGGTTATTTTTTTTTTGAGGCAAAAATGATTTAATTCCTCTAAAACTACAAGGATGAGTGCGTTGTACTTTAAAGATAGTACAACAAAATCCCCTAAATGCTAAAAGTGGATAGTTTGGATTTTTAGGAGGGGGGGGGGGTGATGGGGTTTTAAGTGTTTACGAAAAGTAATTCAATGTATTTTTTGGTTAAATAACTACACCTATTTATTACTTTATCTAATATTATGCATCGTTACAAAAAGAAGTGGTCATATTAATACTCACACTAGATTATTCTAGCTCAAAGAATTACAAAATCAAATTATATAACAACTTTTTAAGACTAATAAAAGTAACTCTTTCTATGTTTACTTTTGAAAAATTTAACACAAATAACGTGGTCTCTTTGCCTGCTTTCAGAGTTTTTAGCTCAAGTAATGTGAATTTTTTTTTCTGCTTTCGAAGTGTTTAATACAAATAACATTGTTCTTTACTTGCTTTCAGAGCTTTTAACATAAATAATGTGGATTCTCTTTGTGTGCTTTCAAAATTTCTAACACTAATTACATAGGGTGGGATCTCTTTGTCTGCTTCTGAAATTTTTAACACAAATAATAATGGGTCTCTCTCTGCTCCTGATATTTTTAACACAAATAATGTGGTTATTTGTTTGCTTTTAGAGTTTTTAATAAAAATAATACGTAATTTTTTGTTTGCTTTTAGACTTTTAACAATGCAAACGCGAAATCTTTTTGTCTACTTCTGAAATTTTTAACCAAAAAATTGTTGGGTTGGTCCAATTCATAAAATGATGATCTTAATTTAGATTCTGAAATAAATTTATTTTTTGAATAATAAATATCAAATCCAAAAATAGCTACCTAAATATTTCATCAAAGTAAAAAATCAAATGTGCGTGATTTTTGAAGTTTTTTACTTTTAGAAAATAAAATAAGCAACCACACTTGTTTTTCTCCTCTTTTTTAGTTTTTTATTTAAATAAAAGATTAAAAATCCTCTTTTTTTTTGTTGTGGTTGGCTATAGTGGGTGATAACTTTTTAATAAAAAAAATAAAAAAATGAGATCTTTAAATAAGGACACATCTTTTATTAAACGGGAAACTTTTGCAAATAGCCATTATAATAAGCTTAATTATGCTTCATAGCTATAGTTTGCATATTTACGGGTTGTAGCTATAATTTAGGCTGCTTCGTTTGTATAATTTGCGGGTTTGTGTAATTCATAGTTTTGTATAATTCACGGGTATATTTGTATAATTCAGTTATTTTTGTATAAACTTGAAATAACGAATTTATACAATTACAAACATCTGACGTGTAAACAATTATACAAATTATATTATACAAAAATTACATTGTACAAAAGTTATACAAATGTGTGAATTATACAAAACTAAAAAGTTGAACCGCATAATTATAGCCAAAAGTATGTCACAAATGGTAATTAAGACAAACTATAACTATGTTAAGTAATTAACTAGTATATATTTGCTTATACGCATAATTTTTCCTTAAACATACGTATGCAAGGAATGTGCAAAAAGCTAGTAATATATAAAAGCAAACATACACTAGTATTATCTATAAAATCAGATGAAATAAGAAGAAGATGAGGAAACTATCCATTATTGATATACTCAAGTATATATCTTGGGTTTTTGATCCAAGGAAAGAGGGAGATCATCATATCAATGATGTTTCACATTGTATTGGTGTAATATGAATGAAGTGGAGGTTTGCCTTCAGGGTGAGTGGGGTGGGTGGAGATGGGGTTGAAGAAGAAGGAGAGAGAGAGATTCAAAATTCTTTTTTAATTTTAAAAATTATTATTATTTTTTAAATATGAATATTATATTCATTTGCTTATATCGTGTTTTGTCCAATTAAATTATTTTAATGTTGCGTAAGTTCAATGATTTTATCTCACTTTATTTTGGATGATTGTTATGTATTGTACGAGATAGAATTACTATGAAAATATAAGGTAAAAAATGAAATATAATTATTAAATAATATATAAAGACAAAATGAGAAGAAAATATTAAGGTAAAGAAGCGATCACACCAAATCGACCGTTACATAAAATAAGTTTTTCCGTTGTTACCTAATAATGGATTCAAACAATATAATATAATAAAATTTAAGTAATAATCAAAACAAACATTGTATTTAAAACTAACAATATAATACAACATATAACAACATCCATTCAAATAAGGTGTAAATGTGGTTGATAGTTGACGAGGGTAAAGACGTAATTTAATAACAATCCCACCATGTACTTCCGCCAAATTTTAAGTGCATGTATTTTTTGGTATATAAAAGATCACAAACTGCTTGCAAAACCCTTGCTCTGTTTTTTCCCTCTCTTTTGGCAAAACCCTTCTTCCATTTTTTGGGTATAATTCTTCTCTCTGTCGTCAGTTATGGAAGACGAAAACCAGAGATTTTCGAGGCTGCTTACTGCTCATCTTGATAAAGGTTTTGATTCTTCCACTTCTTTTTCAAATACTGCAACTATGTTATTTTAACATGAATCTTGAATTTTTTTTGAACAGTTAAACAACAGGTTAAGAAGTTCATGGAGGCTGCTTGTGCAGGGGATATTAAGCTTTTCAAGAGTAAGTTTTCAATTTCAAGAATTGAAAACACTATTTTCCTTCTTTATTATGGGGTCTCAGTTGATGATTGTGAAACAGAATTGGCAAAGGGACTGGATCGTGGGAAAGGGTTGGCTGCTACGGTGGCGTCTGTGAAGGATGGTAAAGAACGAGGGGCATTGAGCTTTGCCGCTACGGAAGGACAACTTAAGATGTGCAAGTACTTGGTGGAGGAGTTGAAGATTGATGTCAATGATAGAGATAAAGAAGGTATTCTCTACTATTGAGTTCTCGTTTAGAATTAATTTGGCTCTAGGGCTTTTGTAATTGAAACTTGAGGGGTTTGAAATTTTTGTAATATAGTGGTAGAATATTCTAGACATAAAATTTAGGTTTTGGTACTTGGTACTTTAGGGTAATGAAATTGAGAAAGCTATAGAATAATTAAGCTGTAAGAAACTAAACTCCCTAACTAAGTTCCATTCCACCTCAACAGACATATCGTACGCCTCCGCAAGCTGTAAGTAGCACGTGCTTATGCACATTTCCAATTCCAGAACACATCAAGTACTACCCCAGAAATTTACCCAGCATTGACATTGTTAACTATGTATTTTCTTAGGCACTATTTGGTTATAAGCTTAAAAGTTATTCATCATTTTTGGATCTACTTGGCATCAATACATTTTGGTGGATTTGCAACATTTGAATGAAGTGTTTCCTTGTTCATCCAAATATTTGACAATGTTCTGGTGCCTAAGTGCCAACAATTCAAATATTTTAAGTTTAGTTTTTCAATCTTTCAAGAGAATGATATGATAGACGAAAATGTAGTACATTGAATTAAAATGGATATGAAGGTACCTTACTAGTAACAAATGTTACCTTCTCAAAAACAAACAAACAAACAAAAAAAGATACCTAACTAGTAACATATGTTACCATTTAAAAAAAAAAATATCAAAAAAAAAGAAGATACCGAACTAGTAACAATTGGAAGGCAAGTTCTAGAGGATAGTTGTGAGACCAACAATATTGTATGGGAATGAATATTGAACTTCTGATGCACTCAACTTGTCAACAAAATGAGTATCTTAAAACTGCCAATGTTAAATCAATGTGTAGTCATACAAGATTATATAAAATTAGAAATAATCACATTATGCAAGTAGTACACCTCAATTATATCATGTGAGAAGGACTTTGGTAATGGTTTGACTGTGTCCTATGCAGGCCTCCAAGTGCACCTATGTAGGTGTGACATTACGATAATTGAAGGTGCTAAAAAGGGACAGGGTAAAACTAAAATAACAAGAGTGGGAAGTTATCTTTTGACTAAAATAACAAGAGTGGGAAGTTATCTCAAAAGATCTAAAATCTCTAAGAATCAACACGGACTTGGCTAGAATACAAAACAATAGATGAAAATGATACATATAGGTGATTAGTTTGTTGTGATCAATGCTTAGTTGTATATTTACATTAAATCTTGGTAGGTCAAGCATATGAATTTAGGGGACCTCAAGTTGTTGAAAACCCTTAACTTGCTTTGAAAGACAATTTATTCGCCAATATAGGAATGGTAAACTCAAATACAGCGGAATATATGGAGGATTTATATTTACTGATTCCAACTTGTTTGAGATTTGAGGCTCTTGTCGATTGATTGATATGTGCTGAAAGTGATATTGCTTTTAATATATATTATTTCTTCATAGGTCAGACTCCTGTTCTTTGTGCTGCTAGGGAAGGACACACTGCTACTGTCCAGTACCTCATAGAAAAGGGTGCAGATCCTGCAACACCCAGCACCTCAGGGGCAGCTTTGCATAATGCTGCAGGAAATGGTAGGTTTTTCCTCTTCGTTAGTAGAAGTGGTTGAAGCTTCTATATGTGTCAGGGAAAGAGTCCTGGGTTCATATGCATTTAATTGCTGTAACCTTGTAGCTCTTGTACATTGAACTTTTCTATTTAGGGAGTTCCACATTTTCTGATAAAATGTTAGACAAAAAAGTCAATAAATTTTTAAAATTTTTGATCGTTTGATAATAATTGATGGGATTTCGACCGGCATAAGTTGTTTTGGACTTGGGACTATGAAAAGATAAAACTGTGTTGAGAAATGTCATATTATAGAATATGCAATTTTATTTTATTTTTGAAACTGGTAACTTTGTATATTCCTCAAAAGACAATACTAAATTGTACTGGCCAATATTTACAACATGTACTTCAAATCCTCCTATCTTTTACTAAATTGAGTCTAGTACATCGATTATGGAGTTAATATCATTTGAGTATAACTTATTATACCAAAAACATAGTAGCATATGACAATTTAGTTTGAATTCTTGCATACTATTCTCTATACTATCAAAAGCTCTCTTCCATATTGCCCACCATATACTAGCTGGGACAATTCTCTGAATTTTTGCATACTATTCTCTATACTACCAAAAGCTCTGGAGTTCCTTCCATATTGCCCACCATATACTAGCTGGGACAATTCTCCATCTATCTTTGTTCTTGGATTTCTTTCCTGGTTCCTCCCAACTCTGGATTGCTTCTGTGATCTTGGCAGGCATGGTCCATGACATATCCTTAAGATTCAGGAATAATCTCCATAATTGGCAGTGATTTAGCAGTGTAGAAAGAGATGGTTAACTGTCTCATCAGTTTCCCCACAAAAGAAACATCTAGAACGTAATGGTATTCCCCTGCTCTTTGAGTTGTCTTCAGTTAGTACAGCTTCTTTGGCTAACAACCAGACAAAAAACATGTCACTTTGTGTGGGATTTTTGACTTCCAGATTCCTCTCCATGGCTAGTGACTTTGAAGCTGATTGGTGTGGTTCAGCCAGTTGTATGCACAACACCTTAAAACTACTCCTCCGATTGCCTTTTCGCCACAAAATGTCTTGACCCCTTTCCAGTCCATTAAATTGCCCAATGGTGTTGAAAAAATCTGCTACCCTTTAAATCTCCTAATCGTTTGATTGTCTTTTAAAGATAAAGTTTCACTCTTGAGGAGTCCAGTGATCTACTATGGTCTTCTGTTGGTGAGATACCAGAGAATATAGATCAGGACACAAGACCTCTAGCCTACCTGCCTCATGCCAAACATCCTTCCAAAATTCTGTTTTCTCTCCATTCCCCACTTTGATCTTTGTGTTAGCCTTAACACTCAGACCATAGAGATCTAATGGATCTCCATACACTGACCCCATATGGTGTAGTCACCTCTTTGGTCATTCAGTTGTCTTCCTCTGTATATTTTGCCTTAATGACTTTCTTCCAGTAGGACTGTCCTTCATTATTGAACTTCCACAACCATTTCATCTTAAGGGCTTTGCTCTGATTCATCAAGTTCCTTATTTCCAGACCTCCATGCTTCTTTCCCACTATCACAACATCCCATTTAACAAGTTGTAGCCTTTTCTCTCACTGTTTCCTTGCCAGAGAAATTTTCTTCTTATTTTATCCAACCTAGTGATTACACTTTTGGGAACTGAGAATTCTGACATCATATAGGTTGGTAGTTAATCAATAACAGAATTAATCAAGGTCAACCTGCTATCCCTAGAGAGAAATTGTGATTTCCATCTTGCTAACTTCATTTCACATCTCTCAACCACATTGTTCCAAATTTTATATGACTGAGATTTGGCCCCCAAAGGCATCCCAAGATATGATGTAGGCAGTGCTCCAATCTCCCCTCCCATAACAACATTTAACGCTTCCATGTTGTGTACTTCATTAATTGGATAGAGGTGGCTTTTCCTCCAATTAATTTGTAGACCGAGAACCCTTCAAACAACACTAGGATCATTCTCAGTCCTTCATCATCATCACATAATATCAAGCTATCACCAGCATATTGTAGATGGGTAAGTTCACACTATAAACTTCAAGTCTGCTGACCTCAAAACCTCTGAGCCATCACTTCGCTTTAGTTGATTTGATCATATTGTTCATCCCTTCCATAGCAAGTAGGGAAAAGGAAAGGTGACAAAGGGTCTCCCTGCCTCAGTCCCCTCTCCACACTAAAGAAACCAACAGGGTGTCCATTTATAAGTACTGAGAATCTCACAGTGGTGATACAATGTCTGATAGAATATGCAGATTTCCTTTTCATCTAAGTTGACATTATTATTGAATGACCTAAAAATAGTAGAGTGACCCATCTACTTAACCCCGGGTTGGCAGGTTTACTTGACATCTTTTGCTTAATCTAGTGGATTAGTCGAAGTGTCGCACATGCTGGTCAATAACATTGTTGCCACATAATCTGAATCAGGGATCTAATCATATTGTGAAAGATATCAGTAGTTGAGATTCAGCTTTTAATTCTCTATTGGTAAAACAATGAGAGAAATCAATCAGCATGTCATGCCTAATTGTTATATTGTTATTTATAGTGGTGTCCTGCATACTGTTATGTGTGTAGCTACATGCATTCTTCAATTTATTATCCTTCTTTACATAGAATGACATTTTATTTTTCATTGTCTTTGTTTCCAGGACATATTGAATTGGTTAAATTGTTACTGTCGAAGGGTGTAGACGTTGATTTGCAAAGTGATGCTGGAACACCACTTATGTGGGCTGCAGGTCTCGGCCAAGAAGATGCTGTTAAGGTTTTGCTTGAACACCATGCTAACGTGAGTGCTTTGTTACCTGTTTAAACCCCTCTTTTCTTAAATCAAAATTACCACTGTTTTAACATTTCTCACTAGACAAAGTGGAAAACAGTTGTATGGTTCAAGTGTTAGCTTTCTAATGACTTGAAGCTTCCCAGTGGGTTTTAATCAGTTCATCATTGTTTTGTAACAGGGAGAGAGGTTATTTTCAAACATCACCATCACCCTTATCCAAACAAATTTCACTCCCCCCCTCCCTCCCTTCAAAAGGCAAAAAGAGTCAGGCCACATGTGAGGAGGCGTGTTGATAAATATTAAAAGTATCCCCTCTCTAACAACTTAAGCTTTTGCCTTCTAGATGAAGTGGTTCCACAACCAAACAAGTCCTTACACACTTCTCTTGCACTGATCTATTCAAAAAGTGACCAATTAATAGATGTTGAGTTCTTTCTTTCTTCTCTTGTTTTATGTACTTTCTTCCCTTTGCTAAACAGTGTAGAGTTTCCACTCCTAACTTGCCTAGGCTTCTTTTCTTCATGCTTTTCAGTTTCACTTAGTTGTTTGTGAGTGTTGGTATTGCGAAAAAGAAGTTTTAGTAAAATAGTTAGCTTAGATATAGTAAATAAATTAGCTTTTGTTTGGTGATTCAACTTAAGATAAATTTCTCTTTCACAAATTTTTCTTTCACATACAGAACCTGATTTGCATTTCTTACTCGTTAGAGAGAGTGACATAGAAATTTCTATATACAAGGTATTCAATTTTCTTCAATTTCACCTTAGCTTTTGTATAGATTACCGAAATCATTAAAACTGTTCAGACTTTCCCCATCAATTTTGGTCAAAGTACCCAAA
>NW_006239019.1:814234-837183 GCF_000226075.1 Solanum tuberosum
GGGGGGGGGGGTGGGGGTGAAGATACTCTTTTAGAAAGTGTTATTTCTATTTGTTCGTATGGTCTAAAGAAAGTTACTTTGTGCAGTTTGATGCTCAAACAGGAGATGATAATATGTGTCCTCTGGGATCAGCTGTGGCAGCCAATTCATTGCCTTGCGTGGAGCTGTTAGTAAAGGTCAATAAAATTCTATTTTCTCCTTAAAACTGTATATATTTGTTAGATCGTTCTAGTCTATCTATATGTTCTTTAAATTGCTGAATCCAATTGAGTATCTCCAAGAAGTTGTGTTGCAGAAACCATGTGGTGCTGTTGTTTGATGCATTATCATTCTGCACTTTGCTATGTGTTGGAACCATGCAAAATTTGTGCTAGATCAAATCACAAGAAACTGCTTTGATCATACGGGAGCCATGTGAAACTTGATTCTAATACACCTTTCCTGAAACTCTCAATTTTATTTGTTTTTGGTAATAAAACAAAATTTTATTAACCAAGAGTGAGTTATGTACAAGTATCAAAAAAAGCTGAAATGGACAACCCCATTACAACATATTAACTACCAGCTATCAGACTACAAAACTTGCTACTATTGACTAGCACAATTCAGCTAAATGAATGTTTAATGTGCTTATTTATTTTTGCTTAAAAAATGTGCTTACTCAAATATCATCGGGACTAAAATCAAACTTTAAGAAGTGATTAAAAGTGATGTGATATTAGCCCAAAAGAAATGTTCCATGAAATGAGAAGTGAATGGAATTCAAAGTATGTAGGGTTATACTTGCAAAGAGAGGAGTCTGTGGAGTCTCGCCTGTTGGTTACCTATTGTTTGGCACACTAGGAAACATATCCAGAAGTTCATTTCCCTTGTGCTGCTGCTTGTTGTAGTTGTCATTCCCTTGTTAAATGGCTTGTTAATATGTGATCGTGTTGTTCCCATGAATGTATGTTTATCAGCTCTTCTTTGATCTTCCTTTTTCATTCTATAATTCATTCCATCTGAAGTTATATGTTCTACTTTTAAACTCTATTGTAAATACAGAGTACACCTTGCACAGTAGCACATTTGGTTCTTATGTATCCTTCTTTGAGCATGGTTTGTCGAAATGAAAACTTAAATCCAAGATGGTCTATTAAGTAAGGCATCCTTTACCTGCTGGAGAAAACATTGCTTACATATTCAAAGATGGTTTATTGGTAGAAAAATAAAATTATATCTACTGAAGCAATTTTTACATATGCCACACCAAATTCGAAGTGTTGTTGTTTGCGGGAATACAAACACCTATTTCACTTATAAGAATTGTCTTTTTCAATTTTTCCATTTTGCTTTGTATTTTGCAATGTTGCTTGGTTAAGCGTGGCATCCGTCTACTTAAGGCTCAACTTCTTTTGTGTTACCAGGCAGGGGCTAATGTCAATGTTAAGACTGGTGAAGCAACAAGGTATGGTGAAACAACTCCTTTGCTCATTGCTGCTCATAATGGTAATGCAGAAATTGTTAACTGCTTACTACAAGCTGGAGCTGATCCTAATGCTGCTGATGAGGTAATTGAGAAGAAAATCTAACAAAATATAAATTCTTTGTTGTTTCAATATATTTTGGAAGAAATTTCCAAGGTATCCTTTTTCTTTTTATTGTTGGAAGATGATTCCAAGCAATTTTAAGTTTTATTTTCGTGTGTTTTGTTTATCTGCAAGCACATGTGAATCGTATTCCTTACTGTCACTTTCTAGTCTACTTCCCACTTTTCAGATTTGACATGCATAGTTCGGTTTGGGAATATGTTCTTAAACCTGAACCTAGAGTGAGAACTAATAATCAAAGGGGTCGTTTGGTGTGATGGACAAGGAAAAACAATCCCGGGATAAGTTTTTAGTACCCCTTAATTCTTTGTTTGGTTATGAAGTGTGGGATAACTTGACCCTTCGGGGTGGCCCAGTGGTTTGAGCTTGGGACTTCCATGTTGGAGGTCTCAAGTTCGAAACCCCTTGCCAGCGAAAGCAAGGGGTTTGCCTTTTGGGTCGAGCTCATCGCACCAGGCTTGCCTAGTGCGGGTTACCTCTCCTATGTGGTTTGCGAGCTATTGCATAGGAGCGGGAGTTTTACCCTGTGCGCACCAAAGGGTAGCGGCTGTGGGTTAAACTTGTCATAAAAAAAAAAGAAGAAGTGTGGGATAACTTATCCCAGGATTAATTCCCTAATTGTGGGTGGAATACTATCCCGGGATAACTTATCCGGGGTAAAAATGTGAAATAACAAAAACTCCCCCCATATACACCCTCATTTATACATCACTTTTACATACACGTATATTCAAATAA
Organism: Solanum tuberosum; assembly: GCF_000226075.1. Classification (NCBI taxonomy): domain Eukaryota; kingdom Viridiplantae; phylum Streptophyta; class Magnoliopsida; order Solanales; family Solanaceae; genus Solanum; species Solanum tuberosum. Next base: position 816,562 of record NW_006239019.1, read on the forward strand.
TTTTTAATACCATTAATAATAACATTCACAACCTTCACTACTTGTTATTTTTATGATTATATATTTTTTCATTAAAAAATTACACTATATAAATATAATTTGTATTTTATGAATATATTAGAAGTTAATTTATTTGACTAATTCTTATGTTTATTTACATTTTGATTTCTCTTAAAAAGTTCACTCCACTATTGAATTACATATTTTTAATTAAATAATCTTTTAATCACTTGAAAATTTGTATTTTATATATCAATTAAAATGAAGATAATGGTTATTTTACTATGTATGAGTGATATGTGCTTAAATGAAGTGACATCAACAATTAAATCTTTTTTACTTTAACAAACTTAAGATAAAAGTTTTATTTTTAAGCTAAATAAGATGGATGTTTTATGTTTAAAAACACATGGCATAATTATGAGAATGCGCACACAGAAAACATTTAAGATAAATAAGATGATTTTTTTTTGTTTAAGAGTGAATAATTAAAGCTTGCAAAGAAAGTATAAAAAACTAAATAAAATGGAGGGTATTTTTGTAACAAATAGGTTATTCTTAGAAATTATGCCATGTATATAATTTGAATATGACAAACCAAACAACCAATAAAAAATAATCTTAGCATAACTATACCCATTATAACTTATCCCATCATAACTAATCCCAACATAATTATGTTGAGAAAAATATTTGACTTCAATACTAGCACATTCTCCAATGTAGTGTCTTTTCATAGAATATGGATCAAATTTAGGTATGTAAATCAACTAACAGATGCTAATACAAATTTGAGTAATGAGAAGATGTCTCACCCACAACTTATGATCCTTCATCGTGTAGTATAACAGGAGATTGGAGCTCATTTTGAAGGTATGCATGAGAGATCTGGCACAAAGAAGAAATATTTGGTTGAAAAGGGGAGTGTCAATCAGAAAACAAATAAAACCAAGATTAGGGTCTACGTATTTTACAAATTGTGGTTTCTTAACTACCTTCTATAAGAAATTGTAAACGTTAGAATATGAATAGGAACATGAATAGTATATAGAATCCGACTTTGATAAAATTGTAATATAGTATCTATTAATAGGATCTCAGTGTAATGATATAGAGATGCAATTCAATAATATTTTTCTCCTATATTTCCACATGGTATCAGAGCTTCTACGATATTGTTAGAGAATAAAAAAGCTTCCGCTGCTGGTGGATAGCTATAACCCATACATGTTGCCCGTCTAGCCAATGATTATTTTAGCAAAAGTTGGGGCAATACTATATGCATGAAGAAAAATCATGCTGAGAAGGACTAACTTGAGAAGCATTCGGGACAAAGAAAGTAGTCACCGTGCTTCTTCTCAGTGGCTGCTTAGATTTGATTTGTGTAGCACCGTGCATCTCTTCGATGACTACTTTCTCATATCCGATTTGCGTAGCACCGTGCATCTTTTCAGTGACTACTTTCTCATATCTAAATTGCATAGCATCGTGAATCTTTCCGCTAACTGATATCTCATATCTGATTCGCGTAGTGTCGTGCATCTTTCTAAACTACTTTCTCATAACTGAGTTGTGTAGCACCGTGCGTCTTTGACTCTTTATGGTGACTCATCAGATCTAATTTGCATAATTCTGTGTCCTTTCGGTGACTCTGCAGATGGTAGTTTCACTTTTCATTTGTGTTGTGCGGAAACCAACACTAAGAGGTACAATGTCTCCCTGCAACCAAACCATAACCGGCGTGCAAGCCTGATCTGGCCAGTTTTTTGGCGGCTTTCTTGTTCAAGGGTCTACTCCTTTCTTGATTTCAAAACGATTTGTATATTTTATACCAGATTTCGAGCACTTTCCGGCAATCGTTGCACTGTTTTCGGCAGATCTGAGTTTTCCAACAGTGTTCTCTTTGTTTCAGATTCATTTTATAAATTACTTTGACAGACAACAACAGAATTTTCTCCTCAATGGTAATCTTGTAATGTATTTCAGTTTCGTGACTGAAATATTTGAAAAGGAAAGATGAATAACAAGAAAAATAGTGATACTTCCTCTCCCGGGAGATCTGAGTTTTCCAGTAGTGTTCTTCTCTTTCAGATTCATTTTTGCCAAAGGGTTTACTAAGATATTTGGGCTGAATTAAAGTGATACTTTTCTCTCTCGTGGTTGAAATAACATTTCAGACAGGTTTAGAGGTAAACTGAGACCTGTTTCTTTGGGGTTGTGACAGATCCAGCTGGTCCGATCTGGGGTTCAGATAATTTAGCTGAAGAAAGTGCAGATAGTGCTTTGCTTTGCTGCATTCTGTAATATGTCTGTCAAGCTTTCTTATAGATTACTGTTTGCTGAAGTCTTATGCTCAATTGTCTCATGCCTTCTGCATTCCAGTGAGAACCAACATCTATAGATGTAAGAGCTGGTGTATTATGTGTGATACCTCTACAGATATGACTTTATGGGACCTGGGAGTCTTCTTTTTGTCCTGGTCTACTGTATCTTTAATATAGTAATATCTGATTCATTCTGATCTAAATAAGCGACCCAGTGTCTGTACTTAACATACATTTGTATGGGTTCCCTGGTATTCAGAACTTCAATCATGAACTTTGTTAATTTCTGAGCAAGGTCGCTGGAAATAAAAAATCAATTAGCAATTTCTGAGGACTGGTAATTCATACCGAAATTTAACTTTTGCTATCTCTACAGGATGGTAATAAGCCAATACATGTTGCAGCTACAAGAGGCAATCGGGCAGCTGTTGAAGCTTTATTGGCCGTCACACCACAGATTCAGAGTGTTCCTGAATGGAGTGTGGATGGAGTCATTGAGTTTATGCAATCTGATTATAGGAGAAAACAGGTACTTAATTTGTCTTTCTGTAAGATAAATCGCTGCTGGTTTTGGTCTGCTGCCTGAACTCAGAGTTGGTTTTAAATATTGGTACTGGCTAGGTCAGCGACTATTTCCTTTCCTTCTCTCCTGCAAACTTCTGCATCCTTTTCATTGTCTAAACTGTGATAATAGCAGGAAAGTACAGAAGCTGGGGAGGAAGCAAACTATGGCGCTAATCTAAGATGTCTACTTACGAGGCTGGAGGATGAATTCAAGGGCTTGAAGCAAGAACGTATTATTCCAAAGAAAGATTTGCCTGAGGTCTGTTATTGGTGATCACTGTTTTCAATTTGTTATCAATTTGTACGTGAAAAGTATTAACTGTCTCCTTCTGTTGTATTATTTTAAATTTGCCTTTTTGTATAATGTCAAGAAAGTGGAATATCATCACAGGTTTTGCTAGTTTTATCCTTGTGATAGTAATCATCTAACAGAAATGAATAAGCTTCTATAGTAAGGATAGTGCTGGCAATTTCAGCCCATATTAATGAGATCAATTCATTTAACCCAGATTTATACTTTAATTGGGTAAATATGGGTTTTAGCCTACTTTAAAAATCCATAAAAATATGGACAAAATGGGTATCCATATAGATCCAATAACACAATAACAGGTCCCTCGGCCTGCAGAGAAAAGGACCAGGCCAAAGACCAGTACCTCTCCCAAAAGTTACCATTTCTCCAGAGGCACAGTTGCTGCTGCTTGAGTGAATAAAGGCAAAAAATATAATACTAGAAGCCTCATTACAAATAATGAGATGAAGAAGCAGAAAAATCTTTTTTTTTTCCTTCCCTTTTTTAAAATCTTAAATACTTAAGTAAAATGATAAGTAAATTATGATACGGAAGGGGAGGCTGTGTTGTTGTTGTTGGTTATCGTGCATGTATTTACTAACATTTGTTTGGTTAATATGCAAAATCACTCCTTTATATGTAGGAATACTAAATAGTTTGGCTTTAATATGAGCTTGATAGGCTTTTTTTTTTCCCGAAATGAAAAGGAATTTGATTGAACTGCAGGTATCCAATAACAACAACAGCCTGATTTCATTCTCTAATTTGATAGCTAACAATTAGCTAAATTTAAAGCTTGGTGGAAACCAACATATATGGAATAGTTTTGGATCTTTGTAGTCTCCATAAGAAAGAAAGAAGTTTAGAATAGCACAGACGGATTCAAAATTTTAATTGGATGAGTTCTAGATTCTGTTTTTTTCTTTTAACATATAAGTTCAAAACTTAATATGTATAGATTTGTGAAGAATGGCAGTGGAGTCTGGTTTGCTGAAAGATTATCTCCATTGTTAAAACTTGCAAGACAGAGCATAGTGTTTTTCATTTATATGCTTTCTTTTCTCTTTTTTTAATTCCTTATTGGGTTTTGGTGTGTGTGGGGTGTGGAAGGGGGTGGGGTGGGGATCTTGGATTTCTTTTCTTTTCTTTTTTAACCTCTTTTATATTATTTCTTGCTCTTTGAGGTTGAAAAAATCTGCAAGATTCTTTAAGGTGTGAATTTTTGTTTTTTTACATTGTGCCGATGAAATTTATACATTGGCTTTAGGATATTAAAGTGGGTTAAAACCCTTTTATTCAAGCCATATTTTACCCATATTTAATGGATGGATTGCAATCCAATCCATTTTTGCTCAAATCCATATCCAATTTGCCACCTCTAAGTTAAGGGTAGCTATGGCACTAAAGTAAACCATTTCTGAAAATGGAACAAAGTGAGTATATATTTTACTTGTGTATATATTATCTTTTGTTCTTGCATTTTTTCTGGTTAAGCACTCTTGTCGACAGATTGGAAATCTCTCCTTGTGAATATGATAATACATATGTGAAACATGTAAACAACAAAATTGAATTTGCATGTGCAAGTATATGTAGTAAATAACATAATAAACACTGCATCTTGGGGCATGAAATTAATGTCTTCAAGAAGTCCAATGACCAATGTTGTCGGAACAGTTCCACGTTTGATTACAGTACTGACCCAGTGATCCTAGGGCATCAAAATGCATAAAGTTTCTCTTATAGTCGTGAAATTATACCAGCGATGTGGTTCTAGACTCCTGTTTCAGCTGCCTTCAAATTGCACACAGTATCAATATCTTTTTATACTCTTTGTTATTACTTGTATGCATCTCTTTCATTTGAAGTACCTCAGAACCTTGTGTTGTAGAAAACAGTTTACCGGTTAGTGCTAAACATCTTGCATTGGCATAATTGATTGATTTGTAGGTGACTCCTGAAGCAAAGAAGAAAGCTGCAGACGCAAAGGCGAAGGGAGACCAGGCATTTAAGAGGAATGATTTTCCTAGGGCTATAAATGCTTATGCACAGGTACCTATTAAGCTTATTGGATTTCTCCTGAATGTTTCCCCAGTAATTATCCTCTTCTTGGTGCAAGTATATGTCTTTGTTGAGAATATAACTAAATATTAAAAGTGTGCTCTAGCTAATAGCTTAAGCTTTTATATAAGATGGTCATACACTTCAACATGGTATCAGAACATACAAAGGTCCTGAGATCGAATCTCACCACCACCCAAATCAAAAAAGAATTTCCACATGATTGCCCATGAAAAAAAATCAGGCCCGCACGTGAGGGGGCGTGTTGAGAATAAAGTGTGCTCTCTCTTATAACTTAAGCTTTTAGATGAGATGGTCACAGCTCACTTGTGTTTGCTGATACTCTGCAGGCAATCAATTTTGATCCAACTGATGGCACTCTGTTTTCGAATAGAAGTCTTTGTTGGCTCCGCCTGGGGCAAGGTGAATCTGCCTTGGTTGATGCTAAGGCTTGCAGAGAACTTAGACCAGATTGGGCAAAAGGTTATTATCGGCATGGTGCAGCTCTACGTCTATTGCAGGCATGCCCTTCTCTCCCTGGAGTCAAATTTTGCAAACTTGTATATATGTATACCTATATTTTCTGATATTCTAATATTTCATTTTCAGAGGTTTAAAGACGCAGCCAATGCTTTTTATGAGGGCATACAGATCGACCCTGAAAATAAGGAGCTCGTAACTGCTTTCAGGTATGCATGTTGAGACTTGAAACTCTTCTGTTTCTGTATCCAAGTTTTTCTCATTGTTGTGAGGTACTAATATGATTGCAGGGAAGCTATTGAGGCTGGTAGAGAATTTCATGGCACAGAACAAGAATAAGTTAGAAAGCACATTCAATTCTGTAGGAAGAACATTTTGATGTTTTGCCCTCTAGTGATTTGTTCTGTTGCATCTTCAGCAATCTATACTCACTGTTTTTGTTAATCTCAACTTTTCCCTTCTGCGTTATTTTTCAAAATTTATTTCATTCTGTTTTTTTTTTTGCATGCTTGGGGTTATGCATTTTCTTAATTTTATTTATGAAAGTTAAAAAAGGAGAAATCATATATAGATATATAATGAAAGGATGAGCGAATAAATAAATAAGAACAAAACCAATTTCTCATATAAGTAGTTCTATTAACAACAATGAGAACTCAAAAGTAACTTTACACGTTTTTGAATAAAAAAAGGTTGGACCTTTTAGAAAAGTATTCGCACCCGCCCCGCAACTTGCAAAAAAAAATTTCCAAAAAAAATAATAATAAATTAATTCGCCCCGCATTTTTAGATTACATGTGAATCTGAGTTGTGCAAATGTCTCAGTGAGGAGGTGTTGAGAGGTTTGATATAGTGGGGATAAGGAGAGACAAAGATAGGCTGAATAAGTATCAAGTAGAGGTACTTTAGACAAGATATATTTCATCTTCAGATTACAGAGGACATGATTTTATCTAAAGATAATGTGGAGGTCGTTTGATATTTTTGTAAATTGAGATATGTATTTATTTGTACACATATTATTCTCAACATTTATATTGTGTAAAATTATACTCTCTCCTACGTTCCCTTAAAATTTGAATTTTAACGCTTTTTCCGAAGCTCGGCAAGTTTTTGTCAACAAACAAACTGCAAAACCGTTGCTCCGTTTTTTCCCTTCTGTTTCAGTTAGTTAGTGTATAAAGAGCACAAGTTTCTGCAGAAACCCCAAAAAAATCTTCTTTCTTTCTTCAGTTATGGAAATGGAATACCAAAACCTGCTCCTCTTACTGAAGGTTTTGATTCATTCTTCCACTACTTTTTCCTTTCTTCAAATACTGTAATGTTATTGAATCTTGAAATTGTTTTGAGCAGCTCAAAAACAGGTTATGACGTTTCTGGAGTCTGCTTGTTCAGGGGATGTTGAGCTTTTCAAGAGTAGGTTTTTCAATTGAAAACACTATTTTCCTGTTTTATTATTTTGGGGTCTTTAGTTGATGATTGTGAAACAGAATTGGCAAAGGAACTAGATCATGATGGGAAAGGGTTGGCCGCTACGGTGGCAGATGTAAAGGATGCTAAGAAAAGAGGGTCATTGTTCTTTGCCGCTGGGGAAGGAAAATTTGACTTGTGCAAGTACTTGGTGGAAGATTTGAAGATTGATGTCAATGAAAGAGATAAAGAACGTATTCTCTACAGAGTAATAAATTTGTCTTTCATTCATCATTGAGTTCTTGTTTAGTAAGAAATTGGCTGTTGAGATTGAAACTTGAGGGGTTCTTTATATCTTTGCCGCATTAAAGTATTGAGGGTAAGATGCCTAGTACTATATTGTTTTCTAATAATTGGTGAGTTGGAAGTATATTTTGTATTGGAAACTGTTTTTTATTTATGTTTAGTTTTTCAATATATTTTGTAAGATACGAAGATACCTAACAACAATATATGGGAATGGTAGACTCAAATACAGCGGAATATATGGAGGATTCATATTACTGATTCCAACTTGTTTGAGATTGAAGCTCTTCTTGATTGATTGATATGTGCTGAAAGTGATATTGCTCTTAATATATATTATTTCTTCATAGGTGAGACTGCTGCTAGGCACGGACACACTGCTACTGTCCAATACCTCATATATAAGGGTGCAGATCCTGCAATACTCAGCACCTCAGGGGCAGCTTTGCATAATGCTGCAAGAAATGGTAGGTTTTTCCTCTTCGTTAGTAGAAGTGATTGAAGCTTCTAATTGTGTCAGGGAAAGAGTCCTGGGTTCATATGCATTTAATTGCTGTAACCTTGTAGCTCTTGTACAGTTTAGGAAAAAACATATATATATTGGGGCTAAGCTCTCTGGCTTTTTGCCATTCATTGTGAGGAGAAAATGGAAGAACTGATCAAAAGGTCCAGCAGACTATCTGAGGGCTGTTGTAAAACCTAAGCAAATCAAGGGAGGAAGAGACCAACATTAACTCTCGAAAGGCAATGCCTCAAGACTTGGATATTATATTCATGCAATGTGCTATAAAGAAGGTTCTTAATGGTTTCTCTTCTACAGTTCTCCAAAAGTGGACTTCAAAATGGTTTTGCGACGGTAAACAACATGAAATCCACTAGAATCTGCGGAATTTGTGATTTGAGCAAGTTTTGGAGAGTAAGAACTAAAACCATGATGAATTGGTCAAAGTTCTTATCTTAAGCAAATAAACGCAGAAAAGGTAACCAAATAAGGTTATAATTAGCAGAAAGAAGCAGAGATGGATAGGGTGGGATGGGGTCTGTTTTCTATTTGCTGCATAGTTTTCAGGTCACTTTTCTATTTTCAGCTGTTGAAAACCTAACTTTGGCTTCTGTTTTCCTGGAAATGTTATGCTAACTTGTAAACTAAATTTGTAGAGACTTAGATTCCCTGAACATTTGGTCTTTCTCGCTTCATTCACCTTTTCTTTCCTTTCTTTCTGACAATGCTACATCTTTCTTTTCTCAATCAATGACTTGAAATGACCCTAGATTACTAGAGCTTCAAAGAACTGTAACGCAAATATGTATTCTGATATTGTAATTTATGCAGGATTTAATGTCAATGAAAATGTAGTAAGGAAGCTGACTGATTTTCATTCAAGTTAGAATGTAGTCAAAACTTCTGTGTCTCATTTTTTTGTTTGTCTCTACTGATAAAAGCGTATCATGAATACGAAGAAGATCCATCTTAACTCGATGATAAAAGAATGGTGGAAGACCATCCCGACATGCATTTGTGGTGGGCCATATGGAAAGAAAGGAAAGCTAAATGTTTTGAAGGGCAGTGCCCCATAAATTTTGTTTTTCATTAGAGTACTTCCATAGCTACTTCATTCTGAGTGCCTTACTCTTCTAAGTAGTATGAATGTGAATGGGGTATCATGAACATAAGCACATGAAAGAAACACCACAAGTGAAAATATATTTGCAGGTTTATTTTCCTTTGTTGCCACATAATCTGAATTGAGAATCTAATCATGTTCTAATGGATATCAGTAGTTGAGATCTTAGTGTCAGCTTTTAATTCTCTATTGGTAAAACAATGAGAGAAATCAATCAACATATCATGCCTTATTGCTATATTGTTATTTATAGTGGTGTCCTGCATACACTTATGTGTGTAGCTACATGCATTCTTCTATTTATCATCCTTCTTTACATAGAATGACATTTTATTGTTCATTATCTTTGTCTGCAGGACATATTGAATTGGTTGAATTGTTTCTGTCGATGGGTGTAGACATTGATTTGAAAAGTGATGTTGGAACACCACTTATGTGGGCTGTAGATCACATCCAGGAAGGCGTTGTTAAGGCTTTGCTGGAACATCATGCTAATGTGAGTGCTTTGTTACCTGTTAAACCCCTCTTTTCTCGAATCAAAACTACCAGTCATTGTTTAACAATTCTCTCTAGACAAAGTGGAAAGCAGTTGTATGGTTTAAGTGTTCCCTATCTAATGACTTAAAGCTTCCTAGCGGGTTACTCAGTTAATCGTTGTTTCATAACAGGGAGAGACATTGTTTTCAATCATCACCATCATCCTTATCGAAAATAAATTCACCCCACCCCTCCCCTCCCCCTCCTCTCAAAAGACAAAAAGAGTCGGGCCACGTGTGAGGAGGCGTGTTGATAATGATACAAGTATCTCCTATCTAGCAACTTAAGCTTTTGCCTTTTAGCTGAAGTGGTTCCACAACCAAACAAGTTCTTACACACTTTTCTTGCGCTGATGTATTCAAACTCTTGTTTTATGTACTTTCTTCCCTTTGCCAAACAGTGTAGAGTTCTCTCTCCCAGCCTGTACAGGCTTCTTTTCTCACCCCCCTTCCATCTTTCTTTTCCTGTTTTTGATAAGTATTGACTTCACTATTTTCTTCATGCTTTTCAGTTTCACATAGTTGTTTGTTAGTGTTTGTGTTGCGAAAAAGAAGTTAGCTTAGATATAGTATATAAATTAACTTTTGATTGGTTATTCAACTTAAGATATTTTTCCCAGCTTTTTTTGCATACAGCACCCGATTTGCATTTCTTACTCGTTAGAGAGGGCACATTTTGATAATATGTGGAAAAAATCAAGTCTTCCTGGGTTGTACTTTTTCTCATTTTGATGCATTCTTCTCTACTGTTGAGGATGGGTTTGCAGAAGGGGGTGGGGGTGGGTTGAAGATACTCTTTTACAACGTGTTATTTCTATTTGTTCATATGGGTCTAAAAAAGTTACTTTGTGCAGTTTAATCAAGTAGGAGATGATAATATATCTCCTCTGTAAGTAGCTGTGGCAGCCGATTCTTTTCCTTGCGTGGAACTGTTAGTAAAGGTTGATAAAATTCCATTTTCTCCTTAAAACTTTATATATTCATTAGATCGTTCTACTCTTTATCTATATGTACTTTAAATTGCTGAATCCAATTGAGCATCCCCAAGAAGTTGTGTTGCAGAAAACATGTGGTGCTGTTGTTTGATGCATTATCATTCTGCCTTTGCTATGTTTTGGAACCATGCAAAATTTGTGCTAGATCAAATCACAAGAAACTGCTCTGATCATACGGGAGCCATGTGGACTTGATTCTATTACAGCTTTTCTGAAACTCTCAATTTTATTTTTTTGGGTAATAAAACACAATTTTATCAACCAAGTAAGAGTTATATAAAAGTATCAAAAAAATCTGAAATGGACAACCCCATTACAGCCTATTAACTACCAGCTACCAGACCACAAAACTTGCTACTGTTGACTAGCCTATAATACCAAAAAAAAAAAATCCTCTATGGATAGAAGTTTAGCTGCTCGAGTTTTTGTGCTAGTCTGCTCTTCGTTATGCCCCTTATAGTACACACCACCTGGATAATTTGTCTAGTTAGCTTCCCAGTTACTTTCTTTTGTTGCTGGAAGATCCTATAGTTTCTTTCAGGCCAAATTTGGTACACACAAACTGCAAATGTCATACTATTAACTTCTGTAAAACTGCTCCTTCCTCTAGCATGGGCAGTAGCCCGTTGTAATTACTCAGGCCACTCCATTGGAGCTCTCTGCAAGTGTCATCCTCCATGTTGCATTTATTTCATTGATTATCTTTCAATTTTCTCTTTTTGTGCTTCTGAGGTGTAGGAGAGGCTTTGCTTTAGGAGCTTTATGACTGGTTAAGCCCAATATTATGTTGGAAAACTAACGGAAAATACCTTCACCACAAATTGTTGTATGAAATTCATCAAAGCTTGAGGCATGTCAGACACTGTCCTTCAAGATAGTTCACTTGATATAGGTGTGTCCCAAGATTCAACAAGTTCTTCTAGTATAAAATTAGGACCCAGAAACTAACAAAGATTCTTTTAATAGAATGTAGAATGAAAGATTTCTCTTAGATATATATTCATCTCATCATCCTTTGTGATGGAAGGGAAGATTAAATTTATAGGGAAAAACACATGAGGCTAAAGCCTCCTCCAACAGTTAGTGAGAAGGATTAATGTAATTAAATCAGTGGTCAAACCATTTGTCACCCTAAATGGTGGTAAACGGACAAAGACAATAATAGTCATTTGGTGGCTGAAACGTCTATGGAATTAATGAGAATGAAGAGGCCAAAGAATCAAGATATGATGAAGGCCTTTAATTATATTCAAGGCTAATATGAGGAGAATAAATTGATTAATGAGGTATTCAATCACAATAAATATATTAAAAGCCATTAACAAGATATCAAGAATTAATCTAGACAATGATATGAATATTTTCTTTTGAAATACTAGAATCATTTTTCCAACATATTATACATTAAACTGAAAAAACTTCTTGACTACATAGGATTATGAATTTTGTGCATCTTACTTTTCATGGCACAATCCAAAGCAAGAACTCAACTACCTTTGCCGACGTAGTCACACCTTCGCCAACATAGTCCGAGCAACTTAGCTTATGAGAACTGTCTTTTTCAATTTTTCCATTTTGCAATGTTACTTGGTTAAGCGTGCCATCTGTCTACTTAAGGCTTAACTTCTTTTGTGCTACCAGGCAGGGGCTAATGTCAATGTTAAGGCTGGTGAAGGAATGTGGTGCGGTGAAATAACTCCTTTGCTCGTTGCTGCTCGTAAAGGTAATGCAGAAAGTGTTAAATGCTTACTACAAGCTGGAGCTGATCCTAATTTCACTGATCAGGTAATTGAAAAGAAAATCTAATTTCTTTGTTTGAATATATTTTGGAAGAAATTTCCAAGGAATTTTTCTTCTTTCAATTGTTGGAAAGATGATTCCAAACAATTTTAAGTTTTATTTTCGTGTGTTCTGTTTATCTGCAAGCACGTGAATCATATTCCTTATTATCACTTTCCTATTATTGTTTTTCAGGTTTGACATGCATAGTTCGGTTTGGGAATGCAGATCCCTTGTAGAATCTAGGTACCTTAGTCATCTTTGCCAGGGGATTATTGATGTTAAAGATATGTTCTTAAACCTGGACCTAGGGTGAGAACTAATAATCTTATGGGTCACTGGTTCATAATTATGTTGAGAGAAATAATTCTATTTTGACTTAATAATTACTCCATATTGTAAAAAAAATATATTCTGAGTATGTATTTATGAAACAAATATTTTTCAAAGAATATGTAACATAAATTTGTTGTTGTATTAGAAAAGCAAACCCGACTGAGTTAGTTCAATACTTGCACATTCTCCAATGTTTTAGTATCTTTGTTAATTTCTGAGCCAAGTCGTGGAAAAAAAGTCAATTAGCAATTTCTGAGGATGGTTAATTGATATCGAAAAATAACTTTTGCCATCTCTACAGGATGGTCACATGCCAATACATCTTGCAGCTAGAAGTGACAGTCGGGAGTCAGTTGAAGCTTTATTGGCCGTCACATTAGAGACTCCGGGTGTTCGCGAATGGACTATCTGAAAAATTGAGAAAACAGGTACTTAATTTGTCTTTCTGTAAGAAGATGATCGCTGCTGGGTTTGGTCTTCTGTTTGAACTTAGAGTTGCTATTTATATATTGGTACTGGCTAAGTCGGTGACTATTTCCTTTCCTTCTCTCCTGCAAATTTCTGCTTCGTTTTCATTGTCTAAACTGTGATAATAGCAGGGAATAACATAAGCTGGGAGGCAAGCAAACAATCGCCCTAAGAAATTTTTACCGGAGGTCTGTTATTAGTGTTCACTGTTTTCGATTTTATGTGTGAATTTTGAATCATTTCAATTTACTTGGATTTTACCCATATTTATATGGATTGGATTGGATTGCCACCTCTAAGTAAATGGTAGTTCTGGCACAAAAATAAACCATTTCTGAAAATGTAACAAAGTGAGTATATTTTTTCCTTGTGTATATATTATCTTTTGTTCTGGTTAAGCACTCTTGAAGACAGATTGGAATATGATAATACATCTGTGAAACATGTAGACAACAAATTGATTTTGCATGTGCAAAGTATATGTAGCAAATAACATAATAAACACTGCATCTGGGGGCATGAAATTAATGTCTTCAAGAAGTCCAATAAACAATGTTTGCTTACGGTTCAATGACTAGGGCTTCAAAATGCTTTAACTTCTTTTATAGTCGTGAAATCATACCAGCGATGTGGTTCCAGACTCCCGTTTCAGCTACTTCAAATTGCACTGAAGATCAATATCTTTTTATACTCTGTGATTCAGTTGTATGTTGTTGGACAAACCTGTTTACGGAATAGTGCTAAATATCTTGAATCGGCATAATTGAGTCGTTTATAGGTGAGTCCTGAAGCAAAGAAGAAAGCTGCAGATGCAAAGGCTAAGGGAGACGAGGCATTTGACAGGAAGGATTTTGCTGCGGCTAGAGATGCTTATACGCTAGTACCTATTGGGCTTATTGAATTCTTCCTGTATACCCAACACTAACCCTTCCCCAGTAAAATACCTGCAAAAGGGAAAAAGAAAGAAGATAATGATGAGATGAAGTAGTCATCCTCTTCATGTTGCAAGTAATTAATAATGTGTATGCATTACTTACTGAGCTCACTTGTGTTTGCTGATACTCTGCAGGCAATCAGTTCTGATCCAACTGATGGCACTCTGTTTTCCAATAGAAGTGATTGTTGGTTCCACCTGGGGCAAGGTGAATCTGCCTTAACTGATGCCAAGGCCTGCAAAAAACTTGGACAAGATTTGGCAAAGGCTTATTATCGGGAAGGTGCAGCTATACGTCTATTGCAGGCATGCTCCCCCTTCCTCTCCTGGAATCAAATTTTGCCAACTTATATACCTATATGTTCTGATATTCTAATATTTCCTTCTCAGAGGTTTGAAGAGGCAGCCAATGCTTTCTATAGGGGCATCCAGATCGACCCTAATGATGAGCTCATAACTGCTTTACAGTATGCTTGTTGAGACTTGGAAGTTGTTTGTTTAGCAACTGCAGATGATATATTTCTCTAGCATCGAAGAACCGTACTCTAATGCAGTAGTTTCTATATGATTGCAGGGGTACTGTTGCTGAAAGGGATGCTGAGGCTGCTAAAGAAATTCATGACATGGAACTAGAATTAAGTTGTGTCATACAAGAGTTAGAAAGCACATAATGACAGAACCAAGTAGCCACTTCTTTTGCCCTTTTCTTTGGTAGTTGTAAAAATGGATCATTTTGATGTTTTGTTCTCTAGTGATTTGTTCTGCTGCAATTTATAGACTCACTATTTTTGTTAATCTCAACTTTTCCCTTTTGCCTAATTTTTCAAAATTTATTTTCATTCCTGTTTATTTTTTCCAAGTGGTGGACCATACTTGGGGTACAGAACTTCTAAAAAAATATCTGTAAAATATTTAAGATGTAACTGACCAAACTAAATGTAGTATTGTCGTGGATAAAATTATGTCATTTTGATATCAAAAATCAAAATTATGTACACTCTAAACAGAAAGGTAAAGATGAGCAAAATAATATAGCACAACTATTCAATACAAAAGATTATTATTGCAACAAGTGAAAACATTTATGCAGGTAAAAATTAAATGTAAAAATACAGCCACAGGAGCTATAACGACAGTTAAAATAGTCTTGGAATACAGCAACGTAATGTCAGGGGGATTATATTTCACTTGGACACTAACACTTTCCAGAAGCTTGACACAAACGGAGCAGGATTTCAACAAGGTTACCTTAATGTCAAGTAGCAGATTGTTGATTGTTATGACAATGTGAATATTCCTCTGCTATCTGCAGTCGAACAAAATACTGGCAACCTGTACAGTATGACATCTGATTGTGCAAAACTAAAGATCACTGGAAGATTTGCACTCAGCAGAGAGTATGATACATGCTTGAACGTAAAAACGATAGCTACTGTAACTGCGAAAAGTTTAGATGTACAGAGTGATGACTTGATAATTCGATAAATACAAGACTCACCTATTTATCGATGTCAAATACAAATTTAATACTTGTCAAACGTGAGATAATATATAACTTAAGACTTCAATGATCCTTAGAGAAAAAGATCCATTCTTCATGAAAATAGGAGGCAGAACCAATGATGATTTCCTTTTCGATTCATCCCTGCAAACTACAACTTACTTCAAAAGAAATGTTAAAGCAGATAATCATGGATACTGGAAAAATCTGCAACTTGCAATTCGTCGAACAAGTTGCTGGGAAAATGGTCAGAAGGCACTGGCAACCAAAATAGCTACTGGAGTCATGATACTGATAGAGAGTCCTGGAAACGAGGTCTGGTATCACCAGAACAGTACTAAAAGAGATTAAAAAAAAATCAGTACAGTACCACCAATACGATCACCGAAAATAAGCAAAGTGTGAATGGAACAGTCACCGGAATTAGGAAGGTTGCTGCCGGAATGGTCACGTAAGATTATAAAAAGAAAAAAAAGCTTCAATCGGACAAGTGACATAACACCTTGCCAGTAAATCATAAGTAAGAGCCTTTATGTCAGAGTAGAGACCTAATTTTGAGTATATCAAACCCTTTTTTCTTTTTTTGGTTTCCCACCCGGTGTCCGGAGCCCGACTAAATCCAGATCGGCACTGCAAGGCTCATTCGAGGGTGGCGCTTCAAACAGTATTTTCTCCCGAAACCTCTGGTAGTATTGATTTGATAAAGCCACACGGACATAAAGGCTCTACATCTTAGTATATTCTGGGAAAACATTCAATTCAATTCAGTATCTCACTTTGAGTATATCATAGTTTTTCCTCTTAGTATTGTTTCTCAATTTGATAGAACTAAGCAGATACTTTATCATGTCAACCAACGTAGTATACATGATGTAAATATTCTTTCTGAGGAATTACACATCAATTAAACATGACATTAAGGTACAGATCAAAACCGTAACAGATGATGATAATTTTTATAAAATTTCCCTCTTCCAAACTGATATTATCAGTATGGAGTACCAAAAAAATTATTTCTGCGGCTAGACATTGGTACTTGCTTTGACACACCAAAGTTAAACCAGATGTAATTCAGGTAAAAACATGAACATATATGTATTTGGTCTTCCCTTGACCATAGGACATGCATATGCAAGGTCATATTAGCATAAACAGCAAAAGGATTTGATTTCTTTCTTAACAGTAATAAGTCAGCTTCCCCCGAGCGTGATTAGCTTGAATACAAAGTTACAAACAAAGAAGGTTAACAATACTTGAGAATGCTACCATAACAAGAAATTTCCCTAGTGTGTTGTATACGCCTTGGAGATTTCAGCTATAAGCTATCAGGTCTATAATTTTTTTGACAAGGATCTGTTAAGTATGTGCTGTCTAAAAGGAAACAGTAGCATATTCAAAAAAAATCCAGTTCAAGTTGCTAACTCCCGTGACAACCAGATTTTATCTACGTGATCACACAGACATGAGAAAGAGCAATCCACCTTACTCCTTTGAAGGTCATGCATGAGCCTTCGTAGCTGAATTCCAGCATTGGAATTGCTCTGATAGGTGTTAATAGTTACGGACGAACACTACTTATAATGCATTGCTGCAAGGGGAACGAAGAAGGGCAAGAGAAAGAGAGCTAAGGGACAAAAAAATATCATAAACAGAGTAAAAGGCAAAACAATCCAGCCATTGTACAGCAAATCACACACCTAACTCTGCAAACACAATGCCAACTGGTACAACATTACTAGATCAGATAACGAACTAGCTATGCATAAATGAACAGTAAGATAGAAGTCTAAGAAATTCAAACAGATGGAAAGATGGATAACGATGGGAACATGAAGCAACAAGGAGCCGAGATAACAGCTTGAGAAGAGGGGTAAAACTAGAGATCAGGCTATTTTGCATTCAGAATTGCTGATTTTATTCATCCAAACAACAAAACACTTGGAATCAAATAAATGAAGAAATGTGACTCTTTTTCTTTCGGATAGGCAATAAAAAATTGTACAAACTGACCTAAAGATTACTTAATGATAATGAATACATAGATTCAGCAAAAACTAGCCAAATTTTTACTTGAGTACAGTGGCAGCACTTTGATCGACCCTCATTTGTATCATAATCAAAACAAAGTAACAATCCGAATTCATAGCCCCTATCCTACTTAAACTCGAAAACAGGGTTGAGGCAAAAAGAATCACCTTTAACGATCTTTAGGCAGACAGACACCTCCAAGCAACAAATCTGCTCTAAAATTAGAAATGTTCCTTCACACATTACACTTTCCAACCACTACTTCACCCAAACTCAGCACCAGAAATAAGCCAAATTATCAACAAAAGATCTCCAGTACCCGCATTTCGCCCAATGTAATCCAAGAACAATTAACAAAATCTGTTCTTTCAAATTTCCCATATAATTTGAAACTGCAACAAATCAAAATCCACTACCTATAACTAGGCCTGATTTGTTCCTCACTGACAACCGAAAGCAACCCACCTTCCGCAGCCTCATTCTCATCCAAAAACAAATCCTCAGTTCCCCTTAACGCCCCATGAATTCCCAAAACGAAAAACCCAATAATCAAAGCAACCAAAACATTGAGACCCACATGAGTAAGCGCCAAGGCAACAACAGTAACCAACCCTAACCCAACCAAAACAAGCCGATCATCCAATTGGGTTCCCGAAATTACAATCGCTTCTTCACGGAAATAGTACAACCAAGCTACAGAAATAGCCAAAAAGACAATCATAGAGATAGGGTGGTAAACAAGGCTGAGGAATAGAATAACAAGGATTACCATAGCGTAATTGACACGGAAATAATTAAGGTTCCTCCTCACCCGAATAATCGCTTCAGAATAGTTATACGGAAGAGAGATAATGGTGTAGTCAAAAAACACACGCCATGAACGACGTGTAGCCGTGTCGGATCTAGTGACCGTCGATGGACGCGGCGGCTGTGGTTGTGGTGGTCGTGGTAACGGTGGACGAGGTGGTTTTCTGGCGGAATGAGGGGTGGTTTGTGGTGATTCTGGTGGGGTAGAAGTTGGAAGGGTACCATAATTGGAAAGATTTGCAGAAATTGCCATGAATTAGTATTGGAGAGGAGAAGGATTCAGATGATGAATGTTAGATTCAGAATTTCTTCTCCCCTTTTATACCTTAAAAGAAATTGGAAGCTTCAACAATGGAGGTGGAAGACAGCTTGAGGATGAATTGTCCTCCTGCTTTATAAGCATGACAGCCATGACCATGACTACGGCCAACATGTACCAAGTGATGTCAATCATTAATTTGTCACTTGGATCAGTATTTAGTTACGCCGATCGTTTAGTCCGTTTCGAAAAAAATATTTATTTTATATCCAAAATACATAGTAATAACAATAAGATTTATTTCATTAATCGTGAAGGGTATACAAAGTACATGTAGAGCTTCCATATACTAGTAGTATTAAAAGCTAGCTCAGTCTCTTTTATTAACTTGAGATAGTACATAGGATGAAATCAATCTCGATCGTAGTTTATTATTTTATTGATGATATATGACACTTTTTTAAGCTTAGCAGTTGACAAATTCATAGTTAACATTAAGGTTGCCCCTCTGGTAGCCCAATCCATTAGTGTCCAATCGGTTAAACACGTTTACATCCAAATCAAGCCCTCCATTGCTGCATTGATCTACTATTCTCACTGTTTCTTGTGTTCCTGTTCCTGTGTTTGTCACCTGTATAGTAGCGGAGAATTAGGAATTTCATTCAGAAGATTTAAAATATAAAAAATAATTTTAATCATATATAAACAATGTAATGACCCTGGCCCGTACTAGCTCACCCAATACACATGCACATGATTAATTTTCCCTTTAGCTTCACCATACATGGGGTAACTTCATTGGACACATTAAAATTAAAGTATCTAATAAGCATCAATTGTTGAAAAACACTTTTATAGAGTATGATAGTGTAAAATTAAGCGTACCCTCAAGCATCTACCGCATGAAGCTTGGCCCCTAGGTCCAGCTGGACCACAAAAAGCGGTCCAGCCATACCTCTGGCGCCACGCTAGAGGCTTGTCAGCATCCCAAGTAGCGCAGTAAGCGCTAGCAGTTCTCAAATCCCAGTTTATGTTCTGCGGATTGTACAAATGATAGGTTGCCCTAACGTTGGTAGCGCTCTGCGCCGCGGCCATTGCCATCATCATGCTGATGACAAAAAATGCTACACACAACTTGTTAACTCTCTCCATAATATTGTAATTTTAATTTCTTGTGAGGTTTATGTGAAATGGTGAAGGATAAATAGGTGTTATTTATAGGGACAGTAGCTAGTTAGTTAGTGTGGAAAATAATGGACATACAGTATACTTGAGTTGGAAAAGTCATTGCTATTAATTTCATGTAGGAGTTGTGAAAGACTGGAACTCTCCATGACTCATATTCTCTAAAATAATTTTCCATTTCTATATTAATCATGAATGTACAATTAATTTAAGTGAAAGTGAAACTTTGGAAAAATAAAAGGCTTTACTATATATCAATTTGACCAATTCAAAAACGTCCGAATTGAATTATACTGACTAGACATGTGGAAAACAAAATGAAATTCAAGAAATTAAATCCATGAATTGCGCAAATACTACTTTTCAATATATTCATGCATAATATAGAAGAAAGTAGAAAAATTTAATTAAATGACGTTAATCTTTACCAGAAAATAAAAAAAATCGATTTCTCTACTATCTATTCTAGTACCTACCAGGGGCGGCTCAAACCCGATGGTGGCCTAAGGCCAAACTCAAACTAGAGGCCTTAAAAAAAATTATAAATATTTTTATTTTAAATCTATTTTTCTATTTTTTTTAGATGCAAAGTTGTTAATAATTTTTGTGTAGTCAATCTCTTCTAGTAATTCTTTTTCAATCGATAATATAGCCAAACCACTTAATCTTTCTTGAGACATTATCGATCTTAAATAAGATTTTATTATTTACTTAATCTTTCTTGAGACATTA
>NW_006239019.1:837522-845675 GCF_000226075.1 Solanum tuberosum
CAAATGATCTCAATTTCTTCCCACTAAATAGAAAACCAAAAATATTTTCATATATTTCAAACTGTTCAAATCTATTTTGAAGTGAAAAGATGGCTTGGTCTACTATGTATAAGAAGTAATCAGCTCTAAATGATTCGGGCTGCTGCAATATATTTTTCTCCAAATTTAAAATATAAATTATCAATAGAACAAGTAAATTCTTAAGCTTTGAATAAGAGAGATGTAAAATTAGAATTTAGAGAAGAGAAATGAGAATAAATAGAAGAGAGGAAGGGGGAGGATAAAATATATAAAAATAAAATTAGAAAAAAAAGTAACTTGTACATTAAGAAAAAAGTACACAACTTTTTATTGGAAAGTTAAAAAGTCATAGTCATAACTCATATATATCACTTCGACCGTCTGCATTTTTTTCCCAACCGTTTGCATTTATTATTGTCTTCATTTTATTTTATTTTTAAAATTTAATCTTACCTAATTAACTAAAAAATGGGGCCATCTAAAATTGGGGGCCTAAGGCCAAGGACTTTTCCTTAAGCCTAACCAGCCGCCCCTGGTACCTACCATTTGATTTGTCAATTGTAGACATTGAAATTTTGTGGTATTCCAACCGTGTTCAATTTCAATTAAGATTCTTGAAGGTTATTTCACTATAAACCATATATCTGATGCCTGTATAAAATATAATATATCGAAAATTTCATAAATTCATGAAATATTCATAAAGAAATCAGGGAGGGACAGAGTTATATCCATACCGATGTATTTTATCAATAATATTCTTGTTTCTTCAAATTTTATTTATGGTTAATTTATTTTCCACTTTTGAAATTTGTTGCAATTAGTTGTCTAGAAATTGGGAAAACTATTCCTTAATTTGGTCATTTTTCTTGTGAAGAAAAGTCTTCTTGGGTACGTGTATACTGAGAAACAAGAAGCTAACACATGATCAAATATTGTGAAATGTACATTTTCTTGGCTCTCTATTTTAGGTAATTCTAGAAGGCTAATCTTATTCCATGTAGTCTATAATTTGATCTAGTTTTCAACTGGAAAAAAAAAAGTTTACTTGTCAATAGTTGTCATGTAATGGAAATGTTTCAAACACGTAAATTATATTTGGAGCATCATTATTACTACTTATTTCGCATTTCAGTTTATTTGAGACTGAGATGTACGTAGTAATTATAGTTATTGTAATGACCTTTTCTCCTGTTGGTACATATGATCTGTATTTTTGTCAAACTCTGCAAGATGCATATATACTACTCCAATAATAACCCAACAATACAAACTTTAAGAGGACTCATACCCAATAATTAAAGCTTTAGGACATAGACTAAATGTTGAGTATGATATGACAAATATTGTTGAGTAGGATTCTAACCTTTTCCATTAAAACTTAGGTAAATGCTGAGCATGATCTGACAAATGTATACATTCCATTTTGAACACAAATAATATGGAGTTATCATTTACAATGGCTCAAGGATAAATGAGGACAGAACCAATATTTTTTGCAGATGAACTATTAGTATATGTTATGCACTAATCATCTATATATGTTAAATTAAAATATAAGATTAATGGGTTTTGAAAGTGAAAGATTAAAAGAGGATAAGATTTCTTAATTGCATTGAATTAAGTATTATCAAGGGACTAAAGATAATTCCATCTCTATTTAAGAAGCTAGTTAAAGATAGATCTTATAAGCTAATTAATTAGTAGGATTTCACAAGTAATGAAATTAACTAGCATACTAACTTATAATTAGGAAAGGAAGAAATAGGCCTCTTAATTAATTTTTCTAGCAAATTTCATTTAAATACTATAACTACGCTTTGTTTTTAATTGAACACCTGCACAAATACTCGAGTGTTTTTTGAATTTTTTTTAGTATGTATCTACATGTTTCCAAGTGTCCATACGTAGATAAATTAACTATTTAAAATATTTCAATTCCTTTAGTTATAAGTATCAAGAAGCCGTAAAACCTAATTGACGCCGATGTGTATACTCAAAGAAGATGATAACTAAATTACTTAATAGACTTATGTGGTTAACTCAATTACTTAATAGACGTTCGAGAACATTGAGTATCTAAATGACAAGTGAAGGGAGCTGCCAATGTATTACGCCAAAAAAGATGCACATGGAATATATAAATGGTACACATCACAAGTGGAATCCAGTGAAAAAGGAAATTTCTTCATAACAAAAAGGCACCATATCTTTTGTGGTACAAAGTTGCCAAGTTATTTGATAAAATGTTTGGAGTTAAGCAACACAAGGATCATAGTACAACATTCCTATACAATTCTGTGTCAGCTTTGAATACATATGGGTACACTTCTTATGTATGGACAGCATTCTCTTCAGTGAATACTCCACAACAAAATTTGGAAAGAGTAAATATAATGGACTCATCCATCAAAAAGAGAGGACCAACAAGTAGTAGAACAGATCATCTAAACATTATCTCCACCATCCAAACAGTCGAAACAAATATATTCGTCTGAGTCTTCTATTGTATGCCATGAAGGCTCTCGCTTTGGTAGGATCCTCATTCAAAAACTCAAAGGCGTACATTTGCTTTGATTCTTCCAGACCTTCGATTTCCATCACAGCTTGCAGAAGAGCAGGGGTGTCAATGGTGTACTTGCTTTGCTCGATTGTGTCAGCTAGGTGTCGGATGCTTGAGGCTATCGCCAACATTGCATCCTGCAGTGTCTCCGAGCTACGAGTCCGTTTTGCAGCTTGCCCCTCGGGTTGAGCTTCAGGCTCATCTTCATCTTCATTATTAGCAAGCATTTCAGTATATACTGGTTCTTTGGCAGAGGACTGTGTCTCGGTTCCATCTGAATCGTTCATATGCTCTGAACTTGCTGAAAGATATGATGCAGACTCTTGTTCATACTTGCACTCTATCACTGGATTTCCGTTCACTTTGCCTGGCATTCTTGCCCAGCGGCTATGAGCTTGATAATTTCCACATACTATTTTCATTTCTTCATACATGGTTATCTGCTTTCCTCGAAAGGTCCTAGCATCAGGGTGTGCCTGATAACATATTAGATAATATTTAAAGGCATCAAACTAGCAGACGGACTTAAAAAATATGTTATATGGAGAACTTAGAGAGGTAAATAAAAAGGGGAAACATCAAAACACAAAGAAAATAATTAATACAAAGTTCAGAACATTAAGTGGGCATAACAAGCTAAAACTTACAGCAACGTATCTCTTCCAAAGATCATCATCTTCACAGTCTATTGTATTTGTATTGGGATTCCAAGAGAATCCCTCTTGACTGAGGATATTCCTTATTGTGTTGTACCTCTTTTTGATTGTCTTAAGACGATTAACAACCTTTTGGTTATTTAAGGACAAGCTGAAATGAGAATTAACGGCAACACAAGCAGCATTATATGCATTTTCATTGAAGCATTTGTCAACTTTATTTCCATTTCTTGCTTGAATAGAAAGTGCTTCAATCAAACACTTGTCCATTGCCGGAGACCATACAACATTTTTTCCCTTGTGCTTTGTCTTCCTTGCCCCACTATCTAGGTCATGTTGGTCAAATCCTATAATAAACAGCAAAAATTAATGTTACGTATGCAGAATGCTAAGAGATGGGCAGCTGTATTTACATGCTTGGTTTCACGGTTCGATGCAGACATATCAATCAACTTAAAAACAAGGAGCAAGATGCCGACAACAGATAAAAAAAAATTGTTACTTATTAAAAAAGACAAAAAAGGAAGAGGATGTGTTTATTCCAAGAAAGGTCCCTGATGACTGACGAACCCACATAAATGAAATTGAGAGAGAAAAAACCAGAGGGGACAAAATCACCGAAAACAATTTTTTTCTCTTTGGAAAAGAAGTCAAGAACTGCAAGTACAATTGCGATAATCAAGACTGAACCAAAAAACTGTGACAGAAGTTAAATTTAGCCTGACCTAGGTATAAGCCTCTCCACTCTCCATCTTCCTCAAGAAAGAGGAAACCAAAATCTTAGCTAAAAGAATCCATACCTATACATGCACTACTTATAAATGTAATATCAGAGACAACCCACAGCATCACTGGCCAGCATACGAGATATGTCGTATATAAAGGGTACTAGAATTGTGATTATCAACTATAAGAATTATCCCTATCGTTTCAGATTTTTCACTCCAACTTAAATATATTATGCCTGTTGTATATAAGTATGTGAGATACAGGTTATCTAAAAGTTCAATAATTCATGATAATGTGTATAAGCAGGGGCGGAACCACCTTATAGCCCCCTTCGGCGGAAAAATATATTACTTATACATGGTTAAAATAATTTTTTATGTATATATAGTAGATGGTGAACCCCCTTCGGTTACTTCGTGTGTCTATTTCTAGAGATTTTGAACCCCCTTATTGAAAATATTGGCTCCGTCACTGTGTATAAGTACGCATACATAGAAGCATACAACTTACACACCCAGTAGGAAAAGAGTAATTAACAAAGTGAACTTGGAACTAAAAATTAAAGAAGCATATACAGGCCCGACAAAGGAATGAAATTACTTCAATACATGCAGATATGTGATTTATACCAAAAGCAAAAGTGGAACCCTAAAAAATAACATCAATGAGCTATATCTTCCCTGTCAAACGGACTGCCGCTTCTCCATCCCATCACCTCACACTGTTACTGCTTCGCTTCAAGAATTTATTTTATAACTATAATATGATGGTGTTCCTCAATTTCACACTATAATTAGCTCCTTTATCTCACGAAATATATTAATCAATGGCTATATCTGTAAATGGCATAACAACAGGTGTGCAAAACTCAACTCAACTCATCTACTCCCACCTTGGTTTGGTCACTCATTAAATGAATAGACCAACATAATAGTTTGTCAAAACCAGTAAATTATATCAACTTTTTAGTATGTTTTGCTTCTACGATTAACAACACAATACATGATTCAAATAACGGCCCCTTGGATCTGGCAACTATATCTAAGATCAGCAGATCTAGTTGAAGAAGTTAAAATCTCTCAACTCTTATGGTATCCCATCTGTTCGAGCAAATGAATTTTTCCTTTCTCCTAATTAATAGTCCCTCATTTAAAGTTACCTAGTCAAAATTCGCCAATCACCTATATGGAAGTATATGCCCATTAGCAGTGTATTTGAGTAATACCAAAAAATGATGTTTAGCATTCATTAGCTGCTACTATTCATCATCACTAAACCTTTACTCCTATCTTGTAACTATTTATGCAGCTAACACAAGAACACTTGGGCCGAAGAGGAAGGGGTAATAGAGAACTAAGAAACTCAAGATTACCAGCAAAAAAAAAAAAGAACAAAACTTGGGCCGGTAATAGAAATCAAGAAAGTTGATTTCTTCCATCAAAGTATGCAAACACCCATATCAAGCAAAACCCAGATCGAAAACACGCCAAAAACGCAAGAAAACAAAAACCCATATACGAAAACAGAAACCAGAAAATTAGAGCAGACAAGTTCAAAAATTGGGTGAAAATTAAAAAGAGTACCATTAGGTTGATAGGTGGGGGTCTCTGTGGCATAATGAATAGGCGATCTCCTGCGTGTCAATGGTGGTCTGGATCTCATTATCGCCGGAGCTGACGGCGGAGAGCAGCAGCTGAATGGTGGCTGAATTCACAATTGCCGATCACTTTTTGTCAAGAAAATATATTTTTCCACTTACCCTTTTTACCAAAAGAGTATTTGGGTGGATTAATTGTGGATCATTAGATCTGTAGGGACATATAAAATTCAATAAATAAATTTATCACATGCTCCCAAACCAAAATACTACTTTCCAAGTCATCAACATAAAAAAAAAATGTATTAAAATGTTTTAACAGTTCATTTTAATGAAAATTGTCATCAATTAATTAAAAAAAAAATTTGTCATCAATGCATGACAACTTCAATATTATCACTCATTATTACATTAAAAAAAAGAGTTTATATTAATCAAAAATCTAATTAACTTTGCCCACTCAGACTCAATTACAGCCCTAAAGTTTACCATCTAAGCAATCCCTTGATCTTGTCACGTTTTGTTCATATCAATTGATTGTATCATCTTCTTATTCACCCCTTAGCTT
Source organism: Solanum tuberosum (assembly GCF_000226075.1). Lineage (NCBI taxonomy): Eukaryota > Viridiplantae > Streptophyta > Magnoliopsida > Solanales > Solanaceae > Solanum > Solanum tuberosum. Next base: position 843,657 of record NW_006239019.1, read on the forward strand.
GGCCAACCTTAGACCTCTATATCATTTTAATAAAACATGCAACTCCCTCCCAATTCTCAAGCGCGTACTACAAACCTAAAATTGATGATCATATGCCTAAAATTAGAAGTATGATGGTATTAGTTAAATATCTCAATATATTCGTGTGAATACTTTGTTTCAAGAATATTATCTAAATATATATATATATATATCATTAACAATAAGAATAATACTGAGCACTGTAATGAACTACTAAAACTAATGACTTTGTTTAATTCCCATTGATTTCACAACCCCATTTAGAAGTACATCATACAACTTTAACAATTTCTTATGATCTCACCAATTACAAACAATGTAAATGGCGGCAAAAATTATAATACTGTATATACTCAGACAAAAACAGTGAAGCCAAAATCGCTCAACATGCCATAGCTTATAAATACATGTTTAATTTTTATTTGGTTATGCCATAGCTATTTCCTTACAACTACAAGATGGATAAACAAATACAAAGGAAGGTACCTAAGTTGTATTAGTTTGATATAACTAGCTACCTTCACACACTAATTAGACTAACTAACTACATATAATAGTAGAATAAAAACATACTTGCACAAGCATTCTCCAGGATGGTTTTGTATCAAGGATCCCACTTGACTTCTTAATAGAAACAATAAACCCTCCTCCTTTATCCGGGCTTGGGACCGGCTGTGTTACATTACAAACAAAATACAGGCGGAGTTAAATGACTTCTTTTTGGTATGGATCAGCATGACCTGCCATCACTTTACGATCATAGACAAGTCACCTTCTTAGCACAGTCACGTTACCTTGAACAATTGAATTAACGATTGAAAAATATTTTGAATTTTTCTTAGAATCTTAGATATTCCATAGCAAGGCATTGGATTAGGCTAGACCAACTGAAATGTGTCAACTCTTTGTCTTCGGAATGTGTGACGGGGAGAAGAGGATCAAGTCTAATGAAGGATACTACACGAGTATATTAATACTATCACGAATTAGGTATGACCTAACCCCAGCTGAGATTGAGCGTGGATATTTTGAAAAAGTCCTTCAAAGGCGTTAGTCTTTGACTTTCCGTTAAGTAACCAAGATCCTAGTTTAACAGTAGAAATATAGTCCTCAATTACTTGGAGGAACTCGTGAGACTCCAATCGGCTCACTCACTGTGACCTGGGGATACGCAACATAGGACATAACGGGTCAATTGGTGCATAATATTCACACAGAATAGATATATTTAAGCTCATTTTCGTCTGTTGTGATATACTTTTTGATAGATTTAGCATTTAGCTCATATGCATTTCCATTACCCTAGATATATTGTAAGTTCATGGCTCATTGCCTGTCCTTTTAATTGCGTTATTCACTCCCTCGCCAATAATTGATCTATATTATCAACTCTATATCCAATCACAAGGCACTAACTTCGAATCTAAAACTAAAACCTTCTTCAGACTGTAGCGGAGGTAGTAAAGCAGGGTAGGCTTCAACTTCACCCATGATAGCAATCCTAACAAGTGCAACACTAAACCATCACATAGACTTGGGTTTGAGAAAGTGTTGTGTGTGTAATAACCTCCAACAGATTGTCCGATACACACAAAAGAAGCTCATACCTAAATCCACTACACAAGTATAGTATATACTAAGATTTATGGAAAAAGGTTTATCACGTTAATTCAACCATTCAAAAGCAATTCGTGACTGAAAGCTATATACCATATTGTGTCTATTATATATATATATATATATATCAAAGCCTAGTTAATCTAACCCCTTAAAAGCATCCTTCCACTTCAACCTAATTTGACATTAGTTCATATGAAGTACTACCATGTATTTCTAAACTAATTACTAGAAAACAACGCAAAACTTTTTTTTTTAAAAAAAGTAGAACAATAAAACACAAACTTTTTTTTTTTTTGAAAACCTTTTTGTCACACCCCAAATCCGGATGTGATGGCACGTGTCCATTTCCCACCGGACACGTCAGCCTAACCCAACCAC
>NW_006239019.1:847805-862681 GCF_000226075.1 Solanum tuberosum
TAATCTTTCACTAAAAAGGCCGTAATTTCCTCATACGATAGTGAAATGACCCGATTCTTTTTTGTAAATGTCTTAAATAATGATACGGACCTGTTCGTTCAATCGGAGCTCAATTTCATGCTCGTTTGCCCAGTCAAATATCATTTCTACTCGGTAAATAATTATTTCTTATTTGCGATAAAAGTCCAATCTCGGGTTAGCGAAAATGCACCAAAATTTGCAGATAAGTCCTATAATTCATGCTCAAAATTTCAGAACCTTCGGAATAATTTTTCGACCTTTAAAACTAATAATGAACCCTTTAGTTGCCACAATTTGCTGAAATAGTGTCAAAGCATCCAAGAAGCTTAAAAGCTCACCCAAAACTCATTTGGCACTTCCCGAACACAAACCAAATATGCTACTAGCTTGAAAATGACATTTCGGACTCAATGAAATCGTCGGAATTTGAATTCGAGGTCTCCTTGACCCGGTATCCGATAAGGCGTCAAGAAACTAACTTTAGGCTCAAAAACTCGAAACGCACTCGGGGCCTCTAAAAATTCCACCAAGACTCATTCTAGACTTAGAATCACCCCCTGAATCCAACGGTGCCCTCGGAATTCCATTTCGAGCACCGGAACCTCGTTTGTTGACCAAAGTCAACTCTTGATCAAAATTTCACAATTTTTGTAACTTAGGACCTCAAATCTTCGTTTTAACTCCAAATTCGACTCCGTAAATTCTCATAGACCCGTTTCGACATTCTAAAACTGCTGGAATCGACGGAAATTCGATTCGAGTCTCGAAACTCCAAATGACTCGAAATAGCACTTTTAACCAAACTTTAACTCTTAAAAACTCAACTTTCCAAAAACTCAACTTTTCATCAATTTTCCTTCAAACCAACTTCGAAAGTACATTAATTAGGACTCGGGGCAACTATCGGGAGGGGTAAAACGGTCATTTTATGAAAATTTCCAAAAATGACCTTTAGGGTCATTACATTATTCACCACTAAAAATCATGTTCGTCCTCGAACATAAAGTAGAAGAAGGCAAAAATACTCGACGCTCTCAACCCCGAGGTGAAATTTCCGAACTCAATAATTACTACTCCAAACGAACCCATTCTTAAACCTTATCCCAAAAATCCCTAAAAAGGATTCCCAAATCAATCTTGACAACTTAACCCTCAAAGGGTTATTTCAAACCACCGACTAACTCATAGACTGAATCTGAATCTAAGATCTCAAGACCACAACATATTTACCATGACAAACCCCTAATCATGTAACCACGAGAGAAATTTCGGAATCAATAACCACAGAAAAATCAAGGATGAACCTAAATCAATCACCAAGCTCTCACAACACACGAACCATCACCGACTCTAGAAAAAAATTCCATTCCCATTACCACATCTCCACAAGTCTGAGTCATACTAATCTGATGCATATCCATCGAGCACCCATTTTGGAATAATCACGCTTATCTAACCCACAGATAGAAATGATCAAGTATCCAACTGATGATCGACTCATCCAAGCATATAAACCTCTAAGGATGCCACCAAAACACTGAAGTAGGATCCGTAATTGTAGACAACTCCAGCAACGGAAGAACTAGGCCCATGGGCCACCTAAGCATCGAACCACACCTAGTTGAACCTTGCATACAGGGGCAAGATAAATACCAAAATAGCCAACAACTGTAGCCATATACGGTAGCCTCTCTATACCTTTCCAAAAGCAAGATGACACTTGTAGAACTTCCGAAAACCTTCCACCACCCTAATACCACATCGAACCCACTATCTCTGAATCGGCCCACCCACACAAGTATTCTATTCTGTTAAGAGAGCATGAATCGGTCCATCCGATTCACCACTAGGCATTCATCCACAAAGTAAAAACACGTCTGAACATAGACAGAGAATCATAATCCAAAACCATGTCTAAAATGAGGTAGGTGGTCACATAAGAATATACAAAACCGAAATTGAACAACCCAAGATATCCCTTCCACGATGTCCATAACACACCTTCCCATTCGTCTGACTTCACAATCAGCCAGTCCGGCCTCATAACAATCATAAACATACTCAATTTATCCATTTTCTCATACTCTTTACAATAATCCATTAAAGCCAACAATATTAATACTACCAGAACATCATAGTCACAGCCGCCAGTTACTTTACCCTCAGACACCCACTAGTATCCAGTCATTCTTAGAAGAGATATATGTTTGAAGTTGTGGAGAATTATTAATACCTTTGATGGTTTTATGGACTCTTATTATGCCAGAGATTTTGATAAAAAGGATCACTCACAGGCTATAAATTTTGTATTGGTGGTTGTGTTGGTTGCTGGAAGGTGCCATTACAACATCTTGTAACATTATCTATTATGTGGCTATATATATGGCTATGGCTGAGGCGATTAAAGAAGTTTTGAGGTTAAAGGGTTTGTTTGACCAGCTTAGTCCATGTCGGGTGTAATTACTATTTATTTTCATTGAGTTGGTATCAGTTAGAAATATGAAATACTTCAGGGTCTTCTGCTTTGTTTTTAAGAAATTGCTGTTGAAATTTCTTCTGTTCTCTTGATATATCAATTCTATTCATTTTTTAAATTAAAACTGCAATGTTTTATTTGCTTATTTTCAGTTGTTCTGAAGTCTTTTAGTGCCACATTATCATTGTCTAATTTATGATTCATGACTCTAAACTAATTAAAATCTGTAATACAAGATCATTTTGTCCATCACATACTGTGCCAACTTCTGGTCGCTCACTTAAACAGTTATTCTGATATTTACTGCAGGAGTTGGAGGCTATGCGTATTTGCTTGAACCACTTTGGTGGACAGGCATGATATCAAGTGAGTAAATCATGAATTGTCTCAATGCCTTAACCCACTTTTCGGATAATGAATGTATTGGTATTGTGTGGTTTGGATTTTGATGAAAATTTTGGATTTGGATTATGTAGTGATCGTTGGGGAGGTGGCCAATTTTGTGGCTTATATTTATGCTCCAGCAGTTCTGGTGACCCCTCTTGGTGTTTTGAGTATAATTATCAGGTATGATTTTTGAACTTTATGAACTGTTTGTACGCTCTAATAATGAAACATGAGTGGTGTTGACAAAACTTAGCTTGGTGAATTTTTGAATAGTGCTATTTTGGCGCACTTTCTGTTGAAAGAACGATTGCAAAGATTGGGTGTACTGGGATGCATTTCGTGCATCATGGGCTCAGTGGTTATTGTTATCCATGCACCTCAGGAGAATATGCCAGCTTCTTTAGAAGAAATCTGGATTTTGGCAACTCAACCAGGTTTGAATTTTGTGTCTTTAGCATAAATGTTTTTCTGTTTACCATAGGTCATCGCACTTATAGAAGTAATTACTTATTTCTTCATTACTGCCTCTGTCTGCAGCATTTTTGGCTTATGTAGCTGCAACTTTATCGGTGGTGCTAGCTTTGATTTTGCATTTTGAGCCTCGCTATGGGCAGACAAATATACTGGTTTATTTGGGAATCTGTTCCTTAATGGGTTCATTCACGGTAATTTGTTTTCTTTTAAGCTACCATTCTTAGCTGCAATGTGGACACAACTGTTTCTGTATGTGGTGCGGTTTGCATATATCAACAGTTTGCTACCTTGTCCAGAGATTGGTTGCTGTAGTTTTTTCATGGTTCTTTGCAGATTGTCAGCATAAAGGCTATTGGAATTGCAATAAAACTTACTTTGGAAGGAATAAGTCAAGTTGCTTATCCTCCGACATGGTTTTTTCTTTCTGTTGCAGTGATATGCGTCATCACACAGCTAAATTACCTTAATAAGGTAATACTTTATCTATAGAGTAGAATGGATAAAGGGGATTTGAGAAGCCGACCCCAACTAATTTGTGATTGATTTGTTCTGAATTGATGTATTCTTATCAACCTATCAAGCCTTTGCTTGCCCATATCCGAGAGTAGTTTAGATCATACATCTATGATCTATGTGCATATTTTCTATCATTCATTTAGATTTAGATATTAAAGTAATTATTCTTCTTTATGCACTCCTTCTATTGGTGCTAATTTTATCATAGTGTGTCTCGGTATTTGTCAGAAAGATAAAGTGTAAGGTTGATAATGAGAATTGATACCTACTATGCTAGAACGTTCTTCAGAACTGCAGACTTTGTTTATGTTTCTTTCAGGTTTTTGTAATTTGGAAATATAATTCAGCTTAAGATTTATTTTTGATGAACGTCATTAGATGCCCATGAATAGTTTAATGTCCACCTTGCACAGTCCTCTAGGAATGCCTTTTCTCATCCTATGTTGAGAAACAGGGTATCACAGTTCAGTTCCTTGAGTCACTTGTTGGTCTTTCTTAAAAGCTTAATGATTGAGCAGCATAACTTTGGATATCTCAAACAAGTAGTTCCGTTTTCTAATATAGCACAATATTCTGGTCTATTGTCGTGTTAAATTTTCCTAATTAGCTGATTGGGGGATGCATAATTGATTGAACAACCTTTTGACTGCTGCTGGACGACTAAAAAATTAGTTGGTTTGAAATGTGTACTATTAACATGAGATGTGTAATTTTGTTTTGGAGTTTATGACATGCATGATTGTTATGGGTCATTCAAGGTGGTACCCTTTGGGGAGTTTAAAAACATTTCTGATATCTATACATCCTTTGATAGGCACTGGATACATTCAACACTGCAATTGTTTCTCCAATATATTATGTAATGTTCACCACAATGACCATCATCGCAAGTGCAATAATGTTCAAGGTATTCTGTCAATTGAAGCTCTTCTTCGTTATGGTCCTCTATGAATATGGTACAGGGTATTATGAATAGTCATCTCACTTTGCAGGACTGGGCAGGACAAAGTGCCAGCGACATAATTTCTGCGATATGTGGATTTATAACTGTACTTTCAGGAACAGTCATGCTCCATGTCACTAGAGAGCAGGACCCAGTTCCTTTGCCAGGTATGGATTAGACTAAAGTTTACTGGAAGTTCTTATCCTCACATATTATATATGTTCATTCTAGATACAGTGCTACCTTGCCTATTATCTACAACAAGGATGTCATCACATCTTTCTGTTGCACTCCTTTAAAAAACAGATGTTGAACTAGGCGTGATTACTGCTACTTCTGCGTTCCTTTGTAGTTTGGTGCATCATCACCAAGGGAGAATATATTTTACAGTGTCATATTATTTGATTTATTGACATACTCGCTAGCTATTCCATTTGGGATGATCGCCAAGCCTCTTGAACACATTTTTGACAGACGCATACATGTGTACTTTGTTAAATTAGGTCTTAGGCCTAACTCACACCCCAAAAGCTAGCTCAAAGGGAGGAGGATTGCCCAAGCCTTATAAGGAGTCCACCCATCTCATTAACCACCGATGTGGGACTTTTGTCATTCTTTAACACCCCACCTCACGCCCAGTGCTTAGCATCTGGTACGTGGGCAATTTTGATTTTGGGGGCCCCAACATCGGGTGAGACGGGCCCTGCTCTGATACCATGTTATCACACCTCTCCCACTGTTGAAAACTAGGATCATCTAGATTGGGCCTTACTATTTTTCCATTGATAAAACCTGTTTTACTCTTAACAGATAAAGCTCTAAGAACAGCTCTCCTCCAAGATCTATAACCAGTGCCATCGAAAACTCCAGGCAATAGGGATGAACTTGCATTCTCAGAAGGATGCAAATAGAAGGGACTGGCAACAATATCCATTTTGTTAGAGATAAACTTCAGCAAGGCTTGATCACTCTCCACCACATTTCCACTGATTCACAACTGGCAGATATCCTCACAAAGGCTCTTACTGGAGTAAAACATGCTACATTATTGAACAAGTTGTCTGTAAATACATTTCCTTCCAACTTGAGAGGGGGTGTTGAGAATATAGGTCATTTATAACACATTTTAGTTAATGCAGTTAGTTAAAAGTTAGTTAGTCAGAATTAGTTAGAAAGTTTGTTAGTTTGTTACTAGTCTAAAATGTGTATATAATGATCAATTGTACAGTTTCAGTTCTTTTAATTCACATTCAATGGAATATAATTTTCATGCAACTCTTCTAGATTCTTCTTCTTCTTTCTTGTGAGCTCAAGCTCCATCAATGGAGGAACTCAATTGATTAGCAGCAATCTGTGCTGATTTTCTCTTGTTTCTAGGACGAGGTACGACCCTTGGGTGGTCATGATTATATTGGGAACTAATGACTTCATGATGAGTCAAAGGAAATGGGCAACAATAAGCCATGGATGAAGAAAGTTTTAACAAGCATACTTGTGTAAAGACAATTAAGGAGTTTAGCGAGAAGGTACGATTAAAAAAGAATCGGGTTGGTTTTGTCAAGATGTGGGTTGGCAAGGTAAGAGATGATTGGTTGTATACAAACATCATAAAAACCAAAATATTTTTTTGTTTTTTTGAAAATATAGTAGAAACAACTAAAACAACTAACAATTTATTTATTTTTAGAAGAACGTAAAACAAAAACACAAAAACCTTTTTTTTTTTGGAAAACTAAGTAGAAACAACTAGCAAATTTTTTTATTTTTTTATTTTGAAAAGAACGTAAAACAAAAACACAAAAACAAATTATTATTTTTTGAAAACCAAGTAGAATCGAACAAAAAAAAAATCACGTTTCATCAAACACTTACCAACGGCCCCTGCACCCAATGATGGCCAAGAAATCTCTTTCGGCTTGAAGATCATCGCCAAAACTAACGGTTCTTTTGATGCTTTCAATGGCGATCCTCGCTGCCTTTCTATCTTTATCTCTTTTTCTCTTCGAGTTGGCTTTATCTTCTTGCAATTGCTTATCCCACAGTGCAGCCTTCTTCTTCATCTCTTCTTCATCATACGCGTCGCCAAGAACTTGTTGTTGGGACTTCACGATTATATGTGCATAGCGCTTCTTCAACATTGCAGCCCGAAGAAGTTGTTGTTGGGACTTTTCCAACGTCTTATCCTTCTCTGTGTTCATAATGTAATGTAACAATGAACAAACTAATTAATAAAAGCTGAATTTTGATAGAAAGAAAGTTGATCGAAGAGAAGATATATGTACGTAGAAAAATTACGCTTTCCTATTATTTTTTTTGGAAATGGTTTATGAAAAAGTTTCCTAAACTAATAAACCAAAATACCAAATATGGTAACTTTTAGAAACGTGTAATTTTATTTTATTTTCAAACCTGAAAAGTTTTTATTATTTTCAAGCATGATAAAATTAATGTAAATTTTAATTCAAGTAAATTCAAGGTAGTCCATTTATGATTGTTATTATTTAAATATGTGTGAGTTAAATATGTAGTTAATTAGTTTCACCATCTCTTTTATTCTTTATTAATTTTGCTTATAGACTTTTAATCTTGATTTTCATTAACGTAATAGTTTCTAAACACTAATTTTGGATATATTTAAAATACTGATAAGAGGCTTACCATCTGAGCAACCCTCGTAGGTTTGTGGAGTAACTACCGCTCCAAGACTACAAACCTACAACTTATCATGAATTTCTTTAATTCCGATTTGATTTCCCAAACAACTTTAACAATTTCTTATGATCTCACCAATTACAAACAATGTAAATGGCGGCAAAAATAATACTCTATATGATTACAAGTATCATATACTATTATATACGTACAAATATCAATCTTTAATCTACCATCGACTTGGAGCACTAATAATGGCCAACAAATCTCTTTCCGCTTCAAGATCATCCTCACAACGCAGCCTTCTTCTTCGTCTCCTCTTCATCAAATACTTCACCAAGAACTTGTTGGGATTTCATGATCATGTTTGCATATCGCTTCTTCAACATCGCAGCCCGAAGAATCTTGTTATCTTTTTCCAACGTGATCTTATCATTCTTCGTCCTAGAATCATATGAAAGAATCGTCATAACTATAACAATGAACAACCTAAATAACCCTAAGCTAAAATTTTGATAGAAAGAAGTAAATCGATATATGAGTGTAGTAAAGAGAAGATATATATACATGCAAAATTACGCTTTCCTATTTTTTATTGTAAATGGTTTATGAAAAAAAATTGCCTAAAATATTAAACAAAATATAGTAACTTTTAGAAACGCGTATTTATTTTGTTTTTTAAGACCTGATTTTTTTTTTAATTATTTCACCTTTGATCAAATTAATGTAAATTTTAATTTAAGTATATTCAAGGTATAGCTAAAGTATTCTAGTCCGTTAATGATTGTTATTTAAATATTGTTTGAGTTAAATATATAGTTAATTAGTTTCACTATCTGTTTTCATTCTCTATTAATTTTGAATATAGACCTTTTAATCTTGATTCATTATCGTAATAGTTTTTAAACACTAGTTTCGAATTTGTTTAAAGTATTTAAGAATTTGTTATAAAGTCTATGCGTCTTTTATTTTATTATGTACATTAATTAAATATAGATTTAAAAAGCGTTAAATTCTTTTTATGATGCCCATTCTTTCATTATTTACGCTGTTTACCTACACGTACGTTTGATTACTAAGTTTCCTTTTCTTTTTTTTACATCACACACGCAAAAAATTGTTCTATAGGTAAGTTCAAAACATTTACGGGGAAAAAAAGTCTTATTTTTGGTATTAAAAGCTGCATAATTAATACAATATCTAGTTTATGAAAGAAAAAACTTTTTACATGGTTAATTAATACACCTTTCTATGGGCCAGCACAAAGATTAAGAAAATATTTTTCGGGCAATACATAAGTAGCTACCATTCTGATGAAATATTGACAATTAGCTAAAAATCAAAAGACATATTGTAGCCAAAATGAATATTATACACACTATATGTACATTTATTATACACACTATATATACATTTATTATACACATTATATACTCTCTAAAGCAGGTAAGGATTATTCGGAAAAAAATGGAGATCATCAAAAAAGTTTATTTCGCCTAATTTTGTATCAAATGAGAATATCAAATTAATTTTTTTGAAAAAATCTTTTAAAAATTATAACTATTTTTTTAGAATGGAAAATTACGCGGATAAGCAAACATATACAAGTTAATTAGTTAACATAGGCATAACTATAATTTGAATTAATTACGGCTCACAACTTACTTTTAACTATAATTTCGTCACTTATACATATACAAATACAAATTAGACATTTGTATACATACAATTATATAACAGATATACAACAACAATTATCCTCTTTCCACTCTTTGCCCTCTCTCGCTCTTTTCTCTCTCCCGATCTCGCTCACCAGATATACAAATACATATGTATAGCAATTACATATATACAATTATCTTACATATATACATATACAGTTCGTCTCTCTCCTCTCTCTTCCAATCTCGCTCACCTCTCTCCTCCTCTCTCCCAATCTTGTTCGACAGATTTACAAATACATATGTATATCAGTTACATATATACAATAATTTGACAGATATACATATACAATTCGACAAATATACATATACAATTTGCCTCTCTCCACTCTTTTCCCTCTCTCGCTCGCCTCTCTCCTCCATCTAACATGTAGTTACGAATCGTTATTAACAAACTATAGCTATGGAGTATAATTAAGTTATTTTTAAATGGTTATATGCGAAAATTCCTATTTATAGAATGACCAAATTGAATAGAGTGTGACATAAATTTGTATGCGACAGTAAAAGCATTATTTTACATAATGTTGCATGACAATTTCTATATTGTCACTCACTACATAACATAAATAACATCCCAATTCAATCCCCAAACAAGAGTTGTTGGAATTTCTTATTCAAAATTCAAATAAGTCGAGTACAAAATGATCACAAATACAATACACACTTCAACTCACTTTTTCCTTAAAATGAAGACATCCATGATCAACAGATCATATGGAATTGGCTAACCCCTTCTAAGAACCTTTTTTTTTCTTTTTCATTTTGTTCTTTTATTCTTTTTTTAAATCATCAAAGATGACTTTTATACAACCATTAGACTAAACAGAGCCATGTAGTTGTTTCTCATTCTTTGTCAACTACAGAAAGCAGAGGAACATTGACATTGTCACCACAATTAACAAATTGGTAGTTCACAATAAGGTGTCCTTGTTGATTTCCTACTCCATCTGTATCGATTTGTTGAAAAACGTTAATGTCCAAATCTAGTCCGCCGTTGCTGCATTGATCCACGATTCTCACCGTCGTTTGAGCTCCTGTACGTGTATTTGTCACCTGTATACATAATTTGCGATGGTATTAGTTGAGTAATATTATTTAGAAACTATGTATTAATAAGATGATAGTATTAACTTTGACATTCAAAAGTCAATGATCATTACTTCAGACTCTTTTAATGAGTTACGCTATCACAAAATAAGCCTAAAAACTCTTATTAATATTAAACATCTCAATACTAGAACTACTTTCGTATTGCTAAACAAGGAAACTTTCTGTTCCCTTTGTTTGAATAAACACTGCTTGTTTCCTTCTAATTTATATTCAATCCAAAGTATACCAAATTAGTATTGATGGAAATGAAACTCTCAAAATAATTTTGAATAAATTATATAACAATCGCTTTCTTTGTGACTGGTTTTTGTTGTAAAAGTCAAGTTAGATCTAATTACACAGAAAGTCTAGGAACATATACTTCAATTACCAAAAACAAAAAAACTCATCAAATTAATTACTCTATCAATTTGACCAAAACCAGTGAATGTTGACCAGTACTCATTCAAACTCATAGTTGTAAAGCAATCTTACTTGGGAAAAATACATTTGTTATCCTGATTATGATTAGGACCTTGCTACGAATAATTAAATCTCAATATATACTTTATTCGTTGTTTCTGATAACTCTTTAATTTTAACTTTTCTCAACTAAAAATAAAAACGGAAGGATGTAGCTAGTATATCTTACCCTTAAGCACTTTCCGCACGAGTCACGACCACGAGGTCCGACTGGACCACAAAAAGCAGTCCAACCATACTTACTCCGCCAGGCGTAAGGCTTATTAGCATCCCAAGTAGAACAGTAAGCGCTAACAGCATTCAAATCCCACCCAACATTCTGTGGGTTATATATATGATATGTTGCACGAACGTTTTGCGCGCTGCCCCCTTGGCCTGGATCTGGTCCACTTCCAGTACACTGGCTCTGGCAACCTTGGCTAGGTGAACAATATTCGGGTGTCGATCCACACCACCCGAATTGGCTGCAACATAAGTTGTTGCCACATAACGCTCCTCCCCTTTGCCTTCCGCACTGCTGTGCGTTGGCAACTGAGGTTAGGCTGATGCAAAGAACCAGAGCTAGTAAAATAGGACCACAACTTAGCTTAACCATTTTTTTTTATCCAAAAGTGTATTGATCTACGTTTGATCTATAATAGATTCGGGGGTTTTATAGGTCTTTATTTATGTATTTATTTTGGTTGTGTCCCTGAAATTTGGGTGCTTGCAGCTGCTATACTTTTAATTAATACTATATTCGTCCATTTTTAATTGTTATAGTTTTTTTTTAAAAGTTAAAACTATAAAAACTTTGACTATCATTTTACGATGTATATTTTCATCATATTGATATGCAAAAAATTGCATTTTATAATATTTTTCGTATGATTTTTGAATATTTAAATTTTTTATTTAAAATATCAAATTAATGTAATCTAATTTAACTTTGAAAATTAATCAAATTGACTTCTGAAAAACGTACCATTACAAATAAAAATGGACAGAGGGAGTAGGTGTTATTTTTTAGAATGTCAAAACTTTATGCCGTAGGATAAGATCAATAATTATATGTCATATGCTTTCTCCATTTCAATTTGTCTGATTTTGATAAGACATAAATAAGGTATTTAAATAAATAAAAAATATTTTTAAATTTTATAATTTCAAAAAATATTTGATAAGGAGCAATTTTCCTAAATAAAGCTTTATACAATGGAAATTCAAATACAATTGAATTCTAATATGAATGTCGAACACGAATCGAAAAAAAAACCATAAAAACTAATGGCGGCTTTTAGAAGTGCACGACTTGAGGCGGCTATTAACAAAAAAAAAAAAATTGTTGGACAGCGTCGTTTCTGATAAGTATCTAGAAAAAGTCCTCCTCGTTGAATTAAAAAAAGGGACCTTTAAGAAAGCCAAACTTTAAATACACTTCGGTGTCCCTATGGTCACGTGATATTTTTTTTCTTTTATTTTTTTGTGATCTCTATTTTAAAAAAATACATCAAACCTTCATTTTTTACTTGATATGCGTATGTTTGATCCATCTACTTATGAAATTTTTGTATAAATTTAATGAATAATTACATACTAAATCATTTAAGTGCCAATATAGTATGTCAATAATTATTTTATATTTGATTATGATATAGTTTTTCAAATAAATAAATCAAAATTATATATCTATATAATGAGAAAAGGCAAATATTTTAAATAAAAACTAAAATTAAAATTAAAATACAGTAGGAATAATTAAGAGACAAAGTACCTTTCTTAAGTTTATTTCTACTTCTGACCCACAAATGCGTTGATAATAGAGGTATAGCTGAATAAATGAGGCTAGCAGACCAGTTTTTGGAATTATGCTTATACCTCCACACAAATTATGAAATTTAATATTACTACTCATAAATTTGCATCTTATCCTATTTGTTTGTCTCTATGATGCACGAAGTTTGAAATTTTTATATATGAGTGTTACATTAATTAAGAAGAAAGTATTCAATGCAAATAAATTTATATATATTTAGATAAACAACTTATAATTTAATTAAGTGTACCATAAAATATTTGGAGCATTAACATTGGTTAATAATATCATATCTAACCCCAACACACACATACTCTATTTCGGTCTACCTTTACTTTTCCTAACTTCTACTATAAGTCTACAACCAACCTCTCACTAACGCATCTTTACACCTCCTCTTTACATATCTAAATCCAGTGGCGGAGCCAGAATTTTTAATAAGGGGGTTCAAAATTTGAGAAGTAAACACACGAATTAGGGGAAGGGGATTCGACATCTATTATACATACCTAAAAAATAATTTTAACCATATATAAATAGTAGTAATATTTTCCGCCGAGGGGTTTCGAACCCCCTAAGTATATGTTGCCTCCGCCCCTATCCGAATCATCTAAGTCTTGCTTTCCCTCCTCTTCCCAGAAATTTATTGTTTCCTTTTCATTTTATATGAGCATAATGTCTAATTCTGGACATTTTTCAAAATATTAGAAACTATTTTACATTTATATATATATTCTTTAATTATTATATATACGGCATATTAAATCTTAGTTTTGTGTTCGATTAATATCATTGCATTAATTAAATAAAACAAACGAGGGACTTTAATTTGTTGGACGTGACTTGTATCAATTCACTTTTCTAAAATGCAGAAAGAAATAACTTTATTATTATTATTATTATTTTCATTTCATACTTTTAACATTTATTTGGGTAGTCAAACATGAATCTTATAATTCTGTGTCAACTATAAGATTAATTATCACCACAATCAACAAACTGGTAGTTCACAATAAGATGGCCTTGATGATTTCCATTTCCGTCTGTGTCGATTTGTCGAAAAACGTTAACGTCCAAGTCTAGTCCTCCGTTACTACATTGATCCACGATTCTTACTGTCGTTTGAGCTCCTGTACGTGTATTTGTCACCTGCACATATATATAAAAGTCAGTTTGAACGAAAACTTGGTTATTATAATGAAATATTGTTATATAAATAGATCGTACGTACCCTTAAGCACTTGCCACAGGAGTCTCGACCACGAGGTCCGACTGGACCACAGAAAGCAGTCCAACCATATTTCTTCCGCCAGGATAAAGGCTTATTAGCATCCCAAGTTGAGCAGTAAGCACTAACAGCATTCAGGTCCCACCCAACATTCTGCGGGTTGTATATATGATACGTTGCACGAACGTTTTGGGCGCTACCAGATGGAGTTGGGGTTGATCCACCAGTACCAGTGCAGCGGCTCTGGCAACCTTGGCTAGGTGAACAAAATTCGGGTGTTGACCCACACCACCCGAATTGGCTGCAACACAAGTTGCCGCTGCATAAGGCACCGCCCTTTTGTCTACCGCATTGCTGTGCGTTGGCAATTGCGGCGATGCTGAAGAGGAACAAAGATAACAAAATAGTACTATTACTAATTAGCTTCACCATTTTCTCGAAAGAGTTAATTAGTAGTATAATTTGATCTTATTACTTGCGGGTTTTTATAGAACCTTTTTTCAAAAGTGATAGCTAATAGCTACTTAGACTGAATTAATTAGTTTGACAACTTGAGTTGGAAATTTGGGATATTAAGCTAGCGTTTGGCCATAGATTTCTAAATATTCTTGGCAAATATTATTTGGGTGAAAATTTGGGTGAAATTTCACTATGTGTTTGGCCATAGTATTTGGGAAATATATTTCACTTTTTTAGAAAAATGTGATTTATACCCATAAGTTTTAAAAACTATCAAAACTAACCATAAGTTTGTATTACAAGTCAATTGAATCTTCGTTGCAACAATAACAAATAGTGCTCATGACACTAGAGCAATGTGGTAGTTTGGAGTGAGTGCAACAAGCATCATTCCATAAATCGTTAAGTAGACAAAGCACATGACTTTGTTACCATTAGCCTATTGTTCATCATTTTCATCAACAACCATATCATCATTTAATATTCACTAAATATTTCATCACTACTTTGGTGTTCACGTGAAAAATTATGTAATACGACACAAACAACTACTA
Organism: Solanum tuberosum; assembly: GCF_000226075.1. Lineage (NCBI taxonomy): Eukaryota > Viridiplantae > Streptophyta > Magnoliopsida > Solanales > Solanaceae > Solanum > Solanum tuberosum. The sequence continues at coordinate 862,607 of NW_006239019.1, forward strand.
TAGAGGATGTTTTTGTAAAAGATAAAAGTTTGGGGTAAAATTTTAATTTTCAAAAGATCCCAAATAATGAGATTT
>NW_006239019.1:863356-878652 GCF_000226075.1 Solanum tuberosum
TGTTTTTGTAAAAGATAAAAGTTTGGGGTAAAATTTTAATTTTCAAAAGATCCCAAATAATGAGATTTGGCCCAAATACTAGAAAAAACTAGTATTTGGGAATTTGGGATATTTGCCAAAAATATTTGCCAAATAATGACAAACTGTATGGACAAACACTATTTGCCAAATTTTTTCCCAAATATTATTTGGGAAATCTATGGCCAAAATTTACTAATTTCATTCATTTTTGCATATATTGTATTGAAATGGATAATGTGGGATTACGCGTACAATCATCTTAATTATATTCATAACATTTAACTACTCTATACTATTTATTTCAACCATTTGCTCAATTCGATTGAGTCAGAATTCTAGAGTGTACTACACTCGATAATTTGATATCATGTGTTCTTCCAATTATGCAGACTCGAAAAAAAATAAAAAGTATGAGAAAGTGCTCCTTTTTTTAACGCAATGTCATTAACATGCACGTTTCATGGTGCAAAGGCGGAATCAACATTTTCAGTCTATGAATTTAAATTATAGAAAATAAATTACTAGATTTTTTGATAAATTTTTTATATATTTTTAAATTTAAATGTAAATTCTGCATCAAAATTATTATTTTTTGTCGATAGAAAAGGCTAGGTCTGCCCTATATACTTGGGGGATTAAATTTCAATAGAGAGGATTTTAGAAGACGTGTACACTAGTAAGGCTAGTAGGCGGCTTTTAAAGTGATTGAGGCGGCTATTGACGAAAATGTTGGACTGTCCTTTTTCCTAGTATAAGCTAGAGTTTGGCTTGTAAAGGTTCGGTTACCAGGACGTTCGATATGAAGTCGTGATTTTAATTATGATGTCAAATTAATAGTTAAATTTATCAAACTAGTTCTACAAATATTCATTTATCTTTTCTCCAATTCTTTTATTATAATATGTAAGTCAAAATAATAATTTAAGCTTTCTATTAGATTAAATATCATTGTATAAAATAAAACAAATCAAGGATTATTTACTGAAATGGTTCGACTAGTTGTTAGACATGACTTGTCTAATTGTCTCAATATGAAATTACCTTTCTAAAATAAAATGCACAAGTTACCATAATTTTTTACCCAAAATAAAATATGTATGTCTTATAGCTTTGCGATTGGATAAGGTTTGGCAAATGTGAAGTACGCATCTAGATTATTTCTCGATTATGACTAGCTTCTAGTTATTAAGACTCTTGACAATAAAACTAAAAAAAAAATATCCTGACACGACCTTATTATACTCTCTACAGTTATGCGAGAATTTTGGATTTCCTAAATTGCATCAATAATCTGCACTCGCAAATTATAGAGCTATAAGATTCATGATTATTGTCAATACAATTTTGAATCTCACAATTGTTGCGTCGATGATCTAACACATAACAGTATTTGAGTCAAAAAAATCACAAAGAAGTTATTTTAAAATATGTGTGATTTTCATTGGAAGAAAGCATTTGTAAAGATCAAATCAGATGAAGATATCTAAAAAAAAATAGGCAATCATTTTTTTCATGAGATTATATGGGCCTATGAAGCCCAACATTGGTTTCTGCATCAAAACTCATCTAAGCCCATATACGCAATATTTGGCACAAATTATATTGAGCAATTTTCACATATAGCAAACATAAAAATCATATTTGTATGTTATAGCTATAGTTTGCATAATTGCGCTCCATAGCAAATTTTATGTTTGCTATGAGGCTTTTGATTTGTATAATTCACTAGATACATCCAATTTTATACAAATTGTTCAGTTTTGTATAAATTCATTTATGCATTGTAATTTGTATAATAAGATCTGTATTTGTATAATTATAAGTTTATAGGACGAAAATATATGTATTTGTATTTGTATATACACTTTTCTCTCGCTTTATACAAACACAAACACATTTATACATTTTATACCGAAATGTATAAAATGGCTAATTGTATACCGAAAATTGCTAATTGTATACCGAATCAGATGGCAAAAAAATGGGATGTTTGTTGCGAATTACAAATAAAATAAATTATGACTATAGCATTTAATTTGAATTAATAGTTTGCTATTTCATACAATTTTTCCAATTATATTCTTAATTTTCCAACAATTTTGAAGAAAAAACTTTAATGAACTTGTGGGCTTTTATGTCCATCTGGGAATAATGCATAAAATCCATTCGGCTTGAATCTCATATATATTACAAAACCTAATTTAAATATTTATAAAACAGGGTTTGTTCACCTTTGTGCTTAACGTATAGGTGAATTCAAAATTTAAATTTGATGGGTTCGATCTTTAGATTTCTGCATTGAACTCATTATACTTTTGAAATTATGAATTCAAAATTTTATATCCTTGAAAAAAACTATTGACATCTTTACACGAATAGTTGAGTAAATTCACTGTATACTTTTTCTATCATGAAGAATGAATTGATTTCAAGGGATAAGATTCATATTATAGTCAAAAGTGTATATCCACACGCATTCCTGATTTCTTTCGCTTTCATTCCTTCCTTTTGTGATTTGTCCTAATTCGTGAAACAATAAAAACTTACTCGCAATGAATACTTACGATGTACATCAAATCAAACAATTTAATTTTAATAGTTAAAATATCTTTTTTTTGATTGGACAGACTATACTCGGTAAATTATGGGCATATATGTGAACTTGTCTCTAACCAATTGATTGCCATGATTCATGAATATGTCTCACTCATATCTAGAGAAGTTGATATAACTTCAATCTAACAAATTTATCTGAATTCAATATTTTCAACATGAAAAATATTATACACGTAAAAATCACTATAATTGAATTCAAACCCATAATTCTATAACTACAATGTGTATTACACTAAGATTTTTAGAAATTGAGTTCTTCAAATTTAAATCTATTGAATCTGACTATTCTGATAGAGCCATATTCGATTAATAATGTCGAAAGTGTTCTTTGACTTGTTTGTTAAGTGTTGAGTGGATATAGTAGACCAAGTTAAATGTATCTACTTATTATATTATTAATAAAGATTTTTCATATTCATAGGTAAAAAGGAACAGTTGGGGGTTTAATATAGAAAGCCAGTTTGAATGAAAGGACAGTACGGTTTTGTTACAAGTCTTCCCATGCATGCATGAAAAGGTATATGTTACAGATAAAATAAAGATAATATAATAAGTATGGAATAGTCTAATGTTATAATAAATATTGATAAATGAGGAAAGAGACAAAACATATATAAACAGCTCAATAAAGAAGATTTTTAAAAAAAATTAATTTGTTCAAGAAAAAAAAAAGTTAGTAGTGCTCCCTCCGCCATGCATCTTTTACTTGTCGGATAGATTTGGTACGGTCTTTAAGGAGCAATAAATAGAATAACAATTTCAGTATATCACTCTTTGAATTTACTAAATTTGATATTTTGGGAAATGTATTGAGAAAATGATTATAGTTAATAATAAAAGTAAATTAGAAATTAATAAGTGATTTTTTGTACTAGTATTTTTTGAAGCATTCTATTTAACTGAATTAATCTCATCATGAACATAAGAAAAAGAAATTTCACCACAAAAAGTATTGGCTCATTGCAATATAACTCTAAGAACTCGCATATTGTGTGATATAAATGTAAGAATTTAATAACATGAATGTCACTAACAAAAAATTAAAGAATTTAATTTGTGATTATATATGATAGGACTCTCACATCAATTTGCAATAACTAATTTAATTTCCTTTAGAAGGACAAAGATATTGACTTATCCCATGGCAGATCCAACAATAGATTCGATAAAAAATATAGTGTTTTAAGTCTGAACCCTACATATATATATAGAGGTGCCAAATGGGCAGATTGGGTTGAAATTGAATATATTAAAATAGGTTGAAATAGAAATTGGATTGAATTTTGACCCGCATAAATTTACGTTGGGCTTAAATGAGCTTAAAACGGGTTGGGTCTTGAGTCTTGACCCACCCAATTTGAATCGCTTAATCTCAATAATTTAAATATAATGTTATTTAAGTTGTATAACCACAATTTGAATTTCAACTCAAGAAAATTTTAAAAAAGAAGTTACAAATTGATAGATAAAACCTAAAAGATATAAAAGTACACATTATGTTAGGTATGTGTGTGAAAGAAAGTTTTATATGGAAAATAAAAAAGGAAAAGAAGATTTTTATAAGGGTCAGATACTTTTGGTGTGAGGCCTCTAGAGAGAGAAATATGGAGATTTGGTTCCGAACAAGTAATATTATATTATATTAAGAGTATTTTTAGACTAAAACAATTAATATTAAAACCACCGATTCGGCCACACAAGTATGGAGATGAGGAGAGTGATAGATAGCATGGGGTCCGACTTAGGTGTCTTTGCTCATCGATGGGACAAAGAACTTGCTATGTTTATCTATGTCTTTGAAGACGCACACATAAAAAAAGCTTTGGTGATCATAAATGATTTCATTCATATTATCTGGCTAACATAACACATTAACTCCAAATTAGTTCATGAGTTACTATGCATCATAATTAAAGTTAGTTCAACGAGGAGATTGTTATGTATCAATCGTTAACACACACATATTGAAACTTATAGTTTTCTCAACTCAAAAATGCTTATATTTATTATTTGAATTCACCCCTCGACTCACTATGCATATATATATATATATATATATATATATAAAAGAAGAAGAGAGAAACAAGCTTTTATGAATATTATAATTCCTTCTTTTCATATGAGTTGTTTATATCATCAAAAATAGTTATTCTAAATTACTCGTCAATTTGCAAAACCAAAAAAGAGAACCAACTAATTTTTCTCATTTTACCATTGAAATTGTAAACGAGTTTGTAAAGTTTAGAAAGAAAAGTTAACAGGTAAATTAGTAATTTTTTTTTTTATAATTTCTTATAAAAAACGTATAGTCAAAAAATTGACAATTAATATGAGACGGAGATAGATGAGAATTAAAGTGTCTCTTACTCCTAAGAAAAAAGGCATTAAATGCACACGTGTGACATTTAAGAAGAGGATGGTGAAAAGTAAGTGATTTTTTTGTGGACAGAAAAATATGGATGACCATGAGCTGTTTATGGGCCCAAAAACACACGAGGGCCTTGTGGGCCCTAAATGGGCCTAATAGTCAACAGTTCACTTTGTCTTTGAGCGGCGACACTACTGTAGACATATCTTTTTCATTCGCTGCTCTTTACGCTTTCTCTTTCATTCAAATTAATTTATTGTTGGCTATGACATTTCATATGCATGCACATATACAACATGTTTATACATGTACAAAAATCTTTGAATATGACTGAAATTTAACCAATAATAATTGAATTACGCTATGTAACTTTACTCATATGAAATCATCATATATATTTCATCTAACTAAAGTTAGGCTTGAACTTGATGCATCGAATATCTAAAGTTGCTCAAACTAATTTATATTATGATATGTCGTAAGATGTATATGGCTACTTGTTCAATTTTATAGAACTTTAAATGTCTATTTGTGTACACCCAAAATTGAAGGATACAAACGTTAATTGAGACTAAGTGTATTATATGTTTTACTTATATTGTTTGTTTCTTAAATTAGGAAAGTCCAATGTAGGTCATAGAATGCAAATTTGAAATTTGTAAAAATGGTGGTGTTGGACTATATGACTTGTTGATTAATTCATCTTTGACTCAATTTGTCTTTACCCATGTAAATTTTGAGGAAAACTGGATAAAATTATTTATTGATTCAATTTATTTACACACTCATTTGTCACTTCTAATTTATATATATAACAAAAAGTGAAATTTTAGCATATCTATACAAAATATAATCATTTGACTCTCTTTGGACTTTAGCTCTACCACTAATTTAAACCATTAAAAAACATGTTTGACGACAGCCTTTTTGCGAACGGAAAAGTGGACGGAGAGTAGAGATAATGGACGGAAAATTTGTGCCATATGATTCCAAGTCTGTAATAAGGAATAAGGAAGTCTAACTATAGGGTGTGCTCGTGTCGACGAAAATGTTTTTCACGAAAAATATTTTTTTAGGAAGACTTTATCCTCGTACATAATAAATTTATTCAAAACGATTTTCAATTTAATAGAATCAGTAACTTTCAATTATCAACTAATTAAATAGAAAAAACATACCATCACACAAGTTGATTTTGTTATGTAAATTTGAACTGTCATTTATGAAACTTACTAGTATACGTATTCGTGCGTTGCGCGGTTAATTGATATGTGTAATCATAAATATTGATTTATTGATAATTTTAAAATTTGCTTTATTATTTAGATAATATTGTTGAGAGAATGTTAATCTGCAACTTGATAATGCTATAATAGAATATTTGTGTAACTAAATCAACATATAAGCTTAGTTCATTGTCTAAATTTGACAATAATAATATAATGTTAATTTTCTATTACCATTGCAATAGAAGAAATAGAGACAAATTTGAGAAGCTCTTTAGCATTATCAACAAATAATAACCGAGCACTTGATTTTGAGATTTTTTTCATTTTATCAACAAATAATAATCTTATATATTTTATAAGATTCTATAACTATGAAAAATAATTGTAATACGTAGTGATAAAATCATTTTTCTATACCAGCAAATCCTCTAACTTAATCGGTACATTATACATGTAATCTAAATATAATAAATTAAACCTTCATAATTCAAGAAAAAAAAGCTTCACAAAATAAGTAACTACAATAAAACTAATGTATCAAATTTAGACTCCCCCAACTAATAAGAATAAGTAACTACAATAACACTAAAAAAATATATCTCAATTGAAAAATAAATAAATGAATTTAACCCCGTGGGAGATAGAATTGACCTTGTAATTGTTATATTGAAGTAGTTGCTAATTTCCAATAAAATAGATTTAAGAAAAGTGTGATTTAGTTTTTCAGTGATATTCTTTAATTTTGAGTTTGTAATGTTTTATTTTTCAATTTACAAATTAAAATACTTTGAATTATGAATTTTTAAAAGGAAAAAGAAGGATTTCTTTTTTGGATTTTTGATCTATCCATATAAAATACTTTGAATTATGAACTTTTTAAAAGGAAAAAGAAGTATTCAAATGAAAATAAATATGAGTAGGAAAGTATGGCACAAATTTAGGCTTGTTTTATTTTTAAAATTTAAATATTACTTTCAGTTAATGTTTGGAATTAATTTAATATTCAATTCAATCTTGATCTAAGATATATCAATTTTGTTGATAATTATTTTTATATTTTGTGCAATATCAATTAAATATTTTATATGGATAAATAAAATTTGAATTTGAATTTTATATGATTATTATTCAATATTTTAATATTTTGGTCTATTATTTTTTCTTTAATACAATATAGTTAATTTTTTCTAGTAAAATTTTCGTTTATTTTAAACTACCACTATATTGTAGGAATTTTTTTTATCATTTAAATCAACTATCAAAATTCGTATACTTTTTAAAAAATAATTGTATTTACACAAATTATAAATTGACATAATTAATAAAAATAAAAATAACTAACTGAATAACATTAAAAATATATCTCATTTAAAGATAAATAAATCAATTTAACCCTTCCGGGAGATAAAATTGACCTTGCTATAGTTATAAAAAAAAGTAATTTCTCTTTTGATATAAAATAGAGCTTTAAAAAGTGGGATTTAATATTTTAGTGGTATCGTAAGTTAGTTTTGAGTTTGCAATGTTTTATTTTCATTTGTTAAATTTTGTTTTTGGATTTTCGATTTACAAATTAAAATACTTTGACTTTATGAAATTTTTAAAAGAAAAAAGAAGTATCAAATAAAAATAACTATAAGTAGAAAAATATCGCACAATTTTCAGTTATTCCGATTTTCATACTTTTCCAGATTCTTGTAAATTCTTTTTTCTTATTTTCTATTTTGAAAGTTTTTAGCAATTGTTTGTATGCAGAAATTATATAAATATAATAAATTTATTTTATAGTTTAAATAGTTGATATAATATTTTTATAAATTCCAAAAAAAAAAAAAAGTAGAGAAGTCCTAAACATACATTGATTTATGGTTCCAGGTTTTAGGACTCCAACATGAAACGATAATGTGTAGTTAGAAATATTTTGATATAATTTCACAAAAAATAAGTCTTGTATTTAAAAATTCATTTATTTTAAGAATAGTTTTGAATCATTGCAAAGTATTCACATTTTTTTTAAATATATTATAATAACATCACATAAATTGAAACAGGATGAATATTTTTTTTGTTGTGGACTTGTGGAATTTCAATGGTATGTTATTATTGTTGTTAATATATTTAGATTTTTACCTCTTTTCCGATTGAGATGGTAATTGTTATATAGTGAAATTGATAGTTAACCATTGATATATATGAGATTGGGACAAACCCATGAAGGCCCTCGACTAATGAGTAATGTCGCCACTACTCATGTTATTATATTATGAATATAAGAAGTAGAGTAGTATCTATATCAACCGGCAACATACCTGCAATAAAATAAAAGCTAAACATAATTCCTTTCAAAATTTAAATAAGCATATTGATTAATAGTTATAACACATACTCCTTTGTTATCTTAAACAAAATTAAACATACTCATTTTCATTAATATGAAAAACTATGAACTTATCTTAAAAGAAATATCAATCTATTTCTAAACTCTTTTAAACCAAATGATCTTCTCTTCATACTCATGAACTAATTATAAAAGCAAACTTGAAAAGCAAAAAATGTTACCATGTTTAAGTAGTTGAATAAACTTAAGAGAATAAGATTTCTAAAATGAGTAAGTTTATGGGAAGATGTAAATGGTGCAGTTAAAAATGATTTTTGTTATTTAAATGTGTGTTATGCGGTTAACTATTTTGTAGGAATAAAATTAGTTATTTATCTTTTAAAACTTAAATTTTAAATTAATCACTCAAATTTCAAAAACTTATCCGTTTAAATATTGATTTGGATAACTATCATTTTCAAAAAAAAATCAAAAATAAAAAATGAAGCAAAAAAAGGAAACCAAAGATAGTTATGTAATTTTTTATTTTATTTTATTTTATATTGTATTAATTTTTTTTGTAAAATCGTATCTTTTTTGAGTGTTAACAATTTTTATTTTATTTTCAGAATTCAAATTAATATTAATAATTCATAAATTTTGCATATTTCCTTAAAAGAACTGTAGATAGATAAATAATTAATAATAAATAATATATATATATATATATTTATTTATTTTATAAGCAGTAAAAACTGCTTTTTAGTGAATTAATAATTATTCTTATAGTTTAAATAGTTGATATAAAAGTTTGATTAATTCCAAAAATAAAAAGAAAGTAGAGAAGTCCTAAACATACATTGATTTATGGTTCCAGGTTTTAGGACTCCAACATGAAACGATAATGTGTAGTTAGAAATATTTTGATATAATTTCACAAAAAATAAGTCTTGTATTTAAAAATTCATTTATTTTAAGAATAGTTTTGAATCATTGCAAAGTATTCACATTTTTTTTAAATATATTATAATAACATCACATAAATTGAAACAGGATGAATATTTTTTTTGTTGTGGACTTGTGGAATTTCAATGGTATGTTATTATTGTTGTTAATATATTTAGATTTTTACCTCTTTTCCGATTGAGATGGTAATTGTTATATAGTGAAATTGATAGTTAACCATTGATATATATGAGATTGGGACAAACCCATGAAGGCCCTCGACTAATGAGTAATGTCGCCACTACTCATGTTATTATATTATGAATATAAGAAGTAGAGTAGTATCTATATCAACCGGCAACATACCTGCAATAAAATAAAAGCTAAACATAATTCCTTTCAAAATTTAAATAAGCATATTGATTAATAGTTATAACACATACTCCTTTGTTATCTTAAACAAAATTAAACATACTCATTTTCATTAATATGAAAAACTATGAACTTATCTTAAAAGAAATATCAATCTATTTCTAAACTCTTTTAAACCAAATGATCTTCTCTTCATACTCATGAACTAATTATAAAAGCAAACTTGAAAAGCAAAAAATGTTACCATGTTTAAGTAGTTGAATAAACTTAAGAGAATAAGATTTCTAAAATGAGTAAGTTTATGGGAAGATGTAAATGGTGCAGTTAAAAATGATTTTTGTTATTTAAATGTGTGTTATGCGGTTAACTATTTTGTAGGAATAAAATTAGTTATTTATCTTTTAAAACTTAAATTTTAAATTAATCACTCAAATTTCAAAAACTTATCCGTTTAAATATTGATTTGGATAACTATCATTTTCAAAAAAAAATCAAAAATAAAAAATGAAGCAAAAAAAGGAAACCAAAGATAGTTATGTAATTTTTTATTTTATTTTATTTTATATTGTATTAATTTTTTTTGTAAAATCGTATCTTTTTTGAGTGTTAACAATTTTTATTTTATTTTCAGAATTCAAATTAATATTAATAATTCATAAATTTTGCATATTTCCTTAAAAGAACTGTAGATAGATAAATAATTAATAATAAATAATATATATATATATATATTTATTTATTTTATAAGCAGTAAAAACTGCTTTTTAGTGAATTAATAATTATTCTTATTTTCATTTTAAAAAAATAAATAATATTAGTAATTTATTATTTAATTCTATTACATATAAATAATAATTTATAATTTATAATTATTTTAAAAACCCATTTTTTTGTTGTGCTGACACGTGACACTTCTTCTCCTATTTTATATAGATAGATTTTCTCTATTTTCATTAAGAAAGCCATTTTTTTAATATCAACTGCACTGTTTTTGAATAACTAAATTTTAAAACAAACATTTTGGAAAATAGCTGTGCTTTGCATTATTTTAAACAAAGTACTATTGGAGGGTAATTAATTAGAGAAACAAGTCATTCCTCCTCAAATGATTGAGAAATTTTCGATGGCATAAATATTTCGACACTAATTATATATTAAATTGATGATAATCAAGTTGATTAATCTTAAATCAAGTTACCTGGACTTGAAGAAGAAAGTAAAACTGGAATACATATCCATTTGGCATAAAAATTATTAGTAGTAATTTTTTTTATTTAAGTAACGTTTACTTTATCATAAAACCAGTTTTTGCTAGGAAAACTCCAGAAGAATTGAGAAAATTAATAGACATTCTCTAACATTTCCTTGAATTTCACTTTTTGACTGTTAGTTGATCTTTATATATCATATTCTTCCACTTTCTAGTATGTTGAACTAACATATCAGATGTTTGGTACTCGTATTATATTAAAGTATAATTAAATTTTGAATACATATTGTAGAGTTCGATCTTGTTACTGAAGTAACGCTCATCATAATAAGAGGATTTGATTCGCATGAATTCGAACATAAGATTTTTTATTATAAGTAGAAGGATTCTAACCACTTCATCACAATCCGTATTGATAAAATATTAGAATGATATTTTAGAATACTGGTTTATGATATGAAGTGATTCTAATTGTGAAATACATTTTCTGCTCATGAAATTTTAAGATATTAAAAGCTTGTTGATGAGTATTATATATTTAAGAAATTAATCAGTCTAGATCTATCATATATTAGCAAAAGTTCCAGAAGAACAATATATATATTTTTTTTAATTAGCAAATTGTCAATTATATTTTCCTGTGACCATTAGTTTATGCTACTCAGATCAAAATATAATAATTTCAAGACACGTTCTGAGCAAGCCTACCACAAAAACAAAATGAATTTTAAATTAAAGAATATTATAGCTCATAATTGGAAATCGTAATATTGTTGCTTATAATAGGGACAGATCGAAAAAGACCAAAATAACTTTTCTTTTCTTAAAAATAAAAAGATTCTTCATTTTAGGATTAAATGGGAAAAAGAGGAAACTTATTTCTAATGTTGTCACGACCCAGACCGTCGTGATTTACACCCAAACTAACTCTTCGGTGGGAGAACCATTAATACTAATTTGCTAACTCAAGAGCTACACATTTAAAGATACGGAAGCAGGTTAAAATGTAAGAATAAAGTAGAGTTCCCATAAACACCAAAAGTCTAACAACTACTATCAAACATTGCGGAAATATTCCCTAGAACTGAAAGTCAATGTACCAAAACTCTAACAAATGACCATAAATCTAAAGAAAAAGGGGCTCAACCCCGAAAGCTAAAACAATTGATCATCTAGAGTGCTAATCTAAGTCCGAATAAGAGGGACTGAGCAAAAAGAGAACTCATGTGACAGCCTGGAAAAACTGGCTCATTCTTGAATTCGATTGATCACTAATCTCCTAAACAAGGTCTGACAGTAGCCGTCTGAATATGTCATGTACTCAACAAAGAAAGAGCAAGTACAGTATCAATACACAATCACAATGTACTGGTAGGATCACGCGGCTATTCCAGCAAGTGAAACATACACAAGCAGTTACAACATAGTAAACATGCATATACAATATATAATACATATATCGATTATCAATCAAAAACCACTTACAATTCCATATTCTCTTTAACAAGTAATTCTGACAATCCAATGGTCCTCTCATGCAATCCATACTCAAACTGTTAGTGCACCGGAACGTGGTACCCGATCCAAGTTAGTGTGTCGGAACGTGACACCCGTTCCAATATGTATGTCGGTACGTGACATCCAATCCCAGTTAGTGTGTTGGAATGTAACATCTGATCCATTCAACAATCCACAATCACAATCACAATGTACATTCTCAAAATCATACAATCAAGTGTTGTTTCATGGCATACAGTCATCCATCCATACTCATTTGCATTAGGTGTGATCAATAGCGCAACATTCGTATAAATACATACATTACAATGAAGCAATTGTTACCATGCATCACACAAACAGGAAATCAACCATCACCAACCTCGAAAACAAGCTTGAATCCTCCTAAGAAACTTGATTCTTCCCTTTTCGAATTTGTTCCGCTTGTTCGAGGTCTACAAACAATCAATTCAATACGAGGATCAATAATTAAGGTCTAAATTACCCGGATTATGACAACCCAAGACCCAACTCATGATCCTAAGGTGCATCTAGGGTTTTTTCCCACTACCCAATTCAATTCAAAACCCTCCCCCAACAATATATAATCAAGATTCTACGTTCTACATATCGAATATGGATTTGGGGAGTGAAAACCTTAAAAAGTCGTGATAAACTGTCAAGAAATCACCTGGGGTCGTCTCTTAGCTCTCAAGAACGAAACTTGCAGAAAATAACATTTTTGGGGTTTGTTTCCGACTTAAGTCGCTATTGTCCCGCTATGGCGGCCCCCATCCCGCCCTAGCGGCTTGCACGGAAACAGTGAGTCGAATTAAGAGTTTTAAACCCCCATTTCACAACACACTTTCATCCTATGACACTCATAAATTATTCGTTCACGCTAAGATCAGTTTCGGGAGTTCTACTCGCCTGAATTCAATTCCATAAAGTCGTACGGGTTCCTTAACGTCTTAGCTATTCACTAATACAATCAAATTCATAATTAGATCTCTCATTCGTTACCAGATCTCCCTAGACCTTACTGACTCCTATTTCGTCTAAATTTGGACTAGGCTAGGAATTCTCGAGTTACTACGAAAAATTTTTCTGACCCAATTCCTTTCCCCGATGGCTTTTGTATAACGACGGAAATAAATCGTTACAAATATATAACAATAAATATATTTTTTAAATCAAATAACGGGAGGATCTCTCTATTTTTAATTAAAGATTTCAATAAGAAAGCATACAATTGTAGGAGGCGGATCTACAATACATGCTACAAATTTTGGTAGAATTCACTATCTTTGATTCTGGTCGATCTTGCCATTTTTTTTCCTTACTCTTTAATATCATTACAATTTTCTTGCTATTACTTTAGATCGTATATAACATAATTATATATTTAGATTCTTTTAATATTTCTGTTAAAAATAAATGTTTGAAGTGGTTTATAATTTATTGAGTATTTGATATAAGTCACGCATTCATATACAAATCAGTATAGACAAACTCTATCAGTCAGTCTATTTTCATGAGTCAGCTGGTGGGAGTGAGAGTTTGTTAAGAAATCTACTTAATATATGTAAATGATCCATACCAAATCCAGTCTTCTCCTTGTAATCTCAATTTATATGACACATTTTTCTTTTTAGTCTGTCTTAAAAAATTATCACATTTTTATAGTTAAAAACACTTCAAAAAGTCCCTTCATAACCGTAATGAAATTTTTTATATCCACACCAATATCTAAAATTTATTTCACACCACAAATTTCAAAATTTATTTTCTTTCTTAAGTATTGTATCCAATTATATTGTGTCACATAAATTGAAACAAAAGATTTTAAAAAAAAAAATTAACAGTACAAAACTCATAATTTTAAGATTACGAATCCGATAGATAGAAAGCACTTCCTTTTTTGATAAATCTTATACAATGCAAATTTAAATTAATCAAAGTTCTTTTAAAATATATACTAGTATTGTACCAAAAACATAATACAAAGATGGTAGGGCAAAGAAATGGAATATATTTATTTGAGAGGAAAGTAGAAGGGAATTTCTTGAAATAAATAGTTGTAGGAGTATTAGCTAGCTAAGGTTTTTTGTTTGTTTGTTTGTTTTTTCTATCTGGTGTTTGGAGCTTACATAAATTAAAGTTTTGATTAAATTTGGATTACGCACTATAAGGTCCATTTGTGTGTAACACTCCTAATATACTTCTCTCCATAATCAGAACTCGAACCCGAAATCTCTAATTAAGGGTGAAACAGTACTATCACCACAACCCAAGGTAGCTAAGGTTGTTTGAAGGGAAGATGGCATAAGAGATGGAGTTGGGTAAAGGTGAGGCTGGCGCACATGCCTTTGAGCCTTTTCATTTCTCTTTTTGGGCCCTCTATTTATTCTCTATGCTTCAATAAAGCTTAGCACATGTTTTCTCCTTTGTCTTGAGACTTTTTTTAGAAAAATAAATTTAAAAATCTTGGGTTGCCAGATATGTTTGTTTTTGGATGTTTTGGCCAAATGGGGGTGGTGGGGGTGTGAAGATTTTAAAATAAAGAATGAAAAAAAGAGAGTGATTTAGAGTATCAATTTGAGAAGATTTATGTTGACTTTGGAATAGTTGTTAGTAAAACTTTGGATGATCAGAGTAATATCTTTTATTCCCAATATCTTTATCGATCACTAAAGATTTTTTTTTTTTTTTTTTTTTTTC
>NW_006239019.1:878724-922399 GCF_000226075.1 Solanum tuberosum
CTTTTTCGTGCTTAATTTTTTTTTTTTTTTTTTTTTTTTTTCCATTTGTTGTCTGGTACTTGTATTAGAGTTTGATTATTTTAAATTCGTGCCGCGTAGGGCCCCATTTTGGAGAAATCGCAATCTATCAAGAATTTTTTTCATATTTAGAACTCGAATTCAAGACCCTAATTAATTATGAGGAGCTAGTTTAAATAATGAAGTATAAAAGAATTCATTATTATACATCAATGTATATAGGGTAGAAAACAAGAAAATAATTAGATGCATCCACAAGAGAGTAGTACAAGTATCATACACATGTTTTTTTGGTGATTTCTGGTGACGATATAAGTGTATCTCATAAGATATAAGTACGATACATTGAAATACGGTGACATCCAATTAGTATTGTTCTTTCTTTGATCTCATCATAAGACAAATTAATTAATGTTACTAAGACCTTAATCCTAATCATTCAGATTCAGTCCATTAAGTGCGTTTGGTTTTTAGGTCTGAATCTGAATCAGCCCATTAAGTCCATTTGTTTCTTTTTTCAAAAAGCCTCTTAATGGACCTAAAAAGGCCTAAACGGATCAGATCTGCAGGAGAGTCTTAACACCATTCATACTTATTTAATAAGTTATAAAATAATAAGGTATCGCCTCTCTCAGTCTTTGCATGACTTTTGCTCTCACAACTACAAACTTTCTTCCTCTTTTTTCTCAATCAAACACCAATTTTTTTCCTCTTGAACTGGTAAGTTATCATAATCTTTACAAGTGTTTTTTTTATATTAATAATTTTCTTAGGGTGTATTGATGTTTGTCAAGAACACTTGTTGCAATAATATTTTTAGTGTATTGATGTTCATCAAATCCGTTTGTGAGATAACACTAATATATTATTGTTGTTGAACTAGTTGGTGACAAAAATAATGGAGCTCTTAATAATTCTTCATCCCAATCTTCAGTTTCAACTAGAATTTATCATAAATGTTGAACTTTTTGATATTATATAGTGCTTGTAAAATATTTTTTATTCATGATTTTTTTTATATTATGCTTGATGATTATGATACTTTTTTAATCAAAAAGTAATATTTTTTGTTGAAATGAATTTTTTATAACATTTTGTTAATATAATGTTTGATTTCATATGCACATTCAGATATTGAAAACAAACAATAATCATTCAGTGTTCAGATTTGGAGACAACATCTTAATATTCATATGTGTATTTAGATCTAGACACCTAGCTCTTAATGCAAATCTTAATGTTCAGACGTGTATTCAGATTCAGAGGTCTTAATCTTAATGAAAACAAATGAGGCCTAAGTAAATACACCTTTTGCATGCACCAAAACCCCATGACTTATTGCTTGACTAAGATGCATGATTTGTGAAGTGTTAATGCAGCCGATTACGAGTTTATGACATATATATATATATATATATATATATATATATATAGTTCATAATGCGTAAGGTATACATCATATATTAATACTTTTATATATTATAGTTGGACTTGAAATCTCAAGGTGTATTTTAAAGACAGTAAACCACATAATCAATCTCTAGTCTTGTGTTCAAGGAATTCAAAATTTATAACTCATAGAAAAAAAGTTGATTTAGCTAGGGATAAAATCAAATATGCAGTATTTACATAGTACATTATATATTAAAATGTTTAATTTGTACAATCACAACTATATAGTATTTACACAGTTAGGGGTTCATCGAATTCCTTTTGCAAAAAATTATATTATTTATACATGGAAATAATTTTTTAGGTATATATATAGTAGATGTCGAACTCCCTTCGACTACTTCGTGTGTCTATTTTTTCAAATTTTGAACCCCTTATTGAAAATCCTGACTCTGTCACTGTAAATGTGTTATCATTCATTAAATCAGTGGACTTCAACACTCCTAATTATGTATTTATGTATGTTTAGACAGTGAATATATAGCTCCCGTGAGTGTGCTATGATAATTATCCTAAATAATTTCAGTTTCGACGAATGAGTTTAGAATATATTTTGATGTGACTATATAGCTTAGACATATTTGAGTAGTATTTTTTTTTTGTTGGTTTCACACAACTGTGGTATAAAATTAGTTTTAGAATTGTAATTTAAATTTGCATTGAAAAATTTGATCAATTTCTTCAGATCTATAACCTTTAACTCAGTTGTCATGAGCGCCTCATTTTAGATTGTGACATAATTAATTAATTTTAAAAAAATAAATATATATACTAAATCTATCTTTTTTTTCATTTATCATTAGATTTGAGAAAGGCATGGCAATAAACAGAGTACTAACATCTAGAACTTCGTTACATGGTACAAGTTATTTGAACACACGAATTAAGTCATATAATTTAGGGAACATCTAGCTATAAAAGATAAAAGTTCCTTGGCTCTTTCCTCATCTTTTTGTTACTTTTTGCCTTTATTCTTTTTAATTATTTTACCCTTTAATTAATTACTTTTTGTTTGCTCATAAAAAAAAATGTTGTCATTGTTGTCTCCTTTAATGTCTCATCATACTGTTTATCTCATAATTTTTAATTAACTATTACCAAAAAAAAAAAAAAGAGGAAAAGAACAACAATAAGTGGAGCCTAACAAACAAAAAGCAAACTCAAAAATAGTTGCCAACTTGCTTAATCCATTATTCCAACAACAAAACAATTTTATTTTATTTTTATTATAAAAAAAACTAATCAAAAACCATAACACGTCACTCATGACATAAACTATCCGACAACCCGAGCCCAACCCGTTTAATCATTCACTTCCACGTGGCTAAATCCTCGCCGTCTAAAAAACACCTCAATTATCCAACACACTCTTCACATATTATTTCATATATAGCATGCTTTCTCATGCTTATTATACCCTTCTTCTTACACTTTCATATTCACCTTTAAAAAAACTTCAAAAACACCCAAAAAAAAAACAAAGAGGAAAAAAAAAAGAAAATTATATTTATCGTTAATCTGAAGGGTTTCCGCGTAAAAATCTTGATAGAACTATGACGAGCGTGTTGGGTGCAGAGTGTGACAAAATCCGATTGGATTATGAAGCGGAGACGGAGCTGAGGCTCGGGTTGCCTGGAGCCAATGGAAATGAAGTTGAATCAACTAATAAAAACAATGGCAAAAGGGTCTTTTCAGAAACTGTTGATTTGAAATTAAACCTTTCTAATTCAAAGGATTCTACATTAATGGATAATATTAATCAAGTTGATAACATGAAGGAGAAGAAGAATAATATTGTTGTGCCAAGCTCTAATGATCCTGCTAAGCCACCAGCCAAGTAAGTTAATTAATTTGTGTTATTATTTAATTATGTTATATCATTGTTGCAAGTAATTAATACTATTTGTTAATTAGTAGTTGTATCTATATGGTGATGAAATTTTAAGTTTCATGTTTTGAGTATGCTTTGAACTAGTAGTAGGGGCGGAGTTAGAAGTCTGGTTGAATTCAATATAGTTTTTGCTCAAATAATAGATTTTGATTAAGAAATGCATTGAATATGTATACAAATTAAGTTTAGGTTTCAGTCATTAATAATTGAAATAGCTATTTCAAAACTCATAAAATTGAAATCCTGATTTTATCTGGTGTAGTTCTTTAAATATTTATTTTTATGTAAAGAAGAGTATGGTATTTTGAACTCTTACAATATATTGCAACATAAAAGGAATCATTTTCTGTTTGTTTTTTTTAGTTTAATTATCTCTTTTATATATATTTTGTTCTCATGCAAATTATAATTACTCTTTTTTTGTGTTATAAATTACTGGATTTGCATTGTAGATCATGCTAATTGAATATGTATCTTACTAATCTATGTTAGGGATCAAATATTGAACTAAGAAATAATTTTGGGAATGCTACAACAAAATTTATTTTTCTTATTAGTAGTATGAGTGGAGGCGGAGCTAGACTCTTAAGTTAGGTAGAATTCTATAATTTTATTCAGATTTTATATTTATATTAAAATTTATGTAATATATATATATAAATAATTTATTCAAAACGCAGTAACCTTTTACAGATTAGGAATCTATAACTCAATCTTAACTCTGCCCTGAATTATTTAGGAAAAAATATTGTACTGTAACATTGTTTCGTATAAGAGTATAATTGCTTGTAAAAGAATTTTAATTATTTTTTTTTCTAAAAATTATTTAAAATGGAAAAAAATCTAAATGTTAGGTGTCAGTAGTGTAACCTATCTTTTTGAGAAATTTGGAGTTTAGGATATGGCTGTGGTTGTGTCTAGATGATGGGAGAAAAAACAAAACATTTGGAATCTTTTACTTTCATCACCCAACATTTTTAGTGGAATACACATGGACCTTTTATTTATTAAATCTTTTCACCTCTTTTTCTTGTTCAAAAATGTAATTAATTACTTCAGCAAAACAAATCTAGAGGTACTTTACAGAGTATTTCTTTGTTACCTTTTGGTGAGACAACGCATGTGTGTGCTTAGAAAGATAATAATAATTTCATAAATGCTACTCCTAGTAATAAAACTACTTTACATCTAGCTAAATACTTTATTATAAAATTTCTAACTTTATAAGTTTTTTGAATTTTGGACTTTTACCTTTAGGATCTTATTTATTTCATGAATTCTTAGTGCTCATGTCGCTTTCATTTTATTTGTGCTAAATCATCATATGAGTAAACTTGGGGATTTTTAATAATATATTAATGTGATAAATTTGTGGAAATAATTAATTAAGTTCATTGAACTAATTAATGTTTAATTATTTGCATAACTTAGGGCACAAGTTGTGGGTTGGCCACCAGTGAGATCATTCAGGAAGAATGTAATGACTGTTCAGAAAAACACCACCGGCGCCGGCGAAAGCTCCGGCACCGGCACCGGCGCAGCCTTTGTGAAAGTTAGTGTTGACGGTGCACCATACTTACGTAAAGTGGACTTGAAGATGTACAAAAGTTACCAACAACTCTCTGATGCACTTGGCAAAATGTTCAGCTCTTTTACAATTGGTAAATACTGATCCTTCTGTTTCAATTTATTTGTCATATTTTAATGTGATATAATGAAGTCTTAAAAAATAAAATACTAAATGAATATTATTATCCTTGGCCTCCCCCACATCTTTGGTGGTGGGAAGGTTTTGCCCATTAAAATTATGGAACAAATATATTATTTTACTTGATTTTGTCTTTGATGTAACAATTATTATTCCTTGAAATTTGTGTAGGAAATTGTGGGACTCAAGGATTTAAGGATTTCATGAATGAGAGCAAATTGATAGACCTCTTAAATGGTTCAGACTATGTACCAACTTATGAAGACAAGGATGGTGATTGGATGCTTGTTGGTGATGTACCTTGGGAGTAAGTTTCTAAATACATGAATCTATAATTTATTTTCCATCAATACATTCTAGCATCTCTATTTCTACGAGGCAGTAATACATTTTTTATATAGTTATGTAAATTTGATGATTAACTTTATTTTCTTACTCTTATTTTAGGATGTTTGTTGATTCATGCAAGCGTTTAAGGATAATGAAAGGATCAGAGGCTATTGGACTAGGTAAATTAATACACTTTTCTATTTTTTTATTTTGTTGTGTAAATATTAACTTATAACTATTTTCTCATCCAAATTATATTACTAACATAAATAATTAAACTTTATGCAGCACCAAGAGCAGTGGAGAAATGCAAAAACAGGAGCTGAACTTAATGTTCCAATTAATTGTTCATTGTTTTTTTTTCCATGGTCAAACTATATATTGACCTTGGAGTTTCTAAATCTATTGTAATTTGAAGGGTTTATATATATAATATATAAGGGAAAAAATTGTGAAAATGTTTATCTTATCTATGAGAAGAAATATATATAGATCTAAATAGTTGTCAAGTGTGTGACAGCCTCATATTGGTTGGAGCCCAATTTTGGGAATCTTGAAATTTATATTATATTGTATGTATGTGTGGCCCTATGTGTAAGTGACACTTGAAGTTATCTAATAAATTGAAGACAAGTAACATGACATATTTAAAGTTATTGGGAGGCAAGGCCATGTGCTTTGCTAATGGGGACAAACTTATAGGGATCACAATTATTTCAATCACTAGTGTTTGTTGGGCATCAATTATTTATTTTGTGAGTGGCCATACCACATTATTTAATTTGCTACATTTTGAGGTCTTATATGTCACTTCTTGTTGTTTGGATGTATGTTCAAAATATATATTAAATCAAAAGGAATATAGAGATGAAAATGTGAAGGGTAGTTCAAATATTTTTCATTTATAATCGTGATGTTTAGATTAATTTGTATCTATCTTAATTAATCTCATGAAATATATGTCAGGTCTCATCAATAACAACTACTTAATTATTGTTTGTGATGATAATTTCGAGAGGAGTAATAGTACTTGATGATGGCTTTAGAGATACAATATATCAATACGGCGGCGTCATTGAGAAATTTTAATTGATACCCTTTCATTTGAAAAATTAGGTTATACAAATAATTGATATATACTTGTTGAATTTTTTAAATTTCTTTAATGTGTTTATTTTTAATATTCTAATTCTTACTAGTGAAAATATTATTACATAGTTTTCAACATCTACTACAAAAGAGAAATTTCATTTTAGATAACCACATTTCTACTAGACAGCGTTCACCATGAGCTACAAGAGAAGTTAATTAGGTATCAATTTCAAATATATGAAAAAGTGCTATGTTTTAAATAGAACCACTGAGCGGCTACCTTTAATAAGTCTGTCTAAAGCCCATTTCATAGAAAACTTTTTTAAAAAGCCCGGTCTAAGTAAGTTCATTGACCCATCGGGCTTGAACAATGTTAGGATTGATTAACAACTTGCCTTTTTTGATTAACAAATGCCAGTAAATTAGGTCTAATCACATTTCTTTTCTTTTCCATTAGAATCCAACTAGGTAAGATGTAGTTTATATTTTTGCAATAGCTCACTCATTGGGAAAAAGAACTCTGGATAGTAACATATAAAGGCTAATCTATATATATCCTACGAAAAGACTACTCTAAATTGCATTCGTGTATTACTACATGTTCTTAGGTTGGTGCGTATTTCGAAGTTGGTTAGTGATAATTTCATTATCATTGTGTAATAAAGCGGAGGTTGGAGAGTATGGGCTTGAAGATTTTGCTTCCCATGGGCTAATATGGATGAATTTTACTAGTCTCTTATTTCTATCGAATTTTCTTTTTTCTATTATAATTCTACACTTTAAAATTAGCATTATTCTAATCAGGCCCGAATTTTATCCCATACATACCTAAAGGATATAATCTTTTTAGAAACTAAACTCATATTCCGACTAGTAAGACATTATGAAATAAAAATAAAAATTTATATATCGCCTGGAAAAGTTAAAAAGTGCAATTGAGCACACAAGATCTTAAAGGTTGACACTGCAAGTTCTTTTTGTTTAGGGGTTAAATTTTACTTGCGGAAACATAGGAGTTAAGTCTGAACATTCTCACTTGTGCCCAAACCCATCGTCTTCTCTCGTGCAATCGAAAATGCAGCAGGTGAGTCTACTAAACCCTAACTTTTACCTTTTCACCATTTGAGCTTTCCTCTAAGAAATACTTATCATTGTTGATTCTGTGGAAAAAGGCTGGAACCTCGGGCTCCGAAGTGGAGGTAACATGGGAGGATCAGCAGAATATTAACAAATTTGGCAGATTGAATAATCGTCTTCACGAACTCAATGATGAAATCAAGGCTGCCAAGGTAATGCCTCTTTTTTTTTTTCCGTTTTCCCCCAACATTTCCACTTTCAGTAGTTTTGTGTATATATTTACTGTTCAAAATTGGATGGGCGAAAGGAAATCGGATGCAGTATTGGAATTAGGATCATTCATATTCATTCCAATTTCCGATTCAGTTAGAAAATTGGAACAATTTGTTACTTCAGTACCTATTAAGGGTTCATCGAAGCTAGAATTTCTTTAAATATGAGGATTATTACGTAATAGTGACAAAAGTTGAGCCTTAATTCCAACTGGTCAGAATGATCGATATTTAATTGCTGATCCATTGCTTTGATTGTGTTGTATTTAGTTAGGTGCACATTCTTTCATAGACGTTGTAGGTCTTGTATGACAACCTTGTCTACATGTTTGAGGTCTACTTTGTTCATTTTATTACCTTCAATCATTATAATGTCACACCTATGAACCGGCACATATAGAAGTCTGCATATGACATGTCGAAAATTGTCAAAAGGAGGTGGTTTTGTAGAAAATTGTTGGTCCAACAATCAACATTCTTCATGTGTATGAAGATCACACTTTTATAAGCTTTCTTGTTCCCTTTGAGGACCATACACGTTGATAATGCTCTCTTCAGTGTCTTGTTCATATTCAATACTTTATTCCATTTTATGTGACAATCTTACTATTTAGTTTGTTTTCTAAATAATGTTACCTCTCTATAGTTAGAAATAATCTACTTTAAACATTTCATTTTACCCTAATATCATGATTTTTAATAGCCACATAACATCTATGGATTTTTTAAGACTATAAGTTCAAAAAAGTTTTTATTTCTTTAAACTTCTCGCCCAGTCAATATGTTCACACAAAATGAAGTGGAGGGAGTACATGAATTCACGCAGCGATAAACTTTTTCTAGCCTATGAAATGCTCACTTTCCTCTATTTGACTCTTGAATCATAAGCAGCACAAAATCTTCCACGGTCCATTATCATTCCCATTGTTTGAGCATTGTTAGGGACCTAAAACAATCAAATTTATAAATGTGTCTCCTCATTAACATTTTAAACTTTTGATGAGATGGTTCACATAATTTAACATGGTATTGAAGTCTTTTTGTAGTATAGCTGACTCTGTCCCCTCTTTTGTACAAATCACATCTTCTTGATGCCTTTTCTGTAAAATCTATTACTTCATCACAAAACAAAAAAAAAATTAGCATGGTATTGGAGTAGTTTTTATTTTATTTTTATAAATGAAGTAAGAAAGTTTCATTAATGGCATCAAGCAGATGCATAAGCAAAAAGTACTAAAGAAAGATTGTGACTAGTCCAATTAGAGTAGTTATAGAGATACTGGTTCAGAGTCTCATCACCAATTGTCAAAATATTGCTATGTGATTGGCCTAAAAAAAGATTCAGGCTTTGCGTGTGAGAGGGCATGTTTGCATACCTAGAATATGTAAATAAAAGTGCAATTACAATTGAAATAATTTCCCAAACAAACTTTTAGATGTGCATCTACTAACTCTATCCCAGCTGCATGGCAGTTGACTTTTGTGGATTCAACAACAAACTTGTTACAATCGTGTTTTGTAAATATGTGCAAAAGTAATGGTTAGAATATGTAAATAGAGATGTCATACCAAATCTATAATATGAAATAGTATTGTCATCAATTATATGATTTTTACAAATTGCTGGAGTTTCATCTTCTTAAAGTTATCATTGGGACAATCTAATCTAGAAAGTGGGTCAAATAATATGGGATGGAGTGAGTACATTAAAACTATGAGGTTCATCAATTAAGTGTTCTTTGTGACTGTATGGACAGACTTCTATTTTACTTAGTATTCGTTGATGTTATTTTCATTATCCGGAAGATTGAACATTTACATTCTAATTTTAGAAGAGTATGGGCTAAGAAAAGAAGGAAAAATTGTTCTCCTAAGCTAATGAGCAAGTGTTTTCTCATTTTACCTGTTAACCTCAGTCATAGAAGGCCCCTTTTTATGCGTATAAGATAAATAAACGGAATGACTAGTTCCAGTTAAGGCATCTGCTATATATCCATGGAGAGGTGAACCTTCTGATTCTTGATGCTTAGTCAATTCCTCCCCGAGTCTCTGTATTGTAAATGTTCTCTCATTCTGTATGTTTAGATTTTTTCAAATGCATCTACGTGCTAATGCAGAAAAAGGTTGTCAGGTAATATCAAAATAATGCATGGTTTTGGTTGTTATGATGATACATATTCAAAAGCTTATAAATGAGGGAGTCCGTGAGTATGCAAAGTTCAGCCCCAACATTTTGATGTAGTCAACCTATGAGTTTGCTTATATTATGGTGAAGTGCAAAATAATATATTAGTTAGTGTGTACAGGTAAACAGTGGATCTTGGATAGGAAGATCTCCTTCTTTGCCTTGAAAAAATGAAGGCTAAAGGTGGTGAAGTGCAAGTGTTGATTATATCAGGTGTTTAACATAGAAATTTTGGAGGAAAACAGTTTTGGGTGTAAATATTATAGACTTGCTGAAAGTGATGGAGAGATCATAGAGAGACAAGACCCATAGGCTACTAAGAATTTTACACTGTTGTCAAAAGTAAATGCCATACTCATGAACAAGCTATGTGAAGAAAATTGCTAATCATGGCAGTCTTATGATGATAATTTGCTTGGTAGTTGAAACCAAACTTAGTGGTCTGGAGCTTTGTAAGCATCAATGAGATAGTTGGATTGTTGGTTCATCAAATTCCATAAGAATCTGGATACCCTGCTGATTTTCTCATACTTATTTAGTGATCCAGGGCGGTTCATGCTGCCCCTCATAAGAAGATGAATTTGAAATTTTGACCTCAAGACCTAATCAGAGCAATTTTGTACCCTATTCACATCATACATGTGTATGTGTATAGATATTAGATCCAGAGATTCCAGAACATCTTTTAATAGAAATTACAACATATGTCATGAACCAAGGAGAAAAAGCCTAAGAATTGGAACACCTAAGTATTAAATATTTACAATTGATTGCTTGAGATGGAAAATGTGTATATTACCATCAGTTCAACATATTTTCACTAGACTCATATTGCCATAAATATATGTATCTACCTTGCATATTAAGTTATTAACTATTATAAACATGTATTTTGTCCATGAAACAGAATGGTATGATAAAACCCCATTGGTCCAGTCCCTTCTAGATTTATATTTGGGCCTGGCTTGATTACCTGTCTCAATAAATTTACATACATTTTGTATTTTTCCAAGGTCAATCATTATTTATTTTTGAAGAATAGTGATTTTATTGCTTTTACATAAAACTCAGCTGATAATATTCTTGATGTAAGATACTTATCAGGAAAAAGATTCTGGATGTAGTCAGTAGTATACTGTTTGCTAGAATTATATGATTGTAATTACTTGACAAATTAACAGGACTATCTAAAATTAGTGTGATTCTGAAAAGACCAGTTTTTTTTTTTATATACAGTGTGTAATACTAGCTGCAAAAGATTCTAGCTTAATACCCTTGAATACTGTCCACGATCAAACACATAAGCTGATAACACAGTGGACTTAGTAATACTGTTCACTGGAATTGTATGTGTTGCATTTACTCAACAAATTAACAGAAAGTTTTAGAACTTAGTATGATTTTGAAAAAGATCATGAGATATTTTGTGACATACTAGTATGTATCTGCATACTAGCTATAGAACGCTTAACTAATGTCCACATTGTCACTTTAAGATTGTAGTTCTAAAATTTTCTGGTAAATTATATTCTGATAGACTAGTTAGATATATGCATTTGTCTGCATGAGCTAGAGAAATGATGCTGGATGGTTCCTTTTGTCAGGAAAAATGTGAAAACCTTGAGGATGCAAGCAATGAGCTTATTCTGACCGATGAAGAGATAGTGCGCTTCCAGATAGGGGAAGTTTTTGCTCATGTGCCAAAGGATGAAGTGGAGAGCAGGATAGAGAAACTGCAAGAGGAGACTAGCAAGAACTTGGAGAAACTAGAGGAAGAGAAGGAATCAATAGTTGCCCAGATGGCTGAACTTAAGAAGATATTATATGGCAAATTCAAGGATTCAATCAATCTCGAGGAAGACTAGTAAAATTTCATAATTTTCCATTCGAATTTGCTGTTTGTTGAAGAGTGCTCCTCTTGATTGGATTCTTTCATGTCTTGTGTCTTAAAACAGTTTTGAGATTCTTAATTGCCTCAACTATATATTAAACATCCAGGTCTTATTTTTTCTTCTACCCCTTACTTGGAGGGGATTATATCAGTTGTGCTTTTAATCAAAGTTGAAGTAGCAACATTATCCCAGTGTCATTCTAAGTAGATTTTTCCAATTGCCTACCCAAATATATATTTTGCTTTTGTACAAGCAAAATATAATTGTGAAACTTTTAAAAAATAAATGTATATTGATTTTCACAACCTAATAAATCAGGTGTATCCAAACTAGAAAATCAAGAATTTCTGAACTCACCAACCAATCTTTAATTCCATGACCACGTTTTTCTTATTAGGAGATATTGTACAAAAAAAAAATTAATATTTAATAGTAGCTAAAAATTAATAATATACCCACAAGGTCAGCAGAAGCCGTATGTATACCCAATAAGAAATTCCCAAAATTTATCTCAATAATCCAACACAATCTTGAACAACAACTGTAGGTCATATAGCATCAAGAAAATCCAAAAAAAGGAACAACTTTTCTTCAAGATTCAGAAAAAATGGCAGCAATAATCTCATCTGGTGCTGCTGTTACAACTCTTTCTTTAACCTTCACACCAAAACCCATTTCATCATCTTCTTCTTCTTCTTCTTCTCCTTCACTGTTTGTTTCAACACCCAAGATTCAAACTTTATGTTCCTCTAGCTCACTTTTCTTCAACAGCAACAGTCAACTGTTTCTGGGTCCTCCAAGAACCACAAGAAAAGTAAGGAGCAACAGCAAAAGAGGTCTTTCTTGTTACTGTTTATTTGGACTTGGAGTCCCTGAGCTGGCGGTGATTGCTGGTGTTGCTGCTCTTGTTTTTGGGCCCAAACAGTTACCTGAAGTTGGCCGCACTATTGGCAAGACTGTCAAGAGTTTCCAACAGGTTAAATTTCCTCCATAAAAAATAGTTATTTGATTGGATATATAATTAGATCATGAAATATTTATATAATTGGGTCATTTGTTAGTTAATTATATGTAAGTTTCTATGATTAGCTGAAATTAGTAGTCTGGTGTGGTAACTACCTCGCTACTCTGCTACAGTTTCTATCAATTAGTAATTAACTGTGCTTCAATTAAAAATAGAATTGATTCACCTACGGGAAATAAAATCTAGAGAAAAATTGAACTTTATAGATTTCAGAATGGGGGTAATTCATAAAATTTAATTTTTTAAAATCAAAGATGATGTTTTTCTTTTACTTTTGGGATTTGTTAAGGTGTACTATGATGATGATGTTTTAGTATATTTTGTGTGTGTGATTGGTGTACTTTTTAAGTTTGGGCTTTGGAATGAGTTTAGTCCCTTGTGGGTGAAAAAGTGAAGGCTAAAAGGTGGAGAAAAGAAGTTTCAAACCTCTAATAGACCCGTACACGTTAATAGTTCTTGGTGTGTGGAGATAAGATTTGAGATTTTGTGAGTGATTGAACGAGTTCTTTCTATGATCTTGGGGATGGAAAAGGAAGTTGAAATAACAATTGTGCTGGTTGTAATAGATGTTTGGCCTTTTTGGTTTCTTTTGTTCTTCCATCTAAGGGAGAGAGTGGGGTTTTCTCCATTTCCACTGAGGAAGGGGAAATATATTTTCATAAGATAAATTTTTATAACTCTAGAAATTGCTTTGTGGCAATTGACATAGTAATTAAATCTCCATTAGGTTCTAGTGAACAAGCTCTTACCAAAGTAGATGAAAAGCATCATGAAAATCAAGGCAATCATGGGAAAGTTATGTGAGCTATATTGGTGGCGGGTAGAGTGTAAGAGCAGTCAGAATTTTCGAAGGAACATCTCTGGTGCACATCTTTCTGTTTGGCTTCAGAATTCCTGTATTTCTAGTGGGGGTTTGGCGATAGAATAAATTGTATGGTGAAATGTGTGCACATCAATACATGGAAAACCACATTCTTGAATACCGATAAACATCTTACTTATCCTCCTCGGGAGAAGGGGCCAACTCAAGAAAAGGCAGGTCTTAACAAAAATGAAGTGGCTTGGGAGAAAAGGCATAGCCTGCCTCTGTGACTACATAGGAGTGAAAACACCCATGTATCCAAATAAGGTGGATACTGCCTGTTGCTTTTCATGAATTCTCTTCTAGATTGAATAGTTTTTGGGATCATTCAGTAGTTGTAAGGAAGTTCACATCATATCTATTCTGAGTAGTATAGCTTATGTCTGTTGTTATGAGTATGGAAGAACAGAAAGATAAAAATACAAGATTGGTCAGACCAACCTCCACAGAGAGTCAACATATTGCTGATCATACATTTCCCCAACTGAAGCTATGTTTGTGGATACATCGTAGTTATAGTTTGGTAGCAAAAACAATGAAGATAAGATGAGCAAGTACAATTATTTAAATTGATGCATCTCTGTTAGTGTGGTTTGAGATAAAGAAATTGGAACTCTGAAGATTGCTCTTCCAGCATGAATAATATTAGGTTGTCGCTGAACCTACTTCCCTAAGGTATTGGTGACTTCAGTATTCTGGTTATCTGCCTGGTTTTGAGACTCAGTTAACCCGTTGTTTGTGTGCCTTTTATGGAAGAGAGTTGTATTGAGGGTGGCAATCAGGGGGATGGCTGGTCTATCAAGATATGGTAAGATAAGTGACTGAAGATGGGTATCTCGGTGAGTCAGTGTTACTACTCTCTGTAGCTTTAATACGGTTGCTGATCTCTCTTGATCATGATGGTTATCGGTAGGAATCAGTTGTCAATCCATCTTAAGGATCTGGTAGGATGGGTGATGAATTTGGCATTTCACTTAAGTGAAGGAGTTTGTAAAATCAGGGTATGGGGTTAAAAGGGAGTTCAGGGAAGAAGGAGAAATCAATATAATTATAAAGACAGTTACCTACCAAGGTGAGCCTAGTAAACTCTATGAATATTACTTAAGATCCTCAAACAAAATCAGCCGCAGATTATAATTTATGGTACTGACTACTGACTATTCTCACCAGTTCTATTAGGTAGAATACATGAATACTTTTGTTGAGTTGGTGGCGTACCTTTATAATAAATGTAGAACTTTTAACTCAAGGAATACTAGAAGTTTCATACTAAAAATCATTGGACACTGATGACCTGAAGGGAGAGTAGGATTAGATATAACACATGGAGGAGAATGAATCTCTGATATCAAAATTGCGAAGCGCTTATAGAAGGGGACATGAAGTCAGTGGTGGATGTCATAACAAACTCTTTAAGTGGTTTGAGACTATAACTTTGATCCAAACACATGAATGACAATGTATGACTAGCTGAATTGCTTAAGGAGGTGTATTATTTCAATCCACAGGT
The DNA here is from genome assembly GCF_000226075.1 of Solanum tuberosum. NCBI lineage: Eukaryota > Viridiplantae > Streptophyta > Magnoliopsida > Solanales > Solanaceae > Solanum > Solanum tuberosum. The sequence continues at coordinate 894,038 of NW_006239019.1, forward strand.
CTTTATCAAGAAAAAAAAGAGGTTATTCACAGGTGAGAGTAGCCTCTCCCCGTTCTTGAGTCCCTACTACACTCTGTATTACATATACTCCTTTACGCGATATCTGATACATGTATGTATAAGTGTCCAATAAAGATACATGCAACTTATTGCTGATTCTTAATGTATTAGTGAAGAATCTACTCGAAGTAAACAGATATATCACACTCCCATTCGATGTGGGTACATCAATGCCAAAAAATAAAAACCACATTCAATTTCTTTAAACTATGGGAACACTAGTAGGAGACTTCCCTGGTCTCAAGTGCTGAAATAATAGTTTAAGACGTGTATGAAATAGAGATGATCCCATCCTTACATTTCTTTATCATCCCATTGGAGTAGGAAGATATTTATTCAGAATAACTTTAGATACTCTTTTCGTCATCATACTTTTGGTTCATGTTAAGGTGATGTATTTCATAATTCCTAACATATCTCATAACACAGGCTGCAAAGGAGTTTGAAACTGAGTTGAGAAAGGAACCCGATGCCTCTGCTCAGCCCCCAGTCGAAAAGGCCATTGAGGGAAGTCAAGAAGAGAAGCAAGACACAAAGGTTTCAAGCACCAAGGAGAGTTCATAAAACCATAAATGCAGTTTGCCTCTAGCTATAGCTTCTAGGCTTTTACTATTTCTACAACACGATTGTTTCTTGTATTTGACAAGTTGTGTTGAGCTATTGTGTTTATTAATTTACATTCCTGGGTTTTCCCTCATTGACAGGTTAAAATCAAAACTTAGGTAAGTTAACCATGCCTTAGCTCCAATTCTTCATTAATTCGATACGACTGCATATTCACAAAATAAATAAAAAAAACAGTAATTTTCTTGTTTAAGCACGCAAAGCAAAGAATTTTTATATGTGATTTTTAAGAACATATATGGGTTAAAAATACACCATCATTCCTTTATTGCTCTAAAGGATAATGCCCCTCACTTTACATGTATTGCTTGATTATACATTGCTAACCCAGCAAACTAATTTTCTCATTTATCCAACTCTTAATTAAAAAAAAATCCAACTATGCCACATCTCCAAACTAAGTAACAGTTATCTGTATAAATTGTGTATCCATTCAATTTCATATGGGGAGAATGAGAGAAACACACACATCCAACTGTCTTACAAATGTTGCGCTACTTACAAAAATTTAGGAAGAAATAATTTAAGCCCGCCCTCACTTCCAACAATTTACAACACTAAGCGATCCACGATTCTTTCTAATTGCAGTCGAGCTCTGACCATCCAGAACAGATCTTTGTGTATCATTCGAAGCAAGACGCGAATAGATCTATTTTACCTGTACAAGGAAGCCTGCATATACCATAAAAAAGGAAGCCTAGTTTACATCCCAGCCTAATACCAGCTGGTTAGCCACATCCAAAACTACACTTGCTGGTTCTTCCGGTTAATCTTGCAAGGCAATTTTTCGGATTAGTCAGCACTACATTTGTGTATTGTTTAGAGCTACTTTATTGAAATCTCTATTTCACGATCCAATGCCTGCAGCAACCCCACCACCATCCCTCAACCCCTGAAGGTAGGCATGCAGTGTTCTTTGAACGCTGTCTGCGACAACCCTTAATCTTCCCTGATTGGCATCACCAGCAGAATTTCCATTCACTTCGACAGTTCGAGCTACTCTTTGTTTGCATCTTTCCCAATCATCAACTCTCAGCCAGCAAGCCCGTCCACCATGGCTCCCCTCCATTCCCAGAAACAAAACATTTGGGTTCTCACCAAATGCATATCTCAACCTAACAGACACACAGTAAGGCAACCAAGCAGCACCACCAGCCGCATTAATATGAGGTATGTGTGCATGATCAAGAACAACCGTCAGTGCAAAATCAACAGAATTGTGAGCCCGATCATAGTGAATATTGCTTTTGGATGCAGATGTATTTTCTGAGATACCATCAATACTATATCCAGCATGATTCTCAAGACACAATTCAATACGGGATTTTTGTGTAGGGACCATATCACCCCCTTGCACTTGAGACAACCCTTTCTTCCATGCAATGAGTTTCAGGAATTCTCTCAAAACAGAAATAGGTAACGTCAAAAGTGTAATGAATGATGCAACACGAGAAGCATCATATGGCTCTGACGCAACACGGCGGCTGAAGTAATCACATATTTCTCCTATTTCTGATTGAGTTAATTCCTCTTGGGCACTTCCGGGATTTTGCTGCTGCTGCTGTTGCGACTGATGAAACCTCTTGACACTAATAACTTGCAAGAGAAGTTGAACCCTGTGAACGCTAACAGCAAATACATAGCCCCTGCAGCAACAAAAATATCAGGAAATAGGAACTCAAGATCACAAAAAATTATACATGCTCCAAAGAACCAAATAAAACGAGTTAACACTCAGTGATTGTCAGTAAAATATATTGAAACAGCAGTAACTTTTCTAGACATAAAAGATTAAAAGGTCACCATAAAAATCATCAGACAAAGATATTTCAAAAATGGGATATATTATTCAGATTATACACTTAAAAAGTACCGAGCTTTCTAGCCAATTGAAACAGAGTGCTAACAAGTTAGAAAATGTAAGACATTAAGCAGAACAAGTTGAACATCAAACCAGTAGACTAAAAGAAATTATGTGATACTAAAATGGACAAAACTCAGGTGATATTTTTTTTTAACTAGACTGAGCTTTAATGAAACTAGCCAGGCCAGGGAAAATGGTTCTAAACGGAAAAGCCATGAGCACAAAAACCAAAAAGAAACATGATATACATGTTGTTCCCAGACTCTTCTTTTACAATAGACTAGCCTGACTCCAAAAATATAACATAAAAAGAGTATGAAGCCACAAAGAAAATATCTGCAAAAGATTCAGATATTTATCAGGGGTTATAGCAGTACTTCTTTGAGCTAATCGTAAGAAAACATGCTGAATGAGTACACTACATGATTATTTTACTGTATAGCCTCGACACTCATAACATAACTAGAGTTCGACCTACTCCAAGCACAATGAATGATTAAGAAAGACAATCAAAGCTAAGTATCAATGTTTGAATGACAATGAATACATGCAAAACAATTCAATCAGAAATGAGATATCAAAATCCAAGCTAAAGGTAGGAAAACAAGGAGAACCGGAAAAATGATAAACATGACTTCAGAAAGGGTTCACTTCATGCATAGCCAGTGAAAATTCATGTAAGACGTGTCCAATGTAAAGGAAAATGTGAGAACTACGAATTTGGAGATTCTCTTCAAATGCCAGGTTTACACACATCCAATTTAAAGGACATGTGAGAATTGAGATTCTGGAGGTCCCTTTCCATTCCCAAGTTCTCTCCACTACTATTCAGTCAGCATGAGAATCGGACAGGGACTAGATAGATTACAGAATGATTGGAACCTTACCCCACAAAGAAGCGTAAGGCTGGCTGCTCCTGATCCAAATTCAACAATGCACCTTCATTATCTTTCAGAATCGATCCCAAAATCTCCTTCAGAAGGTCCGGTAACTGAGCAAAGAGCCATAGCACCCCAAGGTATTTTAGAATGCCTCTGAGAACCTTCTTGAGAGCAACAAGAGGAACCCATCCACCACCATACCCTCCATCATCACCAAGTCCAATAATTGCAGTATTTAGTTCTCCTCTGACATGAGCAGGTACACCAGTACCAGGTGCTCTGCGCAAAGGCATCCCTGCATTTACCCCAACTAAATTTGATGCTGCTGGAAGACCATTTGCAGTACGATTGAAACCAGTTACAGCGTTTGCTGGACGAGCTAATCCAGTAGAATTAGAGAGATTAGTCCTGTTCGTATTTGCAGCTGGAAGCTGTGAACCAGCATTTAAACTATTTGAGTTAGGCAATCCAACTGCTTGTTGAGAACCAGTAAAGTTAGAGTCAATTCCATTCAGCTCCTGGGCAACATGTTCCATGATGAAAGGTCGAAATTGTGGACATGGCAGAGATCCTCCAACTTCTGGCCCCCCTTTAGGTGGTGTTGCTGGTTGCAACCAAACCTGATCTCCAGCAAAACACCTCATGTCAACAGCAAATTTTTTTCGATAAATGATGCGAATCCAGTACGGACCACGAAGTACAACAGAGACATCTATTGGCAGCAGTGAACTCGGAACAATGCCAGGACCACCTCTTCCAGCAGCTGCAGCTGCAGCTGCCAACATTGCAGCACTAGGATGGCTGTGCGTGCCAAGTGTACCCACAGAAGCTGAAACAGGATTAACTCCAGGTCCAGGTGCAGGCTGATTTATGCTAGAGTTTACATTGCTTGGTAAGGATGGAACATAACCAGTCTGCTTTGCAACAGAAGAAATAGGCGCTGTAACACCAGGAACACCAGAAACTGGAGCTGCTCGTGCCGGCCGTGTTGCAGCAGCAAGAGCATGCAAGGGTCCTGCAGTGAGACGGATGCAGTCCAAAAGGGATGCAACTTCAGCACCATTGATGAAATCTTCAAGAAACTGTGGTTTGTCAAACACAAAAAAATGGAAGTCGTTAAGTTTGGAACCACAGTGGAAGTTTTGAGCTTAAAATATGGTCTGAAAATGCTTATAATTGAAAGAGATAAAACAAAATAGAAAGGCAATGCCCCCACCACATGCAGAATCTTTCACAGGACTTCCCTAGCTTAAACCGCAACAATGTAATGGAACAAAGTATAACTCAAGATCTCAAAAAAAGGCCAATTATAGGTTCATAAGCATTTTGAGGCTCATGGTATTGTAGACAAGAAAAACAAAAGGAATAAAAGGAGACGGGAGAAAAACAGAACAACTCATATGTAATAAAATAGAAACCAAACCTTTGTATGTGGCCAAAGTTGATCAGGTGAAACATGCATAGTGCAGCCCTCTTTACCAGATTCCCATTCAACCACGAAGCGAGCAAGCACCCCAGAACCGAAACTGAACCACAGACTCATCAGTCCTACGGCCTCAATTCTGAATTGCTTTCTCATCTGTTCGGAAATTCTATCAGTTGCATCAGTAGCGCCTTTAAGTGCAGCCGGTGCTTTACTTTCAGAATTTGCATTAATTTCTTCGAACTTCTCATCAGCCCTAGCACCAAGCAACTTTCGCATTCCAAGAGCAAATGTTCGAGCATTAGATAGCCTTTGGATATCAGCCACCAACTTCTTTATACTATCAGCATCAACCGAATAATAGCTCAAAACAACACCTTCACAATCATAACGAATATGAGAATCTGCATCAGATGTATTGGCAATCCGAATGCCAGAATCCCATGGTGTACTATTGCTTCCTTTCTGAAGCTCCCACAAGTCCTGGAAGTGCTGGTCATTAATTTTCACATCCCAGTACATACTTCCAGGTCTACCTAGCCGCAGGCATATATGTTGCCAGGTGTCATCTCTGGCAAATGGAACTCGGAACCATAAGTTCGAGGATGCACTTCTAAGACCCACTTCTTCAACATATGGGATGTCAAGTGCCTCCATCTGACTAGTAAGCCGGGCATGTTTGATACATAGTGAGCAATGCCTTACTACATGAAGAAGGGAAGAAACATATATACTAGAAGGTGCATTCCCTTTATTAGCTTCAGCTATAAGACTTCCATAGCTATACTCTTCAGTTTTACCAGAAATATCTGAAGAAATAAGCATCATTGACTTGGGTATATGGGTGCCAGCAGACTCCACAAGTTTTCTTCGCTTATATGATCCTTCATTGGACTGCATTGATTGAAGTGATGGAAGTGAATCTAACAAATCTGACAATGTACGCTTCCTGGGCAAAATGTTATATCCGGAAACTGCATCTTGCTCTGACTTTATACATGTTGCTGAATCTATTGTTTGGGCTGGCAAAAAACAAAGGCAACACAGTTCTGAGAAATATGCATAAAAAATAACCATGCCCCCTGAGCATTGAAGTTTTTTGTTATTACTGTTATTTTTTTCAATTTTTATGCTACAGCAGACAGATGTATATACACAACCACGTACAGATATCTAAGAGACATTCTCAGAGGTATTTGACTTACATCCGGGACTTAAAACCAATGAGTTAGAGTCAGCAGTCCTGAAACCACCTGGTACAGTTCCCACAGCAGAGTTTCTTGAGCCACTAGCTTTTCCACTTGATGAAGAAACTCGATGTGGTGGAGATAGGAGCCGAGCTGACCGATTTGTAGATACAGTCAGCTGGTCTTCATCCAATGATGTATAAGATCCAACTCCTGCAGAATGAGGTGATCGGACAGAAGTCAAATCTTGCTCAGACTTTGAAGCTGTCAACTTTTTCCCAGTTTGAGTTGCGGCTAATGAACCAACTGAACCTGACTGTATCACGCCCTTGTACATGGAGTTATTGTAGTTTCCTGCTCCACGATCCCACTTAGGGGACAGAGTTCCAACTTTAAGACTCTGATAATTAGCAACACCAGTGCCAAAATGAGATGCAGGAGAAGCACCGAATGTTGATGGGGGAATTTGACCAGAGAAAGAAGGGACCGAGGACCCTTTCTCAAGTTCGAATACTTCATCGACAATAGACAAAAATGTTGATTGCACACCGGAAGCAACTATAGAGCCTTCCAAGCTAAAGTCGGCAAGAAGACTATTTTCAGATGTTTGGTGACTGCCGCCATCACTAGGTAAAACAGACAGCAATTTCTTGCTGTTGAGAAGACTCAAATTAAGCTCGTCCTCACATATCTGCATCCTTCCAACATCAATAGTTTCTACACGAACCACGTTACTCAGATCAGCAAGAGATTGAGCTTTTGCTGGTGAATCTGACCGACTTTCTAGCAATTTGAACACAGGTTTGAAATCTTTGTCTAGTTCCATCAGCAAAAAGTATGAGCTTCCACATTCTGGAAAACCCATAAGCAACAAATTTGTACCAAAAGAAATGCTCTTTGGCACCTTAACTGCTGCAGACCCATGTTCAAAGACCTGGGGTTTGAATTCATATATCATATAACCATTAAAAAAGCTAAACTCATCAATTACCACTAGATAAGCTTAAATGATTTATAATTGAACTCGTAAATGCAAACACCAAACTTTGATCCAGCCACTGCATCTACAGTACATATGCAGCAAGATAAAATAATCAAACAAAATGGCAATTTTTTATTTTTTTTTGATAACCGAGAAATTCGTCTGTGACCTGCCCTTTGGACCAATCACAGCCTTCTAAACTCAGTGGATAACGCGAGAAGCATAAGCTATACCAAGGCAAGCTGGCAAGGACACCACAGTTATTTTTTTAAAAAAAGTATAACAAAATAGTTATCGCTCCACACAGATTTAAAAAAAACTATAGCTCCATGCAACCTAATGCTTAAGCAAAGCCTATGAAGTTAAGACCACTCCTGAATGTCAAAGGAAAGCAACTGGCAGAAAATTCAAGACAAAGGAATACTGAATATAACAATAAAGCCTCTCTCTCAAAATTAATAAACAGAATAACTAATAGCCAAAAGACAGGAAAAAAAGAGATAAAAATGCATGTATACCTCAAGTCCTAAGAACCTCCCAATGCACGCAAACAAATGTAAAATGCTTTTGCTTCTCAAGCTAATAAAAGCCTCAGCAGCTGACATACTTCCCTGGTTTAGGGCCTCTTCACACTCAACAACTACTGATGATGATATAACATTCTTGGATGAGTGAAGAATGAAGCGTCCATTCCTGGAATATGAGAAATAGTTAAGAATTTGCCGAAAAAAAGTAGCATTTCAATATTTGCTTCCTGATCGGGATTCTCAAAGAGAGATCCAGATAACAGTGTACTTGAAGCATGTTGCAAACATCAAAAGCAACTAAGACCGTAGATAATTTCCAAAGACAAGTATTTCTAGTCATTGATTGATATGCTACTTGGACATAACATTATCCAAACAGTGGTCAAAGCATGTGGTAAACATCAGAAGCACTTATGAGAATAGATAATCTCCAAAGACAAGTATTTCTAGTCATTGATTGATATGCTACTTAGACATAAACATTATCCAAACAAATCAAAGCATAGACAATCAGGTAGAACTTTTTAACAATGCCACATCTCTGCAAATATTGCAATGATCAAGCAACATCCAATACTGTGTAGACGAACATCCTAAAAATATATACATGCATGTATGCTTCAGTATCATCATGAAGGTTCTAAGGCATACTTTTGATACACTCATGCTTATAATTATAATAAATCTTGGACTACTCATATATCTTTGTATTTTTTCTCCCTTTCTATAGCCTTTTTCCGTTAAAAGCCCACGCTTTATTTGCGTTTAAAGCCCCAACAGACCATAGAAGTTTTTTGCGCTTTTTGCTTTTAATAACGCTGATGCTGACCCGATAAAAAGACTACCACTGACTTGGCAGACCAAACTCAGCGAAAGTGTGAAATTGTCCCAGGGTTATTCAAACAAGTCAAGTGTTGCAATTGGTCTCCCAAATGTTAATGGGAGATAGCTATTCCAACACTTCCCTCACATATACTCATTTTGATTTCATGCTAATACTTGGTGGCACATAATTAGAACACAGATACCAGCAGTTTCCATGTTAGTTGAAGACAAAAAGTTAAAACACCCAGGTGAAATCATCCAACAATAAAAGAAAAAAGAGAAAACCTTATGTTTATTGCAAGGGTGAAAAACGATGAGCCGAAGGCACGTACACGCAGGACTTCCTGGCCTTGATATTCCCTGCTGTCAAATTTGTTATCCTTCTGCAAAGAGGCAACAGTTAAAGAAGGAAAAAGTTTGTCATGCAGATATAGTACCAGAGAGTCTAGACTAGATTAGGGACCTTCAGAAAAGATCACAAGTATACTTCATTACTTACAAATAGCACCAGGATTCTGGATCTCAGCTTGGTTATCTTAAGACAACATACAACTATATTAACATATATGCAAAAAGGATCTACCAAAGTTGGGGTAAGAAGCAATCGCAGCACTTTAACATGCAACAATAAAGAGCTCTGGAACTCAGTCACCTAATACCTCCTCCACCTTTTGGTTTTCGGTAGAGATGATAGTTCGAGTAATAATGACTCTCTTTTATGATCGTAATTGGGCTGCTTCACTGTTGTATTTTTTGTTAACTATGTATGCTCTTAGAGAATAAACAAAAATCAATGACAAAGGAGACTGCTAATCAATTATATCATGTGCAACAATGCACAATTTGCTAGTCTATATAGTATGTCATACCAAGGAATTATTCTGTTAGTGGAAAATAAAGAAACTTACATTTACGTATGCATTACCTACAGTGGCCAATAAATAGAACTTTTTCTATACAGACGTATCATTTTCCTAAAGATTGTAAATAAGTAGACCGCACTTATCAAATATAAATGTCAACAAGTAGACCTTAACACCCTTATCTGCAGAGTCCGGAGCCAAAAGGGCAACAAAAATTTTCAAAAATTCCAAAAGGCCAACTAAATTATTTATCAAACCAAAAGGGCAACAAATTTTAACGGCGTTTAAATCAAGGTTTCCGCCGCAAGGCGCAGAAACCCAAGCAGCTTTTAGCCTTGTAAGGCTCAGCCGCCTTGAGCCTTACAAGGCGCAAGGCTGTTCGCGCTTTGCAGGCTATTTTTTTAAAAAAAATTGGTTTTATTTTCTTGAGCTGTTGTTATTAATTTCTTCATTGGTTTTATTCTTATTTTAAATTAAACTACTGTCCCTAGTTATTTTCATTCCCTTGTAACCAGAAGTAGAAAAATATTTAATGTAAGTTGTGTTTTTCTTTTTAGAATTTTGTACACTAATTACATGATAAGTTAGAAACTTCTTGCTAAATATTTAATTCATTTTATTTTTTACATTGTTGAAAAAATATGTTTTCAAAATAAGCATGAAACGTGAATTTATAATAAGTGTCAATCCAAAAAATATGGCACAATGGCCTATGTGCATTTCAAGGAACAACATACCATGTGTCTCTCCATACAAGACAGAAGTGACATGACCATTGCTTTTGCATTACTGGAAAATAAATTTTTTGTCTATTCCAAGTTCCATCTCACGAACTATATCACTACTGGAAAAAGTCAAACAATGAGAATTACATACTCAATTCACAAAACGATTTTGTGAATTGAGTATGTAAAGCAAAAGCAATGGTCATGTCACTTCTGTCTCGTAAGGAGAGGCACATGGTATGTTGTTCCTTGAAATGCACATAGGCCATTATTGTGCCATATTTTTTAGATCGACACTTATTATAAATTCACGTTTCATGCTTATTTTGAAAACATATTTTTTCAACTATGTAAAAAAAAAAATGAATTAAATATTTAGCAAGAAGTTTCTAACTTATCATGTAATTAGTGTACAAAATTCTAAAAAGTAGAACACAACTTCCATTAAATATTTTTCCACTTCTGGTTGCAAGGGAATGAAAATAACTAGGGACAGTAGTTTAATTTAAAATAAGAATAAAACCAATGAAGAAATTAATAACAGCAGCTTAAGAAAATAAAACCAATTTTTTTATTTTATTTTAAAAATAGCCTGCAAAGCACAGCCAGCCTTGCGCCTTGTAAGGCTCAAGGCGGCTAAGCCTTACAAGGCTAAAAGTTGTTGCACCTTGTAAGGCGCATGGGTTTCTGCGCCTTGCGGCGGAAATCCTGATTTAAACGCCGTTAAAATTTGTTGCCCTTTTGGTTCCGAACTCCTTATCTGCATGGACGAAACTAATGCATACCCCTCACATCTAATAAACCTTATCGTTAGGCCTCGCAACACATTGCTTGGTATAGAAGTGACCTCAGTAGCTGGAGTCATGTATAATATTGAGTTAGCACACGTTTTTTTCCTTTCTATCTTTTTCCCATGATTGGTAAGTTAGCACACAGTTCGTGAGCTGTTTTGCCGACTAACAATGTATTTGGTAAGCTAGTATTCGTTATTACCAGCCTCTAAACACCTTATCTCAACTATTTGTGTAGTTATTCACAGTTAGCCCCTAGCTTTTAAACAGCAAATACTACATAGCACAGTAATTTAGATACTTGATCCTCCACCCAAAAGCAACCAAACAAGCTAGTGCCCCTACTTGAAGATTTTTATGAACACATTCTGTTTCTAACATTTAGATCCCATGTGCAATGGTATAGACATAAAGCAGCCTAAATGAAACAGAACTCCCTCCAAATTTTCTAAGCATTGGGACAACTGGCAAGTTCTTTCCTACATAACTGCTACTGGAAACTTCTAACTTAGATTCCTCAACTCTTTCTTCCTTGAATATCATTGTAATGCTACTTCTCTTGACATCCTTAAATTCTTTATTATCATTTATCAAGAGTCCATCGGTTATCACAACTCTACCCTATCATACTTGTAATGTAAAAAACAGATAACATAATGACAAAAATAGCTATTTGTGGGAGAAGGCAGAGATTGACTTGATCGGTTTTATCCTTGCTAAACCATACATCAATTTCTTTTTAACTTAGTGGTTAAGGGAGAGGCAGATCTTTAAAACAACATGACATAGATAGTATCCAACCATGTATAATAACCAATATGGAACTTATGATTTGCATGAGCTCTCAAAAATTCCAAGAAATATATTAAAATAACTAACCTTCCGAGAATCGCCAAGCATTTCTTCTACATGGCATTGAAGCTGAATATCGCTGGGAACTCTACAGATCTGACTATTTTTCTCAAGGTCTTTAAGAATCTCTAGCAAACGAGTATAGCGATTACAGCATATCACCCTTAGCAGCAACTTCTCAATGTCAATACAACTCTGGTCAAGGGAAAATTCTGCTTCTTTTCCTGTCAGAGGATCAATAACAAATGTGCTATGAAGACACTTAATTCGCAGATCTGGTCCAGGTTCAATTTTTATAAATGGGCATGTTCCAATTTCGGATGTTCCGGAATTCTTATCCAAATCCAACCAATACAAAATCTTCAGCCCAGGAGTACGCAAACTGGCAGAGTCAGATTCCCCGTCTTGTGATGTTTGTGTGGAACCAGCACTACCACCCTGTCCAGTACTGACATCAGTTATGAGCTCAAAACGAATAGCATCTTTCCACCTGCCCTGACGAAGTGTTTGCACTTGCCTTATGACTGTGTCCATAACAAGTGCCACACAAAGCTCATGCAAGATAGAGTATAAGGTCATAAATGGATGGTCTGCAGCAGCCATTCTGCGTTCTAAATCATCACCAAGAGCATGCCGCCGAAAGTCATCCAGCTTCATAGGACCACTTCTCTCACCAACAAGCAGCTCCATATGTAATATCCTCCACATTGACAAGTGTCCTCTGTAACCGAGGGTAACTAGAACCTTAAATTCTCCATCCACACGAAGCAGAACAGTACCATCAGAAACTTTGACTTCAGTAATGTCCTTAGAAAGCGAAACTTCAAGGAGTTTCGACCTAACCAGTGCGTCTAATTTCTTTAATGCTGGTTTTTGCTGGTCATCATTTAATGTGCTCTGCAAGCCTACATCTTCTATACATTTTGGCAAACGGTCATAACTTCCGGTAAGAAGAACTTCAACAGCTGAAGGAACATCATAGATGGGAGCACGGGCTTGTTGTAGTCCTTCATGCATAAAAAACAACGAGTCGGCAGCTTGGGTGAAACATGTATCATGACTAGATAAAGTGGATGCAAGCTGCTGACTGTATTGTATCAAGGGGACCTGCAAACCAGAAAATTGTGTTGGTAAAGAAATTTAAATACGGAGTATGAACTGCAGTTTCTTCGAGATCAATGATAAAATTATACAGGGCCAACCGTTAATTCTAAAGGTCCAGGAAGATTTGACAACCATATTTCTATTCACCTAGATACTGAATATAATACAAGTGTATCTTTCCTTTCAGAAAAAGACAGATGAAGACATGAAAGGGAGAAAAAGACATGAAGACAAACCTTGTACTTACCATTACCAACATATACCTCAAAAGAGTTTATTAAATCAAAGATTAAAGGTTCAAATGATGCTACAGAAAGTTGTTTGAAGCAAGACCTACAGGAAACTCATAGCTCTTTTGGTATGACAGCAGTTCTATTGTTCCCACCCCACCCTATTTCTTTCTCTCTTTCTTCTTTTTCACTTTCTCTTTCTCCCAAGATTAGAAATGGGATAGGTCCTATTGTTCCTGGTTTGTCCTTCCTTTCCGTGTTTTTGGGGTAATTGTGAGGTGACAAAGATCCAGTAGTTTTAGAGGGTGAAGAGTGATTGCTATTCTTTGAAATTAGGTGGAGTGTGTTGTGTAAAATTGTGTGCAGATGTCAAGACATATTGAGGTCTTTTAGTGGTGGTTCATTGGCATCAATGGAGAAGAGGAGTTCACGTTGGTGGTTTCTTTTTGTCAAAACGTGACCAAAATGGTCACCAATTTATTAAAAATAATAACATAGTGCAAAACAAGTTGGTCCAAAACAAAATAAAATAAAATAAAATAAACACAAATCGATAATTGCCCAAAGACCAAAATTGTTCAGCTTTTTGTATTTTGGAAACCTCTTCATCTTCTCCCTTCTTCAACGAACTGATCGCCGGATTGCTCATCTTCTCTACCATCTCATCTGAAAATGCCAGTCTTCACGGTGGTTTAAGTGGTGGGCAGAGGCGTTGGTAAAAAAAAAGGTGATCGAAAGTTGTGAATGATGAAAACTTGGAGAAGAATGGAGGTTTTTAGTTTTTAAGGGAAGTGGTGTTACCGGTAAAGATGGAAAGTTATGGTGGTGTATCCGATCTAAGAAATGGAGAGAGGTGGTCAAGGGATAGAGACGGTGAGGGAGGAATGGAGTGAATAAGGAAAAAAATTGAAAATTTTAAAATAAAGTAAAAAATAATTGACGTGTCATTAAAAATCTGATATGGATGATGATGTGTCATTTTCATTGTGCGTTTGAAGTTCACGCAAAGTCAAAGGGGTTTAAAAGATTGTGTTTCAGTGAGTCTAAAAGTTCCGACAAAGTCGTGAATAGAAGGGTCCAAGCGACAATCCAAGTCAAATACAAGGGTCTCCTAGATCATTCCGCCTTTCATCAAATAACATGTTGGTACACAACTTGAACAGAGCATTGAACAATCTTAAAACCTTCAAAGTTGTCCGCAACTTTTGTTTTCTTTTTGGTAAGTGTCCTCGACATTCACTATAACTAGAACTTCCACCCTAACTATCTGATTTTAAGTTTTAAATTACTCCTCGTGGTCCATCTTTTCCCAATTCCTAAAACCACATCACCCTACTCATTTCACGATCCATTTTTCTCCATTCCAACTCACAAATTTCACAAAAACAAACACATGACCAATATACATTCTGTCACTACTCTCTCAATGCATCAACAAAGAAAGAGAAAATCCTCTCCTTTTTTCATTTCCAATTCACAAATCCTGAAACAAAAGAAACCCTAGAAGTCGAACACTACCCTTCGGACCCCTCAACAAAGAAGAAAGAAGGTACACTTCTTATAACCCATAAAGAACTCAAGAATAGAATCCCCATCTGTCTAAGCCTGGAAAGAAAATTTTACCAGTACCTACGCCGGTGGGAAGCAACGGATGCCTTTGGATTAATAAAGGGGGTCACAAATTGGGTAAAACACATCATTATATCTAAACAATTAAAAAAAACAGTCTTCAATCTTGAATGCATCAACATACATAATGAGAGAGGGAGTGAATAGATTAAAAAAAAGAAAACAACCTGCTGGCACCATTTGGAGAGGACATTGAGACGAAGCATACGCTGCTGAGTCTTAACTACATATTTAAGAATCCCAATTTTCTTCTCAGAATCAGATAAGTTAGACGACTTGCACTTCTCCACCAATTCCTTCAACGTAACATACGACTCCTCAGCTGCTCTGCTTACCAGTGCCGAGAAATCCACCGTCTGCTGCCCTAATTCCGCCATCTCCGCAAAGCCCTTCTCCGATGAAATTATTCCGACGATCCCGAATTCCTACTAATATAATGTCATTCAATGACAATTGACCGCCAATCAATCAATTACTATTAGGGTTTCTTAAAATTGTGGAATTTGAAACAAAGTATGAATCTCCGACCTGTAGGGTGAGTGAATAACGCGAGAGTTGTTCTATTTTTTTTTTCTTTTTGATAGATCGGATGTCTGAAGGGACGCGTAACGGCGGAAGGGAGAGGGTGTGCAAAATTTGGAATATGGTACTACTAGTCGGAGAGAAGTCAAAACTTATATAAAGGTCTATTTGACCAAGTTTATAAAAATTCATCCCCTTAAAATCCTTAATCATGTCGATTTAGAAAAAAAATATACTTAGTAATAGAAAGTTTCCATATGTAAATGTCTATTAAGTGTGTGAAAAATTATTTTTGTTGGGTTTCTTGATATACCTTCGAAGTTTGTGAAGTTTATACTTTATTTGTTAAACGGTGAAGATTTATCTGTTATTTTGTCTTTTTCTATGAAACGGTGTTTAACGATCATTCATTTATTATTCATCGTGTGGATTTCATCTATGACCTGAATTATCCTTCATGAAACTCAAATTTCTCCATTTACGCATGTAATGAATAATTTTGAATTTGCTTTTGATATACTTGTTAAAAAAAATTGTCGTGTAATATTGAAGTCCAATTAGTAAAGTCAGAGTATCAGCCTAATTGGTTGTCCAGGTCCCAGAGGGAAGGAATGTGACATTATGAACATGCCCTCGAAGTCCCTTCTTACTCCACCCCAATTTCACAATTCCTTTTCAAGCAATTACATTCATTTCTTAATTTACTTAAAGTGGTGTTGGCTTTGTCTCTTTGACAATTTTATAGACTGTTGTATTGTTTGTTCATCAAAAAGTTTTAACCATTGTTTTACTACAATTTTCAAATTTTAAACTTGTTGTGTTCGTAGTAATGAAGAAGACCAATAACTCTGATATCTGAATAGATGGAGTTTCGTTCTCATGTTTGGAGGTACACCTTGACCTCCAAAACTCCCACATGATTAAAACAGATAACGCGTTAATGAATGAAGGAGGGAGATTTTGTGAATCTCTTTTTTTTTTCTCCATAATATTATTTCATCAATCTCCTTATGATATATGTGGCACTTATGCAATCAAATGCTCCAGCATAAATTCAAAATAGTTTTCGATGATAGAAACACTATTCTTGTCATCATTTTTTCTCTCAATTTTTTATAGTGTGGGTTAATAGCTTGATGCCCCTATAATTATTACATTCTTAAATATCACATTTATTTTTATACAACTAGTTCATCGTAGTCCACATATATTATTCAGACATTTTCAATATCTTAAATTTAAGGTTGTGTATTGAATGGATCAGATGGATACTTATGCTTAATTGTTTAGCTTTTCGGATGTTGAATTTTAAATATACTAATCCACTAGCCAACTAATAAGCTATCAGTTGATTTAATGTCGGATTAGTAATTTACGGGTGGTGCATTGGCTCAATTGTTTCATGCTTTCCTTTTCACTTTCACTCACTAATATATCAATCTCCGATCAAACAAAATAATTTTTTAGCTCTACTTAAGCTAATAAATGATAATTTTGTAATTGTACATAATGAGAAATATCTGAAAAACTAAATTTTGAGGGTGCATGCACACAAGTATTTATTAACAACTATACTTACGGTAAAAATATAACTACAATAATTTTTAATGAGGTAACAATTTATCCAATAAGGAAAATTGAGTAATCCACCCAGTATCGATAAACTGTTAAAATTTTAATCTGTTCACCAACCATTAATCTGATAACCCAATACTAATTAGTCAATTTTGCGGTTGACTTATTAGTTATGATTCGATTTTGAACAACCCTACTAAATTTGATTTTTGAAAGAAACGATGGAGCTTAGATAAGCAAAGCGAGCCTAGAGTACTCGCTCTCGGTGACATTAGGCACTACCTTATTTGAGCTTGACATTAAATAACCAGATATAGTTATTCCACACATGTTATACATGTTTCTTTTAAAATTCTATCAAAATAGTTTGATTCCCTCATTTTCATTTTATGATAACCTCTTAAAACTTGATACTTTTATAATACCCACAATATCGACGATTTTTAAAATGCTCTAAATCACTTAGCACAATAGTCATCTCCTCCTATTTATTCAAGAGTTAATGCAATTATGTTTGTCATCTTCGTCTAATATGGGTCTCTTTCCATCAACATTT
This sequence comes from Solanum tuberosum, assembly GCF_000226075.1. Classification (NCBI taxonomy): domain Eukaryota; kingdom Viridiplantae; phylum Streptophyta; class Magnoliopsida; order Solanales; family Solanaceae; genus Solanum; species Solanum tuberosum. Next base: position 911,258 of record NW_006239019.1, read on the forward strand.
TACATTATTTATCTTCGATGTACTTCACTTGGTCCAAGTCGCGGACTCTTTACTCTCTTGCCATTGCAAACCTATACAACTTCTTATCTCAACCTTTGTCATAAAGTTCATCCTTTTAAGTGTTTGAGCGTTGTCGTTTTAACTGTTTTGTAATAGTTAATTTCACTTTCTTTTTCATTCCCCCATATCTCTCCATATTTGCCATTTTCCCTCTTCGTCTCTACTCTCCTACCACTCCATATAAGCTATCTTATTGGCTTCCGCCATTTTCTGGATCGCTTCACTCTACCACTTATCTTTTTGATGTCTATCAATATTACCATTCAAGATTTTCAAAACTTTTTTAGCTTGCAAAGAAAGACTTAACTTTTTGCTTCACATATTAGAAAACAATCTATACGCAATCACAAAAATAATTAATTTTACATCATTAACCATTCTGATCTTTAGAAAATTACCTCATATAAAATGTGTCTAATGTCTAAATCATGTGTCCTGTAACCATTTTGTACGAACCATAAAGTGTGTTTCATTTTGTTCCCTCAACTTGCCCAATCTTGTTTTTTCTTTCCTCAATAAATAATACTAATAATAATAAAATGGCTAGAACAAGACATAATTTTATGCCTTTATAAAGTGAATAAAAGCAATTGGTAAATAGGGGCCACGAAAACTATGTGGGCCATGAAAGACTATGTAGGCCCTATTTCATATTTATCCACAATTCACCAAATGGGCCACACCCTACACAAAAGGTTTATCCAATACGAAAATAATGCGACCATCGAAAATAAAAGTCGTATCTTCCTATCGGCCAGAAAAAAATTCATACAAGCTAAAGGTTAATTTCATTTTCAAAATAACATTAAGGATTTTATTTTATTTTATTTTTACTCAAAGCTTCAAGGTTATTTCATTGTTATTACTTGGATAATGGACCACTTATTTCAAGGTGATATATATATGATGTTGTGAAATTAATAGGTGATGTTTGAAAATTAATAGGTTCATTTTTCTACCTCCTAAATTCACCCTTATCATCGAAAAGAATATTATATATATAGTTACTAAATACATTGAATAATCAAATCAATGGTGAACTAAACTTTTTAAAATCAGATGCATTTGCATTAAAATTGTTGTTTTATCTTAGTTAATTAATGACAAATTGTTTGGTTTATATAACCATAAATCATTGATAATTCTTATATCATTGATGGATTAATTTAAATTTACTCAAGATAAACACATTAAAGAGTTCAATGCCTCTTAATAATTTTTTTTTCCTATTTAAGCCCGGTGATGAAAGGCAGAAGAATCCTAATCATCTCACTACATTAATTTATGATGGATATGATCAAATCAAATCATTTTTATCTATTAAATTAAATAACTTGCCTTATTCAAGATTATAGATTTCAATATTTAAGGAAATTTATATATATATATCATATTATTGACTTGAGTTTTGACAATATATTTTTTTACATAATAGTTTATAACTTAAACTCGAAGAAAAATAAATTTAGAAAAATATTTATCAAAAATGAAAAGACAAGGGTAAACAAGTAATCTCATAAGAATCTATAATTTCCACATGATACCAATTATATAAGAGTAATCAAAACTCAACCTTGTGTCTTCTTTCTTTTCTTCCCATTTATTGCTTAAAAAACTTAAAAAAGTCTTAGTTTTTTTTTTCTTTTTCCGGAGAGAAATATGGATAGAGTATTTTCAGTGGACGATGACATTGGCGACCATTTTTGGTCGACGCCGCCGACGGCGGAGTTGGGCGTTGATTCACCTACCTCTGCCGCCACCGCCGCCATCTCCTACTCGAAGATGATGAATCGCAGCTCTTCCGAATGGGCTTTCCAGCGTTTCCTACAAGAAGCCGCCGGTACGACCACTTCATCTCCTCCTCTGCCACCTACAATGGCGTCTTCGTCGTCATCTTCACACCAAAACGATGTTGTCGAGATCAAGGATGAGAATCTTTCTACTCCTAATCTCAATTCCAGTACGGCGTTGAATTCGAAGCCGGCAGCGACGTCGTTTGCCTCTGCACCTCCGCAGAATATTCCCGTTGATGCTGAAGAGTATCAAGCCTTCCTCAAAAATCGCCTCGATTTGGCTTGTGCTGCAGTCGCATTGACTCGGGTAAATTATTTATTTTAATTTATTTTTTCGAATTAGCTTTGAAAAGTTTCGCGCTCAAATAATTGTTACTGTCTTCAGCTAAATCGAGTAATTTATTCACTAATGAAATTATACATGGCAAAAATTCATAGGCGAAGAATCTAAAGCCTCAAGATTCAAGTTCTATTGCACCTGATAAAGGTCCAGAGACTGCTAGTGCATCACAATCAGTATCTCACATCTCCACTAAAGGTAAGCTGTGACCAATTTTGAGGTTCATTTCACCTTTTCTCTTGTGTTGTTGATGTATAATATGATGTGCATGCCATTGATTATGTATGATGTTTTTGATTTTGGTGTTATGATAGTCTGTGCTTTCTGTTGCTACAGAAACTTTACAAGATTTAGCTAAGAGGTTAGTGGTCTGACAGTAATTTGTGAAGATCTGTGCTTCCTGCTTTTTTTAATTGGTTTAGGATGCTGATGACTGATGTCAGTTGTATGGTTATGTGAAACATTTGAGTAAACGTGAGTGATTCTTGGATGAGGCAAATTTTGTCTGCATTACCATTGATTCCATGCCCGTGTCACTTCGCCATTAGTTTCTGGAAAGTTTACATTCTCTTACATAGAAAGATCAAACTTTAAAGGAATCTGATTTGAACCAAACAGGTGGATCCTTAGTCGCACTACGTTATGCTTTTTGAATAATTGTCATTTATATATACTTAAACAAATTCATAGAAGTTCCAACAAATAAGAAAAAACATTAGAAGTATTTTAATTTTTAAGCAAGTAAATTTGAACCTCCGCCTAATGCATGTTCTTTGAGATTTTATATAAATTCTACATCGTTTTTCCATCACTTATAACTTTCTATGATGAATAACACCTTCCAATCATCAATTAAGTGTTCTTTGATGATAATTCAAAACTTTGTACCCATAGTTGAAGCCTAGAAGGTAGAGCTGTCAAGTGCAAATAAATCGAGCCAACTTGAACATCTTGAGTTCAGTTAACAACCTCTATACCCAAGGGTATGGCCTAGTAATCAATGAAATATGTTGAGAACCATGAATTCTCAAGTTCAAATCCTAACAGAGACGAAAACACAGGTAATTTCTTCCCATATGTGGTATCCCCGGGAATTAGTTAAGGTGTGCGAAGTAGGTTTCGACACCACCACAACAATAACAACAACATACCCAATGTACTTCATCAAAAACAACATACCCAATGTCCTTCATCAAAAACAACATACCCAATGTACTCCCACGTCGTGAAATTTCATTTGAAGAAGAGACTATATAGTTCAATCAAGTCCTAACTAAAATTATTTTAAGACGAGGAGAAATCGTTTGGGCTTATTCTGCTGGCAGGAGCAAAAGGTCTCTTTAATGAAAAAAAGGTCACAGGCTTAATATATTGTCCCTCTGTACTTATCAAAAGGCATAAATATTCTTTCCTTACCAGAGTAGCATGAGAAAGTTTTCTAATTTCCAGTTTCCTTTTTATAACTTTACCCAAAAAAAGAGAAGAAATAGAATGAGGAGGTTTCTTCAATGTGATCCTAACGCAAAACTCCCACACACTTCCACAAGCAAGAAGCATTAGCACACTTCATAACAACATTATTGAAGCAGCTAATTGTTGTTTTCTTATCACACCAACCCCATTCATAATTAATCAATGAGTCCGCTTGTTGCGCTGGTTATTTAACTGACTATTTATCATAGAAAGGAGTCAATTTTATTTCTTATTAGTTCAACCTTTTAACTTTTCTTATTAATTAAGACACAAAAAGTAACTAAATGGGTCCACTCTTGCCTCAATTAGAGCCTAGTACACTGTACACTAACGATATTTGGTGGAGTAATTTGTTCTCCAAGCTCCAATCACGCTTCACATAGGATCCTCGTGAATAGGAATTAGTCTACCCGTGTCAATGACAGAAATTAACTGCAAATTGTTGGGCTCTGATTCTTCATCTGCAGTCATCATTCTAGTCATTTCCCTATCTCCTTGATGTAATGTTTCTCCATTTGCTTAATTACTGATGTAAATTTATGGGTCTGTACTTCTGTTCTTTACTTGACAATGCAACCATCTACATCAGCAAAGAAGCGTGTAATATGCAACTGAAGGATAAATGTATGTAGACATCCATTTAATGACAGGCAAAGACTTGGTGCAGGTTGCTGTACTATGCATTATGGAAATTAGTTTCTGCATTCAGTCTTTAGTTCGTTTTTCTCTGCAGGATCTGGTCAGGAAGTGAGAAAAGTTCAAGATAAGGATTCTGGTGGACCAGTTGGAATACCCTCTTTACCCTCAGTGCAGAAGAAACCTGTGGTGCAGGTGAAGTCAACAACTAGTGGTTCATCTAGAGAGCTATCCGATGATGATGAAGCTGAAGGAGAAGCAGAAACGACTCAAGGAACGGATCCAGCTGATACGAAACGCGTAAGGAGGTAATATGGTTTATAGTTTTTGTACAAGTAGTACTACTTAAATTGCTGTTAAATCTGAGAAAGAGAGAAGGATCAAAAGATCTATTAATATATTGAGGATAGACACATCATACTAGTTGATTCATGAGTTTCTGATGAATTAGATGCTTTTGATTTCATTTCTTACATCTGATATAAATAATTGTGGACAGCGGTTTGTCCGTTTGTGAAAAGTAAATGCCCTTGATTATACACACTCAATTTTGATTCACTTGATTGTACAACACTCAATTTTGATTCATGCATGTTGTTAGAGAACACTTGCATGACTATTGATGCTTTGTGAAGGTAAATTTTTTGTTTGAATGCTACTGAGGCATAGTTGTTTGTGACTACAGAGGTCCAATCAAATACTCTTCCCGCCAAAGTATACTTCTTCTTATATATGTTTAGTATATATTTTTCTTGAGCAGTTTATGTACGTATAAACACACACACACACACATTCACACTCACACTCACTCATACTCATACATGCACGATACGTCACCCACACTTTCATGTTTTGTAGAGACAAACTCGGCTAATTAAAAGAATCCCTATCTTTTTCATTCTTTCTCCTCTCTCTCACTCCCTCTTAAAGGCAACAGATATGACCAACACTTGGAATGAAACTAAAGCATATATTTTGCCCAACCGTTTAAAATATAATAAGCATGAGACCAAAATGACTTGTTTACAGGCCGTGTATGAACCAAATAGAGCAATTGGCAGAACTTTCTTTTTGTGTTTGCTATGGTCCCTTAATTGTTGGCTGCTGGAGAGTTTTGTCTTAGTCTTCGTCTGAATTCACTTGTGTGAAATTCTGGATCCACACCTGGTGTGGTATAAATTGTATCCTTCATTGTTGCATATGACATTCCTCCTCTCTGCAAAAGATTGCATGTACCCTCATGTAAGTATAGGTGTGGACCGTCATTTTCTGTCTCAGAGAAGGGAGTGTCATGCTACCAATTACCGTTGCCTCCATTGGACCAGATGTCTCTTTGCTTTGGAAGGAAAGAGATTACACTTCTTATATGGTCTTATGGAAGGCTTCATAATGTAAAGGCTGCTTGTCCATTACATGCAGAATATTCCTTCCTAAGAGAATAATATAGTTAGAGGTGCAATGATTCACTGGTATAAGGTGCTCCAACTTTTTCTGATTAGAAACTTTTTCCAACTTGAATCATGTCCCAGTGGTAATGTAATTGGTAGGCATCCAAAATGTAAAGCTAATTATTAATTTATTTAGTAGTGAAGTTTACCTGGGCTGGTCAAAGTCCTAACAATATCAACCCCTTTGTTTATCAGAATGCTTTCAAATAGAGAATCAGCCAGACGTTCAAGGAGAAGAAAGCAAGCCCATCTTACAGAACTTGAGACACAGGTATGTTTCTTAAGTCGTGTTTAAGTTAATGTCGGTGCAAGATTATTGTCTTATGAAACCTCATTTTTTGGTAGGTATCTCAACTGAGAGTAGAAAACTCCTCCCTACTGAAACGTCTGACTGACATAAGCCAGAAATACAATGAATCAGCTGTTGATAATCGTGTCTTAAAAGCAGATGTTGAGACATTGAGAGCGAAGGTAAGGCCCTTTAACTAGTTGTGGTTGAGGAAGTAGGTCCTGTAGTTTGTTTGGGAAAGTACAAGAAGAAACCTGCTTTGTGCATCAATTGTTTTTGTTTAGCCACAGTGATCATTTTTCCTGTAACCAAAAGGGAGAAAAGAAGAAAAAACAGAAGGGGTGGGGGTGGGGGTGGGGGGGATGTTTCCTAGGTAACGAGGTGGCAATTCCATGTTGCTTTTGCTATCTCTTTTTTGTTTTCATTCATGCTTCTAGTGCTTATCAGGTTCCGTCAACAAAGACATAATTTTTGGTTGGACTATAGCAGCATGGTTATGTTGTGCTTCTATCACCTACTGGAGGATACCTTTGCTGATTGAGGCATGTTTCAGATCCAAAGAATAGAATTGTCATGATGACAAAATTCTTTCATCCTCTTTTCCTTCTTAATTAAGGAGCATTATATAGTAGTAGAGATAGAACACACAACCTCAAGCAATTTTTGCAACCCCTTAACCACTACACTAAACCTTCAACTTGTGTTAAGAGGTGTCAACACTTGTAGATATATTTACTAAACCAAATTTTGACCTATATATACAATGTAATTTTCCGATGAAGGGGCGTCGCTTGACACTCCTTGCCCTAGGGTAGCTCCGTCCCTGGTTCGAAACACGTATTAAAAGTTCTTCCTTCCTTTGCTGTTTGTCGTGCAGGTGAAGATGGCAGAAGAAACAGTTAAAAGAGTTACTGGGTTAAATCCCTTATTCCAAGCTATGTCTGAGATGTCCTCAATGGCAATGCCATCCTTCTCTGGCAGTCCTTCAGACACATCAACAGACACTGCTCTGCCTGTGCAAGATGATCCTCAACATCATTACTACCAACAACCGCCAAATAATCATATGCCAACCCATGATCCTAGAATTCAAAATGGTATGGTTGATGTTCCTCCAATAGGAGGATCTGTACAGCAGAATCTTGCAGCTGCAGCAGTTGGGGGGAATAAGATGGGTAGAACAGCTTCAATGCAGCGGGTAGCCAGCTTGGAGCATCTGCAGAAGCGCATACGTGGAGAAGTGAGTTCCTGTGGAACCCAAGGTCGGGGAGAGCAATAAACACTGTTAAAGCCCCCAGCTGCACTGAATCAGATTTTGCACATGCATGTTGATAAAATTATACTGTTTTTAACCATTTGTGGCAGGAAAAATGCCCATTCTTTGTATGGCAATGCCTTGTTGGATGATACTAATGCATTGACATCCCTTTGCTATGCTAGTTCTGACTATTCTCAGTCATCCTCTTTCCCCCTCTGTGTACTTGTCAATACTTAGCTTCTGTATTTTCACTTTAGCATCCTTCAATATCTCTGTCGCATAATAACTCAAAAGCTCAACATTCATGTAGATATCATCAGTATGAGATGCGAAGAACAAGTAGAGATTCAAAAGATACATATAAATCCTTTTTAAGTTATTATTATGCGTCTTACTACTGAAGTTCAAATAACCTTAGTTGATTTGCATGCTAGTGATCATATTTACAAATTTCTATTCAAATATATACATTTGGTTCACTTGTAGTTCGTTGTGTTGTCATTTATTTTATACCTTGATAGTTTATTATAATACCATCAAAATCTCATTAACAAAGCATAACTTATTGCAGATAGACATTTGTGCAACTAGTATTAGAAAAAAAGTTGAAAGTTCTATTCTTAAAGATTACAGACCTAATAAAGGTCTTCTAGTTTGGGGATAAGTTGTATTGTTCGCACCTGATGTTAGATTAAATCATATCAACTTATCATTATCAAATAATTAAATGACACGAGAATTTTACATTTATTATATATATATTTATATATATATATCAATGGTATATTGATTTGACGTAAATATTGAAGATCCATTTATTAAAGCGCAATCAAATCTTTGTGGAGGCTCAACAAGATACATACTGGCTTAATGCAATTTCCTATCGTCTTTTAATATATTGCGACTAATTGTCGTCTTATGTGAAGAATTCTCTTTGAAACTTCCCAGTATCTTCTTTTACTATTTTATTTTATTTTGGTGTCTTTCTAATATATAATTTCCACTTTGCATGCCTGAATCTTGATCATGAGATAGTACCAACCGTACTTAATATTATTCTTTATTCCTTGCAAGGAAAAAATAATTGGATTTGAAATATGATAGTGGACGTACTAATATTCAAAGTGAAAAATGAAAATTTAATATTCAGTATATAGCAAATGAAAGATTATTGCATCGCCAAAGGGGCGGCTCAACAGCTTTGAAAAAAAACCAATTGCCTTAGGCCCCAAAATTTGAGGGGCGTCATTTAAAAAAAAAAACAGGTTATAAGTATTTAAAAAAATAATAATATATAGAGTATTACATATAGAAAATAAAATCTTTTCATAAAAAAAAAAATAAGTAATAGAAGTTCGACAAATTATGAATACTATGTCTCAAGAAAATTAAATAATTAGCTATAATAAACTTCATAAAAAATATATATTTGAATTTAAGGCTTCCATTCGGATTTGGCTTCAGGCCACCGATTTATTAGAGCCGCCCCTGGCCAAAGTTTTTTGAATTTTTTTAGAAATCATGCGTCTTACACGTAAAAATGAATTGAGGGAGTAATTTAGAACATTTAAGAATAGTTTACTTTGTTGTAGTTATAACAATGCATTAAGTGTAATTTAGGGGGGAATGGGTCAAATTTGGGCGGATCATAATGAGTTAAGACAACAATTTTGCATGGTCAAAACGAGTTGGGTAATGAGTTATATAACGGGTCAAAATCCAATCCAACCCAAATTTTACTTAACTTAATTGTTTTATTGTTTCTTTTAAACTATTTTAATACCTAATGAAATAATTTTTTTCTTTATTATGGCTATATATAACATATCAAATTGAAAAAAAAAGTTTTAAAAAAATATTTTGACAAGATTTCTCATGAGCAAATTCGGGTTACATATCAACTCAATTTTTGATAGGTTGAGCTAATGAATATGTGGGTCAATAACCCGTTCAAACTTAAATGGATTGGACTGATTAGGCAGGTTGGATTTGATTTTGTCACTCCTAGTGTAATTTCACAAATAGAATCGAAAGAAAATAGTATATGAGTCACCTCAATAGTCACCCTGCCTAAAGCAATATTTTAAAATAGCTAATGATTCAAACTAAACAAATTTATATGATCAAAAATAGTTGATGATTCAATTATTGCGTTTAATACATTTCCTAAACTTGTGACGTATTAAAGTATTTTATTTTATACCCCCAAATATTTTGTTAGTGCAAGAGTCACCCTTTTTTAGGGGAAAAGAGCAGCTGACGTCCAAATCTACAATACTCATTTTTTTAAAATGAAAAGTATACCCTCTTCCTTTCCCTTCCCCAATAATGTATATGTTAAAAAATAATCTTTTTACTTGTTTATTTTTATCAAATAAAGAGAAATTTTCAAAATTACTCTTATCATTAAGCAACTACTATATAAAGTTTTAATAGTTAAATTTAGATCTTTAACTAAATTTAATGAGTGAATTCAAAATTCATGAACCTATGATCTAAACAAAAAATCATCTTATATCGAAGAAATTCAATATTTAAATATATATATACATAATATATTTTTTTGATAAATAGAATCCAGTCGATGATGGCTCCGCGACTAATAAATGAGACGCCAAACAGGTGATCTCATCGCTAGTAGAATTGTTTGGTACGTGTGTGGGAACATAAATAAAATGTTGAATAAAACATTGAACGATGATGTCTCATTTCGTAGGGATACAATAAGAGAAAATAATTGAATTCTGCATTTTACAACTTTATCATGTGTAAATTATGACATTGCCAAAGTTTTACAGTTGACTAGTTGAGTCATATTGTTCTTGTTCACAATATAAGTCAATTCAATTATTATCGGGAAAATTATGCGACTAAGCAAATATATATACTAGTTAATTATTTAATATAACTATAGTTTAAAGAAATTATTTTTTGCCACTAACATATAACCATATTTACGCGAGCCATATTCAAAATTTGTATAATTCAGTTTCTAATTGTATAAATCTAAAATTTATATAATTTGGTTCCTAATTGTATAAATCCAGAATTTTGTATATGCTTACCCTAACTTGTCTTTAATTATCTTGTTAATACATTTGATTTTTATAAATTCTGAAAAATTCCTAAATGTATAAAATACAAAATTTATATATACTTACCCTATTTGTATATTGACAAACGAATTATACAAACGGAAATACCTATAACATACGAAACTAAAGTTATGAAGCGTAATTAGGCAAACTATAGCTAAGAAGGCCTACTAAGTTTAATCTTTTTGCTATTTATGAAATTTCTTTTTCCTTTTATTAAAAAAATGTATTAATCCATTATTTGATTTAGGATAAAAAATATTTTCTTAATAATAATTTATTTTACTTTCTTGTAATTGGTAAATAAAAATATTTTTTTTTTCCAAATATCTATTATATAGAAAGGTGAAGACGACCAAGGATGACCAAGGGCAAATTCGTAAATAAGCAAAATGTACAGCTTAATAGCAATTGTACTTTGTGCATAGGAAGTATTGAAATTCCAGAAAAACCACCCAAATTCTAGCATATTCCTAAGGCCACGTGGCTATCCACACATTGGAAGAGTAAAACAAAACACGGACTTCTATAAATGTAGGGCCCATTATTGCCTCCAAAAGTTTTCTTACTTTTTTTTAATATACTAATAAGTTTATAACATTAAAAAATCATATAGAGTACTTTTTTTCTTTTTCTTACAGTAGTGTACATTCAATCTACTCAAGTGTTGTATATTGTTATTCCTTCTTAAATTCAAAAATAATTTATATTCATCATATTTACGAAAAACAATTAATTTCATATAAAAGG
>NW_006239019.1:931148-932693 GCF_000226075.1 Solanum tuberosum
AAAAAAAAATAGTAAACACTTAAAATTTCTCTATGAAAAATTGATATTAAATTTGTAAGTAATTATATTGGGCCCGTATACGGGCCTTCAGTTATCTAGTATATATACATATGTAATCTTTCAAATACTACGTAGGTGGGGACGTGTTAGGAGGTATTGGAGAAGGGAGAGGAGCCAATCAGAAATGATTCTCGTGACATCTTGGCCAATAAAATAGGAAAAAGTTTAAAATATTATCAAGAATTTTATAAGGTAGGATGAGAAAATAATAGGTATTAATATTTTAATTTCACTTGTTCTTGCTTCTTTCTTTGTTAAAAAAATAGGAGGTAAATATAGGTGTATATACATAATTGGGCATCAAGTGTAATATATGAATATCTATTTGTCGTATATATACTTTGGGCATCAAATATATTACTCTCTATGTCCTTAATTACTTGTCAATTTTTGAATTGACACACTTATTAAAAGAAAACAAATATTAATATAATGAGTTTACCATTTTATCCCTATTAATTATGAAGTAGATGAATTAAAAACTTAAGATTTTCAAAAAGTTCTACCTTTTTTCAAAGTAATTAATTGAGGGTATAATAGGTAAAATTTTTTTGTCCTTTCTTGATTTGTCAAAATGGACACGTAATTAGGAATAACTATAAATGAAAAAGTGGACTAGTAATTAAAGATAGAGGGAGTATATGATTAGGCAGCATACAATACATAACATATTGTGTGTATATTTATCTTACAACATAAAATATATTAACGTGGACATTCATTTTAGAACAAAGAAAAGATTTTCCTTCTTATCAATCGCTCCAGAAAATTTTGATAGCTTAATTAATTGATTATATTTAGCTACCTAAATTTCACTTGTTGTTGTGAGGGTTCGATTTCGATAATTCACCACCTCATATTTTTTTCTATAAAAAAACAAACCTCCTCCGAAAAAATCCCCCAAAAGAAGCTATTATTTTTTAATACTTTGTTTGGATGGTGGTTAAAGATCATTTTTTTTGTTTGGATGGTTGTTAAAGATTATTTTTTCCCCTTTTTACCATGGTTTAAGCCAAAAAAGAAAAAGAAAAAAAAAGGCAATCTCCTTAGTGAATGTGGTCTTAAGTGTAAACAAGATTTCCACAATTGGATCATTGGATGGATGGGGAAAATAAGAGAGTATGGTTTATGTGTCATCTTTCTCTCTCTCTATATATACCCAAATTCTTGTTATCATAATTGTCTCTCAACCGTTCAATTCTCTTTCTAATATCTCTCCATTGCCTCAATCTTTTTCTCCTGCATACTTTTAGAGGTAAAAACTCTCCTTTTCTCCCCTTTGTGGTTTTGCTATATTTATTTCTAAATTTTGGAGATAGATGCCTTTTTGATTTGTAAATGTGGATATTGTTTTGTATTTGGGTGCTGTGTTTCTTGAAAAAGTTTCAATCTTTATGTTTTGTTCATATGTTTTATCTCATATTGTGAAAGATTTGTTTGACATCTTTTCTTCATTTGTTTTTCTTTGTGTGGGGGGTGGGTGGG